>NW_022280033.1:16672618-16787219 GCF_004355925.1 Anarrhichthys ocellatus | reverse complement strand
ATATATATATATATATATATATATATACATACATATATACATATACATACATATATATATATATATACATATACATACATACATATATATACATATACATACATATATATATATATACATATACATACATATATAATTATTTATTTATAACTATATATCCATTTGCTATCCATTTGCAGGTGCTTCTTATCCCTTAGACCGCTGTGCTTGTTGAAAATAACATGGAGTCTGGCGTAATAGTCTGCTATAGTTTCACCAGGCTTTTGCTTGCATGATGTTGTTTTTGTCATGTTGATTCTCAGCGGGAAAGCAATTGTCAAAGCTGTAACCAGTAGGTAATCATGTCTCTATATGCAGCATTGTCAGCGTGATCCCAGTTGGTTTGTACCTGTCTGGTATTTCCTTGACAGGCTGCTCGAACCTTGGCATAGTTGGCTGGGCCAAGTTTCTTCATGAGGAGGCGTCTGAGTTCTCCTTCAGTGGGGCTAAACTCACGGCAGAATACGATAACTTCATCACCAAACTTTGTGCCTGGTGCTTGGGGGTCTGGCAGATGTGCCAGGGCATCGGTCATGTCTCTGTCAGTCCAGGGTCTGTGGACCATCATTGCTCCATTTGGACCTGCCACTTGGACCATCGGGAATGAGAGTTCAGGTCTTTCCTCGTCGTCGTCTGTTCATGGTCCTCGTCCACTTCTGGTGTCACATGAGTGGTTGTAGGAACCTCTCACTGCGTCTCCAGTTGTTCCCAGGTCCTCATGTGACTTGGCTGGGCTGCCTAGTTGGGACATGGCGTGTGCGGCCTGCTGCATGAGGTTGGTGACGGAGGCGATCGTGCGGTTGCTGGCAGGAGTGCTGGTTGGAGATGGGTTGAAGTCAGGCTGTCTTGGTGTGGGCGGGCCTTGCTGTGCTGCTGGACTGGGTGGAGGGGCCACATATGGTGGAGGTGGGGGAGGACATGCGTCGAGTTCAGGATCCACCCTGTGGGGCAGTGAGGGATAGAGAGAAGAAGATTTCTGAGAAGCTTTATCTGCCTCTTTCTCATTTGGTTTATCTACTCTATACATCTTTTTTACACTATTTCTTTCTTTCCCTACTTTCAGATTCATCCTTCCACATTTTCAAACTTCTTTTGTGACTTTCTATCATTTTTGTAACTTTTTTAACCTGATCTGTTAAATGATCCTCCTTGAGGAAACCCACATTCATTAACCCATTCATTCAGATGTTAACAACTCATTTCACCATACTTTTTCTTCATGAAAATTACATTAGGCCCTTCAGGTGGAGGAACCTGGTTACTTCCCTGTGCACCCATTTTGAGGCACAGTCAGTGTACACTTATACTTTAAATACAGTCGTCACCGTGAGTCTTTGGATTTGTTTAGGGCACAATCAAAGTTAAGCCGTTACCTTGACAGATTTATCCTTACAGATTCAAAGTCTAAGTCTAATCTTTTTCTTTCCAGTCTCCTTACGGATTCTTCGTCTTAGGTTAAAGGACTTCAGTGTTTAATGTCTACCTGTAAGATATTCAACCTTTAAGGTATTTAACATGACTATCAAACACTCACCCTTTTCTCCCCGTCCTCCTTTACTCAGCAATATTCTTCGAACACTCCTAAAAGTAGTATCCTATATTACCGTATCTACCCAACCTTTCACGAACAACAGCATTTATATGAGATGTCAACAAATATCCACACATGCCTGTTAAATGCAAATATGAATATTGACAAAAATATTCAATTTCCTAAATCAGTGCACTTTTAAAATCCCAATTTGACATTAATTAAACAAAAAACCCAAAACAAACCTTCAGAGTCAATCTTCCAAATTTCAGTATCTCACCGGATGTTTAGAAGTCTATCTGGAATCAATCAGGTCCTTTAGGATCCCAGTGAAGATGATCAGGAACCACTGAACGGTCCTCTCCAGAATGTGTGGCGGCACAGAGGAGAAGCCTCCTGGATGATCAGTCCCCGTCCGCAGTCGGTTCCTGATGATCTTTCAAGGGATCCTGTTCGTGACGCCAAGTTTGTGGTGGAAAAACTATTCAATAGTACAGAGTGAGTCCTATAATACTGAAACAAGAAACATTGCGAGAAGGAGTTGTTAAAGTATTTATTCTCTGCGCAGAGAAGGCTTCGCCGTCATACTGACTGCAACACCGTCCGCAGAGGATGAGCCAAGAGTTCCGTTTGTCTCCTGCTCTTAAACATCTCAGCACACAGCAGGGGGGGGGTGGGGACATCAGGTATTTACATTACAACAATTGATCAGCAGTTTCAAGCTCCCCATTGACCCCTCCAGTCATCCCCTTCGTCTTCTGAGCCTTGTCACACGAAGACATGTGTCTTCATTACCTTTGATTATCTCTGGGAATCTTCACACCTAAACATTCTCTGGTTAAACTGCAACCCCCATTTAGTTACTTCCCCTTATCAAAGCAAAGGCAGAGATAACCCATATGGTCCTGTTACCACTTTCCTAGTTTACAATCGTATGTCACATATAGTTTTGTTAGTGAGTAAGGGACATAAACTAAATCACAGTATAAATGCTCTAGCACAACCACATTTCCTATCACACATTGTGTCTGCATTGCATGGTAAAGGGAAGAAGACAGCGTGGCAGACTTGGAATATTTGTGATGAAGTTTCTGAAACCTTCACCAATCTCAGCCAGCATCCAACATCAATTAGTGACCTGGACCTGCAACAGTTAGAGAGATTTGTTGTCCTCATGTACGATAGATCAAGCGCAGTTACTGGTGTGGATGAAGCAAGACTGGATCTCTTTGCCCACAAATGAAGGCCCCGCAACTCGATTCCACCAACTCAGGCAGCCCTGAGAGAACATGCAAAGCGTGCTGCTTATCAGGCTGGGATCATCTGGGGCCAGACAACTATCTCCAGGCCAGACATCGGCAGTCCTACTGATTGGGGGTCGACACAGAAAGGAGAGAAATGGCAGGTATGTTAGTCGACATTACCCCCCATCGCAGCCAGTTGTCAGGAACTGGCCTAGTGTTCCTGTAAGAAAAGTTGCCATGGGAGGTGCAAGTGCTTTCAGTTGGGACTTCCATGTACAGCACTCTGCAGCTGCATATGTGAGCAGTAGCAGTTGGAAGATGAATGTGCCCGATGACCGTACCTTTGTGCGGAGTTACTGCAGACATTCAGATCGAAGCTCACACATTTGAGAGCGGACATTAACATACACACTTGACAATTGCATTGAAAACTCTCCTACAGTTTTTCACAGCACACATCAAATTCTTTCAGATACACACTTGACAATTGCATTGGAAAACTCTTGTACAGTATTTCACACCAGAAACCAAGTTGGTTCAAAGATGGAATTAAATTCCAGAGAGGTTGAACCTCCAATGAATTTTTACCTCAGTTCACTGGAGGAACAAGTAAGATGTGAACTGTTGGACAGCGAGGCGAGGCTCACCCAAACAACAACTAAGGACAGAGTCCTCCTAGAAATTGATGAAGACTGTCTTCAACATTTTCTAGATGTTCTCCATGAAAAGAACAAAACCGCGAAGTCCACCGAGGGGGAGATGGAGGTATCTAAGAACCTCTGTCAGGCTACTGTTGATAAACACTTAGATGTCATCAGTCAGCTCAAGGAGGCTCTTCATAAGGCCGAACAGGAGCTGAAAAATGGACATCTACAATGGCAAGAGGAGAAGTCCTCCCTCAAAGCACGCCAGCAAAAAAACTGTGACCACTTTCACTCCCAGGTGCAGGTCATCGCATCCATTCGAGCACAAGAGCAGGAAGCAGTAAAACAGAAGCTGGAAAAAGCTCAGGCTTTCTATAAAGCCGAGATGGACGAACAGAGAGCGGAGACGAACAGGATCGCAGCAGCTCTGAAAGAAACACAGGACCTGCTGGCAACTGAGCGTCTCCGTTTCCAGGAACAGTCATCCCTCACGGCACACCTGGAAAAAACCTGCAGGGACCACGATCATGCCCAGCTGAAGAACATAGCTACTCTTCAAACATTGGAGGAGGAAGCTACGCAGATGGTCAAAACAGACCAGGCGTCCCAAGCCCAGCTGGAGGAGCAGAGAGCGGAGACGAACAGGATCAAAGCAGCTCTGAAAGAAACACAGGACCTGCTGGAGACTGAGCGTCTCCGTTTCCAGGAACAGTCATCCCTCACGGCACACCTGGAAAAAATCTGCAGGGACCTCGATCATGCCCAGCTGAAGAACATAGCTACTCTTCAAACATTGGAAGAGGAAGCTACGCAGATGGTCAAAAGAAACCAGGCGTCCAAAGCCCGGCTGGTGGAGCAGACAATGGAGATAAACAGGATCAAAGCAGCCCAGAAAAAGACAGAAGATCTGTTAGGAGCTGAGCGTTATCTTCGGCAGCACGAGAAGTACATCCTTCAGGCCACCGAAGAAGATCTTCAGAACCACATCACCAACATGCAGAAGAAGAAGAAAAAATGGTTCAAACTCTTCTAATGCCTGGCTCCCTACTGTCAAAACATCAGACAGTAAAACACTGACGGGGTACATTTTACTGCACGGGTACTTCTACTTTTGGTACTTTAAGTACATCTTGCTGATTATAACATAATTGACTACGGTTTTGAATGCAGGACTTTTACTCGTCGTGGATTGTTTCATCAGTATGGTATTAGTACTTTTACTGTAGTGAAGGATATTACCGAAGAATAAGGCTATTTTCCGTACATGATTTCCAGGGGTTCTGAGCCCGAGAGCCCCCAAATTTGGGGGCATCGTGTGCAAGAGGTTGGCAAGAAGGTTCATTTAATGTCACAGCACCTTTCAAACACAGCTGCAATTCAAGGTTTTATGGCAAGGAAATGCATTAGAAAAGTTAATATATCCAGCCATCCAGCAGCAGAAGTGAGCAGAGGGCTGTAAAGACCCGCTGACGACATCATCAACTGTCTGAAGAGACCTGAAGCCCCGCCCACGCTGCTGCACAGAACGCCAACGCTTGTATAGTATTAATTATCGTTAATATTATTTATTTATTCAGATGCATCGATACCGAAACATATTCCTGATATCAGTCCAAAACTGACTCAAATAGCTGAATCAGCTATCGGTGACGACATGCAGATCCGGTATTGGATACCAATATTTAAATAAATAACAATTCAGTACATTTTTATCTATGTATTTATTTGTCTAATTTTGTTTTTCAAAGTTAGGAAAGCAATGTTTAAGTCAAGCCTGATTTTGCCGTAGACATAAAATAAAGATCATAGGAACTTCCACACAGTGAGGCATACAGTTAATTAATAACACCGGTATCAGATCGGTACTCGGTATCGGCGGTACACAAAACCCAGGTTTCATTATCGGTATAGGGACGGAAAAAGTCAGATCCTTGTATCTGTATTTATTCATTTGTATATTTCATGTATTTATTTATTACTGTTTATTTATACATTTATGTTTACATACGTACATTTATAAATCTTAGTTTCTTTATATATATATATATATATATATATATATATATATATATATATATATATATATCGCACAAGGCGGATGAACACATGCAGGAGGGGCACGATTCGACCCGGAAACGCACAGCGACGTCCAAATTACTCTCTTTCAAACCGTTCAAAAGTTATGGGTATGCATGCCAACATCAGTCGCAGGTCACGAGAAAAAAAATTGGGTAAAAAAACGTACGTTTTGGCGATGAAAAACGGATTTATTCGAGCCGATTTCTGCACAGCTCTGCCCGCCATGTTCTGCTGCATGTCTGTGAGTGAGATCAATGCGCTGGCTGAATGAATCACAAAATGGCAGACGATTCTGTGGGGTGGAGCAATCCATGTAGAGAGGGGGGTTCGCCCAGCATTTTGCGATTTTTAGTCAGTAAACAGACCCGGATACGATCAAACACCCCTGCATGGCTCCCGTTGGACTATCCCGCATCTAAAAATGTCTCACACCAGTAAATCGGCCTTACCAAAGTCACATAGACACACATTATGAGCCATTTATTGTTATGAATGACAGATATGACACATCATAACTGCTCAAAATTATTCAAAATGGTGTCAAACTGATTTATTAGGATTATTGAACACTCTTAGTGATAAGAAAAGTGAATATATAGTTAATATTTACTTATATAGTATATAAAATTAGTATACAGCAATGCAACAGCTGGTTCCAAAAATCTAAATTTTGATTTTTATCACCATTTATGCTGGCCTGCTTCACTCAATCGAAGTAAAATATGTTGTGGGGACATGTAAAACGTGTTGTTCTATGACTGTGGCGTGTTTTTAGGCTTGCAGCTGCATTATTTAAAAAAAAAAAAAAGTTCAATACAAGTGCTTTTTTTCAGGTGAACCTAGAAATTTTTCAATTTGAGCTGTGCCATAAGTGTATCAGTTATTAACCAGTAACATATACACAATATTTACACAATTCAACACATCTCACAAGTGTTACCAGTATTCTAGCATCAAAATTATTAAAATAGACCTTGTAGTTAGAGCTCAGGACTCTCTTGCCTATGGGTATGCAATTTTCGAGCAGAGGGCTAAAAATAAGGCTAGGGTCCTATGGGTGTTAAAGTGGGTCATGACAGCAACAAAGTGGTATGAGGAGAAACTGTGTTTGGTCAGTAAAATGCTCTGAATTGACACAAGTTATTTCTACCTCTGTATCTCTGCTGCTTGTGAACTCTGGAGCTCCTGAAGGGTTCTCTGAATCTCCTCCAGCTTGTCTGCTTGCTGGTGTTTAACTCTAGTGAGCTCCTGCAAGCTCAGGTCTTTGTTTTCAATCATCTGTCCATATTCTTCTTTGCTTTGGGCCAGCATCGCAGCAATAGCTTCACGATGTTTCTGAGGGATACGACTCATTTTTAATCAAAGCAGATAACGCACGAGAGGGCCAAGTTTCAGTGAAAATGGCAAGAATGTGAACGCACTCACCTCCGTGTCTTTAGAGTGCTGCTCTGCAGCGTTCAGTCTTTGAAGAAGGGATTCTTGTTCCTGTTTTGAGCTTTTTAGAAGTTCATCTTGTTCATCTGTAAGTCAGTAAATACTTAATGATCACATCTTTAGGATCCTTCTCTTGTGATCCTTCAAATAACGAAGTGTACTAATACTAACAGGTGAATCTAATTGTGCTCCTGCTGTATGAAAGGATGCATTTCTGGTGTGTGAATGTTTTCATAACCATGTCAAACCGTTTATGGGAGCTGGAAGAATGATCGGAGATCGAGTGTGTGGATAACAGAAAAAGGAGGTTCCAAAAGGAAAAAGTGCATTTTCAGGATCCGAAGTACCACTAAAGTAAACTTTCATCATTATGGGAAGGCCTGGCAGTGGTTGTCACTTCCCAACGACCCACAGTATCGCATGCACTAGTCATCAAAATGACAGCAACTCTGCTGACTTTTTTCTTTTTTTGCTGTGCGTCTGCACCTCCGGTGACATTTCGAGGTGCTCCTCTTCCTCCAGTCGTCTCGTCTTGTGTCCACACAGAAAATGTCACCCTGTTAAGATGTGGGTCACCCGCAGCGACACTGTTTGTCTGACCTCATTTCTCAGTGCCTATACACGTTGATTCGAAACAGCCGAACTCTGTCGAACAACACGACACACACACGCTCACTCTGGGAAAGTTTGAACTCTGCTGCTGGTAATTGTGCCCATCCACTGGTGTTCATTCCCAGTCTGAAGGTATTTAGGCATTTAAGGATTTACTGTATGTCACAGACTGGCACTTGTAGCCCGATACCAAGTGCCGGCCGCTGTAAGCTCCTGGAACATGTCGTCACACGTCACATTGCTTTGACCTTTCAGTGTAAATACCGCTGCAGGAGAGCAGTGGCGTAATAATGCTGCTACATTGCAAAACAGTTGCGTCAGCTGTGATCCATGGGTGTATCGCTCGGGTCAGCAACACTTCAAAACAAGCAGTAAAATTGGTCAACGGCGCTCAGGCATCATTGGGAATAACCAATTGAAAAATGTGTTGTGAATGACTGAAATTGAAGAGCTTCATTGACAAGAGATCCTTCTATAGGCCTGGTACTGGATGTTCTCTGGAGGCGTCTCTCTTTCTATAGCCTTTGGTGCTGACTGCTAACATAATCTCCAGAAGTACTTCAAGACAGATGCCTCTTATTGACTTTCCTCTTTTGCGTTCTACCTCCGGTCAGAGTTTCTGCAACTAGAGGTCAACCTCTCAATCAAAGCACTGTGACATCTGAATTTGAAAAGAGGCAATGAACATAACAGCTTCTATTGAGTGAAGGTAACCTCTGAGCATATGAGCCTTCAATCACAGCGCTCTTCTGCTCGCATGCACACAAGCAACCGCCGCGGTGGCCCCCCCATGTAATTACTGTACTATCACTGTACTGTGAATGGGGTCTATAATGAATTTTTAAGTGGCTTTTCACTTTCACTAACATCCGTGCTTCAGACATAAGAGATCTCTGCACAGGTTGTTCCACCACTTCCACAAATCTACACTTAATTATAATCTCACGCTGCAGCGAGTAGGTTCATTGAGACTAAACTGCCGTTTGTCTCTTGTGAGCGCTCCGCGGAAGATAGGGCCCATCGGCACGCGAAACAGGTGTTCATTTGCTGACTTTTTACATTTCTGCATTCGCCTGGAAAGGTAGCCATTCATTCGAAATTAAAACCACAATGCTCATCTCAAATGGGAAATTAAATAAAGTCCTGCATCAGTAAAATATTATATATAATATTAGATCCTGACTAATTTCAGTGCCCTGTCACACCTGAAGTGGCACCGTAGGAGCCTCCTGACCACATTCATAGCTATAGTGGCCCAATGGTTCTCTCAAACGGCTGTGTGCCTTATCATCCCCCTGCTCCCACCGAGGGATTACCAGAGAGGAGAAGATGAACTTGGAAGTTGAGGACAGGGGATGGTGCAGACAGAAAGTGTGCTTTTAGCTCTGCACATCTGCTTTCATCCTTTTATTGCAGCTAAAGTGCTTGTGCATGCCCAGTCTCTCTTTTGGGTATAAGCTGTTTACTTTGATGGAGCTCAGTACTTCATGTAACGTTTCTCTCTCAGGACAGTGATTGCCACTGACATTATCACACTTTGGCATTCAGCAATGGAGAAATCTATCATTACATATCATCCTTCCTCCTCACTGACATTACAGAGTGTCATTGAGAATTCGCCAAAGGAGCTCCGCTGTCTGTCTGAGGAATAAAAATGTGTGAGTCACGCAGCGTTTTTTGTCTTTGACATCGGAAAGACACATCTAAGGTTATTCCAGGGTGAGATGAAATATAGATCAAAACTAAATCAGCTAAAAGCTCAACAGGGAAAGCAATCTCTAATTTTAAAATGTCCTATAATGGGGAATAGCGATACATATTGGCACATGTAAACGAGGTGTGCAGGTGCATGGTTAGGCCGTGGATCTTCCCTCAAAACGAGCTCAATCACGCTGTTCTAATGTCTCACAAGTCAAATTCCGTGTGCAGCTGCTAGGGCAGACAGAATTAAACCCTAAGCACAGCGAGTCACAGACTGGTGCCCTAATTCTGCCCTGAAGCAACTTAATCACGGTGCGCAATGATGTCACCTGAACTCAAGAAATAATCTTTTAAAGGGATTCAGAGGAGCAGACTCCAGATTAACACAGATGTGCTGCATCTTCATTGAGTTATGAATAATTAATCATAGTAAACCATATCTTGCTCCGGCAGTAATTGGATAAGATGGACGTGTGTGTGTGTGTGTTTGTGTGTGTGAATAAGCCTTACATCAGAGTGAATTCATATAAAATAGAACATGTATTAACATGCCATAGAGAGACATTAAAAGGTCATCACTGACAGTGAGCCACAGAGGAGCAGTAGAGGTATTCCTGGATGCTTCAGATCTATTGTCCTCCACTGGTAGGTTCCTCCCCTCCAGTGGAGGCACGGAGTCAAAAAGGTTTGGTTGCAAGGCTGCTGTCTGCTATTGCACTCGGTGTTTTTTGAGGCATGTAAAAATTAAACCCACGGAGAATTGTTACCCGACTCTGAAGCTCACAGTTTTGGCCTTCTTTAGCTTATGGTTTTGGTTTTCCAGCCCCCAAAAACTCCGCTCTCTTCAACATTGTTTCCTGTCGCTGTTCGCTTCGATGTTCGCAGGAGCTTCTGCACCCAAGTGACACGTAGAGCTCTAACGTTTGGTGGCAAATGCAACTTTGTCATGGCAGGTGTTTTGCTCAGGACCTAAGGAAGCGCAGTGTGGAGCGTGACGTTTTTTGTATGATTGGTTCTCGAGTTTTTGCAGTTAAAGACATTTTAGATATTTCCTTCAGGAGTGACTGGAGACAGAAAAAGGAGCTAAAATGAGAAAGCAAAAATTAAATCCAAATGAATGCTAATGTTCCTCCATGTATAAGTAGGCAATTGTCTAATAATACATCAACCATAACAAATTTAAAGGTGAAAATACGTCAATGCTGTGTTTGTTTGTTCTGCTGCCCCCAAGTGGCCAGAAAATCAATGAATGCAGCTTTAATTTGTAAAACAAAAAAGCAATATTCAGAAGTTCATCTGTGTAAAGTGTAAACTACTTGGATTTATGGAGAAAATAATACTGATAAGGCTCCTACCACCTGCTGTAAAATAAAAATCTTCCATCAAATTTGGCACAATCAGACTACTTTTTCTCCACATTTAGAATAAAACACATTCATAGCGTAAGCATGGTAAATTATTAAGAATCAATAATTCAAAAGTGTACCATTTCCCTATGCAGTACTGCATGCGAGAGGTTGCTAGTTTGTTCAGAAATGTTTATGTAGTCAACAGTATCTGTGAATACATCCCCAGATCTATTTCCCTAGCCTTGTATTATGTGTTTTCACTGGCCTTGAGATGCAGCTTCAAAGAGATAGAATAGATTTTACTTGTTTTTTACCCCCCACCACACACACACACACACATTTGTCAGACTCCTCTCCCTTCACAGACAGGTTGCAGCTGTAATGTCTGTGCAGCAGCACTTGCTTTTGCTGTGGTCTTTCACCGATCACCCTTTTGAGCACTGACTGTACACAGTGCAACACCACAAAACGGGTTCGAAGTCAATACAAAAACACACCACACACCTCCTCCTGCACCGGTGCCTGCCAAAACTGATGTAGAGAAAGACTCATCTTTGCTATCCGTGGCATTTGCAGATACACTCTTCATACGTAGCTTTGAGGCTTTAAAAGCATCCATCGCACACTTAGCTGTCTATTTTCTGTCTCCTCACCTCCCCCCTGGGTGATCTCATGCCAGTCAAGTGCTGCTTTCTAAATCCGCCATCAGAATCAGAGTGTTGTTATTTAACTCTGGCTAACTTTCCTGCAGCGGCCATCATTATATAACTACCAGCTTTGCAGCCGGTGTGCTCACAATGACCTCAGTCTGTAACATGCACCGCATGCAACCGTCAGTGTCATCTTGAATGTCCTTTGCTGTCACAGTGAGAAGGGCTGATTCATAAACAACCGGTGGTCCTCCCCATCGCATTAATTGGATCGATGTCCGCAACACACAAGGGGCATGTGCACGCTGTTATAATAAGCATCTCAGACTCAAAAATATCATTTGCAAATTCATAAGCTTGGAGTTGTGGTGGGCGGGTGGTGTTAGCAGAGGCCAGAAATGTGTACTGTGTGTGTCTGGAGGAGGCTCCCCTGAGAAATGGTAGTGGCTATTTCAAATAAATCTATTGCCATTTCACAATCGATTTACATAATTAATGTGATTCTGAATTGCTTCCCGTCCTGCAGGTCAGGCAATCACAACACAGTCATCACTTTAGATGTGCTAATTTGCAACTGAAGTATCCTGCTCAAGGCAACATACAGAGCTTGACTGTATTTACAGACATAGCAACATATACATCAAAAGGAATTCATAGGAAACATTACAAAAAGTATGAGCATGCTAATGGAGCTATTGGTCCATTAGCTTATAACTGCTTTGGCACACGCATTAAGTTTAAACTGCTGGTTTAATGTTGCTCTACTCCAATAACACGGAGAGTTCAGGGAGGTTTAGCCTGATTAAATATCAGCAGCTCCTGAATATACACTCATAGCATTCTGGAACTAAGGAAGAAACCAGCTTATTGCAAAAACCTCTAGGTAGGACCTACTGGATTCAAATGTTATTGAAATACAAAATGAATCAACAGAAAGGTTAAAGAAATGTGGTTTGACATTTCAGGAAAGACAATGAATCACTTCCCTGCTGAAATAGCTAGCATGATGCTAAGCTGTTGAAAAGAATCTACCCACTAATACCTCAACTCATTTTATGAATTAACACTATTCATAAAATGAATGGTAATGAAATAGGCCACAAACGCAAGCAAAATCTTCAGGCAGCGAACACAAATGACAACAGTCTTACGACAGTACTTGAAATAGTCATGAAATGCAATCTATTGGTTTTGTGCACAGGGACAAGAATTGTCAGGATTTTTACTTTACCCAACAAAATATAGTTACGCCGCTGTGACGACACAGCAGAGTAAATTTACGCCACTGTGACAAAGAAACTCACGTTGTTACTTATTTCTAATTACATGTTATGCTTCTGCAGAGACGTTGAGTGTCTTAACTCAACGTTCAAGGACAGGACAGGACAAAAGGGCCTGAAACGCTCTGTCGTCTTCTGACGATGCTGATTTGTCCCAGTTCCAGATAAATGTGAAACTCAGCTCCTCTCTGACCTCCTGTACTCATTCACTTGACTGTGTTGTGAGTCTGTGTGCAGATGCTGAATTGAACTTACAGAGGGACAAGTGTCGTCTGTGCATTATAAAACGGAAATGATCTCCCACCACTGTCCCGCTCACCATACCATATAGTTTATTACACACTTACGTCTCAATATACTGACACAAAATAGCGTGATTGCTTCAGTGAAAATAAATAACAGCTTATTTTGAATAATACAAGTCATGTGATTAGCACTGAGCAGAGGTGCAGTGGAAACAACTGTCTGTGACAGGGAAGAGACTAGTACCGCTCTTTAGCATATTCGCTAGCTGAAGTAAATGAGATCATAATGAAATGTATAATTATTACTGTCCGATTGCTTTTGCATATATTTGACTGTGCAGCGGGAACCCTGTGTTTATATGCTGCGATAAATACCAAGTAGTTTAATTCACTCACTTCCCACATAAGTGAGTGAGCGTTTGCTAATCATGTTTACTCTTAATTACCAAGTGCTGTCACTGCCATGTTCGATTTATTTATAGGGCTCTCCGTTGTTTACGGTGCGTTAAAGCCCCTGCTGTTTAAAGCATCTGAAATGATGGTGTCTGAGACAGCGGTGCCTTGGAACTGAACGCTGGAGTGCAATAACTCTCATCTGGTTTGCTGGCAGTGTTGGGCAGTTTACTTGAAAATACGTTTCGTCAAAGGTGCCTTTAAACAAGTCATATCGTCTGTCTTTAACACATGTAGAAGTGGAGAACATTACCTTTTAACAAACAGCCAGCCTATGCTGAGTATTTACTGACCATTGACAGCTATCTTAACATTCACTCTATAGCAGTGAAGCTACTGGGATTAAGACATCCTCCAACTCTGAGTCGAACCAGGTGGTTCCTGAATGTAGGCTTATCCGTAGCTAACGTTAGCAAGTCAGCTAACACACAACATGCATTATTTACATGGTGATTGGAGTGCATTTCTCGTTACCAGAGATTTCTCCTCTTTTGGTAGGTGCTAACTTCTGTTATGTTCAAAATGTCTCAAACAAAAGGCAAAGGAAAAAGCCCCCCTCTTTGCTCCTGATCCGTCAGCAAGATAAGAATGAATCACAAAACAAATATATATATTTCATGAAATAGAGGCCCAATCCGCACCACACGACAGACTGGTGTGTCCGCCTCATGGTCCAGATGAGGTCTGATTATCTTCGGATTCACAGTTTCTTTGTCCCTCCAAAGTCTCTGAAATGTCTCATATTACACATTCCTTAGCCCATCGATCAGCTCAGTGATTGGTTGAACCCTTCGGACTTCAGTCGGCCACTTCCTTGACCAATTCCTCCCCCCTTCTTGAAGGCTGTGCTCAGAAACTCTTCAGCAACATCCCCCTCTCTCTGATTTTTATTACTTTATGGCGGTGTCATAAATTCTCTGGTTTCTCTCACAGTGCACAACAAATTCAGTAACTCTCCTTTTAGTTTAAACCTTCTACAAGTAAACATATTGTAACACATAATATCCATCGCTAGGAGCGCTTTTAAACTTAAATTCCTCACACTTCCCATACCTCCAGCTCCTGCGCTAAGCTAACGGTCCCAGACCACACTGATATTAATCCTCCATCATCTTCCTGGTATCACAGTTGACCCCCATGTTAAAAATAATCACATTACAGTAACACATTTCTGAGTAGTGCGTCCCTGCCTGTGAGGCAACCTGACCAGAGTGGCTAGAAAGGTGGTAGGAAGCAGACACGAGAGACGATGCCCTAACATAACTGGGCTTTACTGAATAAAACTCATTATAAACATTATAACATAAGTTATATTAACTATCCATACTGTGTAACAGCCCAAAGCATCTGCTGGGAACCTCCTCCTCCTTTAATCTCTGGAACATGTTCTTACTATTGTAAGTAAAAAACATTACAAGCAAAAATATTAACTTATGCAATATGCTATAACTAAACTAAACAATACATGTTTTTATTTAACTAGAAAACCAGACAAATGCAAACACAAACAAACCCTGGATACTATGTGTCTTTAGTTACAGCTCAATGATGGAACTAAACAAACAATTAACAAGCATGTTATAAATTATTGACAACTGTGGCAGTGAAACATGGGGACAAATGGCGTGTTCTCACCCATTTTGTCACACTGCCTAACACGGTTTGCCAGTTAACCAACGTTTGCCCAACAAAAAACCCCCAATATTTTAGTGTTTGGCTGTAGTGGCAAGTGACAGAAACCCCAGCAGGCATAAGCAGATGGTGTTTTACTGCATATTTTAAAGTTGCCATTATTCTTACCCTCATATCTTATTGTCAGTGGAATCGAAAGACAAAAGGTCATAGATGATCCAGCAAAATCCAGGATTAGTGTACAGCTGTGAGTGTTAGACAATACAGTAACTGTATTTTATTTTAAAGCAGGACTCTAGGGGGAAGAAGGAAGCAGACGACTTGGAAATCATAGTGGAAGCGATGCACTGGAGCTCTAAAAGTCAGGTAAATGTCACACAGCGACTGGACCAGGACAGGTATTGACAGACGCTGCTCATAGAATATCTCATTACTTTAATCGATGCTTCGGTGTAAACATACACTCTATATTATGAGCATGTAGCACCTTTGATGTGCGGTACGCAAGGTTGATTATGCTGACAGTGTGCGGACTGAGTGGTGACTGGTGTCATGAAGTTACTTAAAGTAATAATGTCAAAGATTTTCATTTCTGTAAATGTCTGTTAAGTCTATCGCTGAATGATTATTGGTAATGTAAAATCCCAAAACACACCTGTAATTACCAGTTATTGCTAAAGAGAAACGAAAACAAAGATTTGCATTTGTAACTTTAATGAAGGACATTGAGCTTTGAATGCACAATTGTTTTCCTTGTTAGCTTTTATGCAGAGAGTGAAACTCCAATCTCCAGTATACCTACAACAGAGATGACTTGAACAATGGGGATACACTGAGGCAGCAGCTTGCCGTTGGCCAAAACAGTAACATTCCCTCTAACAGCCAGAATGGACTGCCATTCGATATGACGGCGTTGCCCCTGTTGTGAGGTTAATTAGTGATGATCATCTCGGCAGCCCCCCCAGCAAGGCCCGAAAACTTATAGTGACGTGTGGGGTGAAAGCAGGTAACATAGTCAGAGCATGGTGACAGGTCGGAGGCCATCTGATCCTCTCTGAGCCGCCGTCTCTGTCCAGCTAATCTCCTCATAGTGACAACAGACCTGCAGCCATGTCCTGGTCAGGTTTAAGGTGAACTGAGGTCAGACGGATGGTCATGTGTCTTAATAGTAAATTGTTACCAAAAGTCACATGTTGGAGATCTTACAAGTTATACATCAACCAACTAGCTTGAGATTTAATGGCTTAGAATATCAGTCAAATGACTCTTCTGTCAACATCTAATTGAGAGCGTACACGTTCCTTCACATTGACCAAAACATTTGAATATAAGAAAATACATCTTCAATGACTCTGGTTCGATGACAACGTAGCACTATACTCTCATTTTACACTCATTCAACCATTCGAGAAGCAAATATAAAAGAAATGCAAGACTGTCTCACAAACTACACAGCAGTGTTGAGTGAGATGAATTACTTACCGGCAGTGATATCCCTTACCTGCCATGTGACCCAGGTAGGTGCACAGGGCAGAACCTCACAGTAAAGACATAAAAACACGTAGGTTTGCTTAATAATCCTGGTGTCTTTTTTTTTTCTTTCTTTCTCTTCATAAAAGAGTTCTCAACACATCGTGTATCTTGTTTGTTTAATCCCTACACAAACTGAAACTTAAAAACAAAAACATGAGGTTTTACAGGGAATGTTGTGCTGGAATTTTTTCTTGGCCAGATGCAGGGGTTCAAAACAAAAACGCTTCAAAATGTAAAGAATCCTTTATGCCATTTCCCTGGCTATTGCTGATATGATGTTAAAAAGACATCTTTTTTTTTCATGTTCCCTGCTCGGCTCCCTCGTAATCAAACTTCAAAGAGACAAATTAATTAGGTGCTGCTGTGGTGATGAATGAGTACATCGTGTTGAGGTTCGATGCCAGTCACACCAACTTTGCAGCCTGAGTGAATTTTTATCATGCCAGACAGGAAAATTGTTTCAGTGCCATCTGTGTTATTGAAGGGCTAAAAGCTGATTGAAATGTATACTACTTTATTTCCTACCGGGAAACATGAACACCTAGTAACCGTGCTGTATCTGTGCACTGTGTGAGCTACTGGTCAGATTGCTGAAATCAGTCTTAATAAATATCTATATTGTGGGTAGAAATCTTGCTTTTCCTCGACGACTATTGACCATAGATCCAGCAGCCGGGGAATTATTACTCAGCGCTTTATCAGCCGGAGAGACGTGAGGCACACACATGACACGATATTTTCAAAAGGCTGATTAGAGCTCTTTCAAGTAAGACTGCCCTTAATATGTCAGCATAGTGACCCAGATGCCTACAGGCAATATGACAGTTGATTTGTATGATTCAGCCATACAACATGAGGGAGACGGTGAGGACACACTGCAGACTTCCAGACAGGCTTTAATCATTGGTTCAGAGAGGGGAAAGTGGTCAACTCTACTGAATAAAAGTAAAAAAAATATATCTCATGCACTAATGTGCAGCTAAATTTGAGTATGGGAATGATTTGAAGGTTGAAGCCCTCTATGCAAATGCAAGTCATTTAAAACTCTTCGATATATCATAATGGACCTCCTAACTGAGTCGTTTGGCATGACTATAACTTTAATACTTGGTGCTTGATGTAAATTGTGTTTCAATTGTGTTCTTTTAGGCGACTGTGTGGTAGAGTCGTTCAATCAGAGAATGATCGGTCGTTCGATCCCCGGCTCCACTAGTCCATGTCGATGTGTCCATGGGGCAAGACACTTACCCCCAAATTGCTTCCGTAGCTGTGCCTACGGTGTGTGAATGTTGTATGAATGTTAGATAGTCCTGATGGGCAGGTGGCACCTTGCATGGTAGCCCCTGTCATCAGTGTATGAATGGGTGAATGATGACATGTAGTGTTAAAACGCTTTGAGTGGTCGGAAGACTAGAAATGCGCTATACAAGTACAGTCCATTTACCATTTACCATTTTAAATGTGCGCTCTCAGAATGTCCTTGAATGAAACAATTGGTGGCAGAGCAGATGCCGAACTTTACTGTGTGATCGGGTTAAATGATGATTTTGCTTTAATGTGTGACTTTCTATCATTTATCAAAATATAATCATACATGCTTATAGTGTTGACTGTATGTTAAAGCTGATGAAATAAGTGAACCTTGAGTTGAACTCACTCTGACTGGATGACTGACAGTCAGCAGAGGAGAAAGGTTGTAAATTCAGAAACTAATCAGTTGGTTAGGGAGACATCCTGTTCAATGGGGCCTCTGTACTGGAACATCCTGTTTCAGGCTGTGCAGTCCGTGCAGTTAAAGAAGTATAAAAAGTGCTTTATCTGTGTAACAACAGACACACAGATATATATACATTTCATCCTTAAGGTGTAGAACATGGGGTGTAATGGGAACTTGTGACCTATGCTGCTGACCGCCTGCACCCCCTTCTTTATGACCCAGAGAACAAATACTCATCGTGTATTCCCGTGTTCTATGCCTTAAGGATACAACGCATAATCTATGTGCCTGTTGCTACCCAGATACAGTATATCCTATACTTCACTCATTTCACGGCCTGCACGGTGTGGCGCAGGATGCTTCAGAACATAGGCCCCATTGAACAGGGTGTCTCTCTGACTAACTGATTTACTTCTTAACCTTACCCCCTTTCTCCCCTGCTGACTGTCCGTCTTCCAATTTGAGTGAGTTTACTATTAGTTCACTTATTTAATTTGCTTACACATACATTCAGCACTATAATTCTCGCTTGATTATATTTTGATAAAGGATATAAAGTCACACATTAAATCAAAATCATCCTTGAACCATCCCAATACAGCATGGGAATACATGTAACGATGTAAGTGTCAGCCAGATGCTCAAAGCTCAAGATGCCGTCATTACGCTCTTTCCTTGTCTCGTCTCTCGCCCCTCAGGCTGAGAAGTGTCGTTAAAGTGCAAAAAGGGGGAACTGTAGTTTTGCTGCATACTGCAGATGAACTTTGATGCTATCTCACACCTCTCTGCCTGAGGAACGAGAGCCCAGGCCCCAAATAGCGTTAAGACAGCGTCTTGTGGTTTGAGCATCTGGCTGACTCTTATACAGAGAAGTCTTCGAGGCGCATTATAGTTTCACACTTAACTAGCATATAGGGAACATGGCCCCTGTGGCCTCTAGAAAAAGAGGAAATCCTATCTCAAGGTGTTATTTGTATTTTATGCGATTTGTCTGTTCTCTTTTCATTTTCCAAATCTATGATGAGTTACGATCTATTGCTTATTATCACCCTAAGCAGGAAAGCATTAAACTTAAAAAGTAGGTCTGTCAGAAGGGATAAGACTATGAGAAGTGTTTCGTCCAATGATTTAAGAATGATCTGTTGTCTACCATATATGGACCCGGAGGTTGCAGAAAGCTCCAGGGAGAAGGGTACAAATAGGAGGAGACAACAAAGGGTCGAGGTCTTCGGGGGCTTCTGCATCAACTTGGGGCTTTTAGACTTTTTGGAGAACTTGGTACATTTGACATTTTGTATGATCTTTTATCTGATTTTTATTATTCATTTTTTGTAACCTTTCCTAAGCTTTTTGTAAAAACCAAATAAAACTGGATTGTGCATTCCAACCAAAGTCCAGTGTTGCTCATCTCTGGTGGGGCCCTCGTAGTCTCCTAAAGGTAAGAGTTCTCTTCCCCTGGGATAGGCTGACAGGAGTAAATTATTTAGACATGTGATTTGAATGACATTCCTGTTGCAAGCTAAGGTTAAGATGGTCAATATTGTTGTGATTTACTAACTTGGTTGGCTGAGATTGACTTTGAAGCTCTGCTCATGTATCATATGTGATGTTGTAGTGTTGATTCTAATGTTTAGACATTAGCTGTTGTGTATTAGGAAGCAATAGGGGTCAGATTGGCATCTAAATTAGGGATGTTAGGGCCAGGGTCCTGAAGCTGCCCTTAATAACCGAGCGAGGCTCTCAACCACACGGGGTTCCTCCTCCAGTGGTGGCCCTTTAGAGCGGGTCCATTCTGGAGTACATCCAGTCCTCCCACACCTATTGCACACACACACACACACACAAAAGTGTCATGGATTATTTCCTTTGATAATGGTTAAAGAAGTATTCTCCCCAAAAGTGAACCGTTAGAGCTGCGAATCCTGGTGTTTATTTGAGTTAGCCAGCAGGGAAATACAACCCCTGATGTATGGGTAAAAGTTCAACATCACGTAATGAGCAGTGAGGTAACCTAGATCAATTCAGCAGCCGTCTACGTCTCTGTCTGATGTATACTGTATGTTGCTCATAACCCTCCTGGTGGACACTTTGAGAATCATCTGCTCTCAGGAATCTTATCAATGAAACAAAGCGCTGGGTCAAATTGTGAAAGTGAAGCCTTGAGTGTGTGTGGAAATGCCGAGTGGAAGATGTATAGGCAGGTATGAGGCGATCGGTTCGTCTCATCTTTAGTACATCACTCTGCGAGTCAGAGCCGTGTTTGAAGTCTTCTAAGGTCATTAGGAGTCGGTTTGCTGATGCAGGATGAGTTCTCCTGCACGTCTGTGAGGAATAAGGCCCTCAAGGAGGGTTTGGATGCTTCTTTGATGTTGTCATAGTAGGATTGCATGTTTCTTGCCAGCAGAAAGGTCCACTGTAGGTGCAAATCCATCTACTCTGAACTCATTCACACAAACACACACGCGTAACGTTTGATGTCTCCAAGCAAGACCTCTTTCATGAAAGTCAACAAATATCAGAGACAGCTTTATTGTCTGTGACTGCCCCCCCTGCACTTTCCAGGTGGGGGCTCTTTTATCCATGTGATTACAGAAAGCCTGCTGCTGGCTGTCTGACATTTCAATCAGGTGACAGCCAACTTCTTGCAATTAGCAATGAGTCACAAAAGACCTGACATGGCCACATGGAAGAGATTGATTTTTAATAATTGTACCGGAGCCAGAAGAGTTGTACTCCATCACAAACACCATAAAATCATCAAAACACACCTACGACATTTCAATCATTGATCACCCTGACAAAATCAGGTTACTGAAACGGCAAATCTTTATAGATGCAACAAGAAAGACAACAAAGAACTAAAAACAATTTACTCATAAGGCATTCAATTCTTACCTGCATTTGATTTGCATATTTTTTATTTCACTCATCCCAGATTTATATTTAATTTCATACATTCCTTTTGAAATTCATTGTAAAGTCAAATAAAGATCAAACAGTTACATCAAAAAGATGCTCTTTGTGTGGGCATTGTTTCCCCCTTCTAAAGTAGAACGTAAGTTTAGATAAACAGATTTTGTTTTTCAAGGCAAGGGCCAAGTATTAACTAAGTTGCACTCAGTAGAGTGCAGATCTCCGCCAGGTGAGTCTGCAACACCCACTGCTAGACACCAATGGGCTTTAAGGTGTCGCAAAACAGACTTCATCAAACTCTAAAACAAACGGCGACGTATGCAAGCCATTGGCTCAAAGTAGTCGCATAATACACTTCATACAATCTTGCCAAATCAAAATTAAACTCAGCAAGGTTCCTGCCCGCTTAACAGCGGCAGAGCTGCGGCGAGGCACAGCAGTGTGTGTACTGGTATAGTTCCGTTAGTTGTTAGCTGTTAGTCCAAAACAATGAAAGTGAGCAGCAGTGCAGCGTCTGAGAGGTACACAGTAGAGTATATATGGTAGTTCTATTAGCTGTTGGGGGTCGGCGATGTACTCAGCTGTGTTATCACTAGAGGCCCCTACGCGCTGGGAGCCGGTTAAAAGTAGTGAGTGAGGAGTCAGCGGACAGTTTAAAACAGGATCAAAAAATATATTTTGAGAACATGTCAATGCAACCACAAGTGGTCCTTGAGCATGCAGCCACACAACTACGGACATACACAAGCGACCGATCGCGTGATCCTCCTAGCGGACATAATAACAGCTCCCAATAACTTTAATACAGTCTCTTAATTAGGTGGCACACGTTTCTGTGTCAGTGTGATTTTGTGTTGCCTAAAAGGTATCATACTGTGGTAATACGCTCTAACAGTAGGTGTTTGCATCTTGCTGTGAGCACAGCCTTGGAGTGTGTGTAGGATATCATTTATACCCTGCATACTGTCAAGGCCACAGCTCTGCGAACAGTGTTGCCAACTCCTCAGTGAGGAAAGTAGCTATTGGCTGTCCTAAAAGTCGCTAGAAGTCGCTAAATGACGTCATCGTCTAATTTGCATAATTGTAATAAGCGCTGTAGGAGAGAGGCGGGAACAGCGGCTGCTTTGCGCATGCGCGATTCATTTGCAGTCTGGACACGGAGAGTGTGGGTCTCCTCTTTCTGCAGCTGGGACTGCTGCGCGAGGGGCTACTGTGAGACTAACTGCCTTTGAGTGCTTTGGGGCGGCGGAGGGGCTCACGGCAGCTCCCGCGTGCCGAACTGTACGTGCTTTCACGTCAGAGTCAATACACCAGAAAAGTCTCCAACAACACCAGAAAAAGTAGCTAGATTTGTCGCTAGTAGCTTTTGACAAAAAAAGTCGCTATGAGGGTTTGGAAAGTCGACAGATTTAGCGAGAAAGTCGCCAAGTTGGCAACACTGTCTGCGAAGTATAATATATTCTCTTTATGCTATTAGTTTATTAGTTCTTAAAGACAACACAGAATATTATGGTGGTGTCGCCTTTAATTTCACCCTGCTATGTTTTGTGCTTTGTTTCGGTGTCACTAAATGAGTGGTAGCTGTTCATATTATGTTATCATTGACAATAATCCCTGCAAGTTCTTTCCTTTTATAACCTACTTAGAGATCCACCTCACGGTTCTCTGACTGTATGTGTGTTATTTCACACTGAGCATTAGCTTCTGTAGGAAGGATTACTTTTTTTTCTGCTGTAATTACTCAGGCCACAGAGGTTGATTGCTATTAAAAATCAATTTCGACAATTCGATGTGTGAAAATACAAACACAGTGTGAAACTCGTCAGTTCCAGTTTGCCAAAAGCTTTGAAGACTTTATTGGCGTCATCAACCAGGACAGGTGCACCCTGACAAGCAGGTTTCAGCATTTCTCAATGGCAGGCAATGTATTTGCTGGTGTTTAAATAAATGATATATTTATTTTAAGAACATATACATCCAGCTTTAAGGTGACTGCAGTGCCTGTAGGCAAGTCATTCTTTATTTGTGCTTTTGATTTTGTTTCAAAGTCTGTCATGTCTTTTGTATGGAACTGTGGGACTTTTTTAAGGAGTCAATATAGGTAATAAACTTTAATATATCAGCATCCAATGTTCATCATATTGCATATAGTTTATGTGTATGGAATTCAAAGAGAGCCAGTCACACTTTCTTCTCTGTAGACAACAGAGAAATTAAGTTTTTAAATATCGTATCTGACACAAAATGTTTGTACTGGATGAAGCCTAGCTGCAAAATGTTGACCGACAACATAATGCATTTTAAGATTTCATTGCTAATTTTTAAAGCCTTGAGCGGCCTGCCTCCTTCCTTTATCTGTGATCTGCTAACTCCCCAAGATCTAAGGCATGCAAGACTCACTTTTACAGTAGGCTTATTTTTTTACATACAGCCGATTTTATTTGTTGCACATGCTTGCACAATCTTGCTCCATCCTATTTTACAGTCATGATTTATTTGTTTTAAATTGTTTATTTGTGTATTTAATTTATGGCCAATTTTGACCATATAAATTGCCATATCGTTACACTCAGAAATATTGTTTTATAATGACTATTCAACTCTAAGAAACATTCACCCTCTTATCATTACAATTATATTTAGGATCTTTTGGTTTATTTATTTTTTGCCTACCTGCCTGCAGAATGTGGTAATACCTGTGCATATACAGGAAAGATGTTATTTAAGGTGACACAAAAGTATGATATTTGTTGCTTTCATGCATTATAGACTACACAGTATTTCAATGTACCTGTCTCTGTTGTGGAGGTAAAATCTATGAGTCATTACCTTCAGATACAATTGTGAAATACCACAAGGATGATTTATATTCACCGCTGTGGCAGCTAAGGGCCATTGTCCGTGAAATGAATTACCATGAATTACTTTTGCCAAAGCTGTGTTTGACCTCCCAGATGTGAACGCCTCTTTGTCATTCTAATCATGTCTGATGTGTGGGAGAATACATGCATCTCTGTCTGATGATGAGCAGACATGTGTTTGTAGAATGCAGAATATGTGATAATGGTATGTATTATAGATGTGAATTTATGAATATTTATGATGCAATGTCCCACCTACATCTGTATCCACATTGTACAACACTACCACCATTTGACTTGTACTGTCTCATGCAGTCTGTCACAGCTGGAAAAAAAAACAGATTTACTTTGATTGGAAATTGGAAGCATCATTCCACCCAGCTTGTGCTCAAATGATTTCAGCTTTACTTAAAGAGCCACGAGCAGTTTAGCTTGACTCTGCTTCAAACACGGTGAAGGCTGACAGCCTGTCTGCGTCAGCCAACTATTCTAAACAACTGACACAGAAAATGTGACGAGATCAATGCTGTCTCTGCTCACTTTCACGATGACGCACAACAAATACACACAACATTTATATTAAATGAGGTTCTATGCAACTAAATACCTCCTCACAGCTTCCTGGGGAGAAAACATACTTTTTGTTTTGCGAAGTGATGCTACAAAGACCCACTTCGCCAAACACACAACTGGTTTACACCAAACAGGCAGTAACAACCACCATGGGCCAAGTGAGGCAGCACAATCTGTTCCCCAGGTGGCCTTTTACAGGGAAATGCTATCAACGGTGAACTGGCACCACTGAAGCATTGAGTCCAGCTGCTGTGCTGCAATTCTGCCTGGAAGTAGATCAGAGGAGCCACAGTGAAGAGATTACAAATCTCTGGAATTAGAAGGGATATCAAAAAAGAAAGTGTGTGAAAGTAAGACGATTCTGTGGGAGGGCTGACATTACAGTTTTCCCTCTTAAAAACATGCTAATGCCCAATGCACACAGTATGGGTTGAAATTAGAATTAAAGCTGCTCCGACACTGAGCTGCTAACCTGTGTTCTTTGCAGCGACTTTGGGATGTGAACTATTTGGGAGAAAATAGTGACCTATTTATTCAGTTTCTTTTAATGAAGAAATGACATGATGCGAAGCAATAGAAACACGTCTGTTAAAGGAGCAATATACAACATTCAAAGCATTAATATGACGGCAAACAACTATCAGCTATGTAAAGATATGGTGGAGAAGTGGCTACCTGGGCAGAGAATGAAGTCGCTCTCCTTCTGTGTGTGTTGTTATTCGAGTTTCTCCCTTCTTTGTTGACATACATGTGAGCTTGCCCCACCGGCTAGTTTACGGGTTCTCCTTCAAGTAAATACTGTTAGCTCTGTCGGCACTTTTGCTGTAGTTTATACTGTTAGCGCTGTTAGCTATATAGCTATATAGAGCTAAATAGAGTCAGTAGATTTGTGACCTGTGTGACCTAACAAATATACCAACCTAATCAGCAGTGTTGACTTAATTTCTCAGAGGGGAATCTAGCGAGTAACAGTATTACTTTATTGACTGAGAGTAATTGCCATCAGAGCGGCTCGGTTGATTACTTACTTTTCCACTCTTTGATGTCTGACAGTGCTTAGCATAGTAAACATATCCACCCTTTGCTGAGACTGAGGCAAACATACTGACTTCATAGGCAAACTTCCAGCTGCTTTATGAGTCGCTACGGCGCTGTGATTGAATTAGTTATTAGTTACAATATTTTCAAGTGTCTTTCTTTGTGTTATTCTTCAGGCAACATGAAATATGGCACATAAACATTAACCGCATGATGCTTAATAGCTCTTCCAATCCTCGCCACTTATATTGTTGATGTGATTTTTTTCTTTTCAGCCAATGAATACACACTAAATCCAACATTTTGTCTTAGTATTGCATGAAGCTCATTAGCAAGGCCACTTACATACTTAGCTTATCAGTTTAGTTTATAAAACTGTGTGACAGCTACAGGAATTCCTGCTTGTGTTTCCCTTTAATTTGTATGTATGTACAGAAGCACAAAATTAGAAAAAGATAATACCTACTTGTAGTTTGACGTCAGTGGTAATATTTAACCGAGACGATACGTGGCAGAGTTCACAATAACATCTGATCAATAGTTTCATTTATCCTGGATGATCAATGCTTTGGCATTTGAGAAAACATTACCTTTATACACTTATACCTTTGTTTATGTGTAATCAACAAGAGACACTGCTTTTACTTCAGTCTGCTTGCTTCATCTCCCTGAGGTTTTTTTTCTCTGTCACCCGGCTTTTGATTGCACTCCATTTATTATCCTGATGCATGGCGGCAAAACATTTACTGGCTTTTGTAATCTGAGGAGAAAACAATAGCGCTGCTACAACTGCTGCTACATTAAAGCCCTACAATGCACACGGCAACTATAAGTAGGAGGAACTACAGTGCAGTGTGAGATTACAGCTATGAGAGTGGATGGTCGTAAATCTCCCGGGACACCGAATAATACGATAAGGAACTGTTTTGTTGACTTATTCATCCCTGTGCAGAGATTTGAGTCGAACTTAGACACGCTTGATGTTAAAATAAAAAATGGGGGGTTAAACTGAGAGAAAGGGTGACAGATTATCTGCTAATGTCACTCTTCAGTGTGTGTCCAACAGCCTTCTCAACAGATTGCCTATAGGTTGGAAGGAGACTTGTGCATGTGTGTGCCTGTGAAAGTGGCGGATAGGATGGGTTTGGGTGTGTTGATGGGAGTACAGTATCCCAAGGTCAGTGAGGATGACACAGCAGGAAGAGGAAGAGGGGGAGGGAGAACATAGTCAGAGGAAAAACATTATTCGTGCGTGTAAACACGTATTTGTTATGTAGCTCATCGGCCTCATGCTAAGAGTGAAGATGCCATGCTGGTAGATACAATGTCAAAACATCCCTACATTGATGAAAGTTAATAAGACAGCCTCCAGCAAAGCAGGAGCTAGCTCAGTCTCATATGCCATTTCCTTTTTTCATTACTTCCCCCTTTTTTTTTGGCCTTTGAGTTTAGTCTAGCTCTCTGTCTCATTTGGCTTTTCATTTCTTTCCCTACTTTCTCCTCCTGTGATCCTCCTCCTTCATCACACTCAAGTGGAGGTGGTAAATTGGCACAAGCAGACACACACACACACACACACGTACCTGCCTGAAGTGCATTGATTGTGGTGTCTTTGCTTCCCAATGTTTTTGCACAGACAAGATGTCAAAGCCCTGCTGAGTTAAGGGAAAGTTGTTTTTGCCATCTAAACCACAGTTTTGAGACCATGTACCTGAGTCGTCAATAAAATTCCAGTTTACATCAACATCACTGAAATTAAAAATCCACAATGCTGTCATCGTCTGACTTTATGGACATGAGCGAGAGGCAGAGATGAAGGCAGGAGATGGACGGTAAAGAGAGGGAGACGATGCTGAAGGTGCCAGCCTGTGTTCGCACCGTGGGGCCCCTGGCAGCTGATTCCCGCGGTGCCTGCAGATCAATACAGACCGGCAACTTGAGAAGTGGTGAACTGACAAGGCACAGCTCTGCTTAGCCCGAGCATGTAGTGCTGCTCCGCTGCATCCCCATCTGAAACATCCATAGTTACACTGTTGACTCATAGTGTCTGGCTTTATTCAAATAAATTCATTTATAGTGGGCAATTCAGCTTATTTTGTTCCAGAAAATGTGTTACATAAATTGTATTCATGCTACTCGTCCTAATTGTGACTACTCCTGTTAAATTTCAAAATACAAAATGAGAAACAATGTCATCCCATTTTATCCTCATCTGAAGTTTTCTTGCTAGTTTTTGTGTTGCTAACTGGCTACAACTCAAGTGTAAGATTTCATGCTAGGCTGTTTTTTTCACATTTCAATCTCTTTAAATAGAGATTACACAGGCAGAGACTGATTTTTCTGGCCACTTGGGCGGCTGAGATAACTAATGTTAGCATATATTCCTACTCCTTTTAGCTCTGTTTTGGTCTCAATCAAGCTCTGATAGAAATATCAGCAGCTAAATGCTCCACTATGTTCACCAGCTAGCCGCTAACTTCAGCAGCTAGAGTTTCATCTGCTATATACACACACGCGTGCACATGTTAAATGTGGTTATCAAACACTTAAAATATGTAGTAGAGGCAGGATATTTGACAGTTTAACAATAAACTTCAGTTTTTCCCCTACCATTGCCTTAAAGAAAGATTATTTACATAATTACGTGCACTTGTTTTATTTCAGTCTTTACTGTCACGCTAGTTTCTCTCTTTTCCTCTTCTGTGTTTCACTGAGGACAGAGCTTCGTCACGTTCAAGTTAGGCTTGAAAAAACTTAAACGCAGGATGAAATTCAACCGTGGTGTTCTGTCCGGAGTTGCAGTGACTTAAAACCTAATAAGAGTAGAAAACCTATGAGTAAGGAAAAGCATCTGCGGTGTTAGAAATATATCTGCAATAAGCTAACAGGGCTCTAGTCAAGGGAGGGCCAAAAGAGTACAGATCGATTATAGAGCTTTTTCGTTGCGAGATTGATGAGAACGGTAAGAGTGAACCACAACGGTAAGGGTGCGGGTCAGACACCAAAACAATCAGCCACAAGTCTCAAAAATGCTTCATAAGGGAAACTTCAGAGTTGGATGATAAATCTCTGTGAAACCTTTTACATTACACTTGGTCATGTGTCCCGCTCCTCTTATAAAAGTATTGATTAGTGCAGCTTTAAAGACACGTAATACACATAATGGTTCCACTCCTCCATCACTTTGTCATAGGCAGGTCAATCTTCCACTAAACCCATCAACCCAATGGTAGTACACCGATGTGCTTAGCAGGGCAGCAAGATACTCATTAAAAACATACAGTGAGATATCTATGATCCATGTTACCCCCACAGACTCACTCTCACTGTAACCAAATGCTCGGAGCGACCTCAGCCTGCTTTGGGACTGTTAAGTAGTTCTTTCATGGATTCACATTCTCATCACTTCGTAGCATATCCGACATATTAACATCCCCTAACAGTTGGGTGAAAGGGCCCCAAACCCTATCAAAGGGTTTACTTTTTCTTTTCAGAATATAAATTATCTTCTCCATAGCACAGCAATTACTCATTTCCCAAAGCCTGGGGCCCACCTGTGGCCTCTGAATATTCTTCCATGATAAGCTCTTTCAATGCTTTGCTTGGAGTAAACACATATTCAGAAGAATTCGATTGTTCCTTGGTATGACTCTGGTGACAGGATATAGCCTCCAAGTACACATTTTAGGATCAAGGAAAATCTTTAAATTGACCATTTTGTGTATTATTCTTGAAGGCCAATTTTAAAGTTATTGTCGTTTTACCCTTTTTTGAGTGTGTCACACTTTCTCTGCAGCTGAGCGGCTATATCTTTTCCCCTTGAACTGTCAACGGGTCCCACTTACTGTCCCACACCTCCATGTGAACCTTTCACCCCTGTCGTTGAACTCATCACTCCTGGATCAACCTCTGTTCTGCTGAATCCCCGGCAGAGAGGAATCAGCCCAGCTATGATTAAATGATCTTATCTTCTCCTCTGCAGTTCCCCTTCGCAAGCCAGTGACAGGCCGTTAAAAGGGGTTGTTTCAGTCTTTGAAGTAGACCGGGGCATTGCCCTCTTGTTTTAAGCACCTTTACCCACTTTTCCTGCTCGCCTCTTCATCATTTGAACCAGCAGAAATAAAGTCCTCTGGTACAAGATGTAACAGGCATATATGATTAAGGACGGAGTGGTAAGCATACATAAGATACCCAGCAGTATAAATGCGATGATCACTTTCCTGCTCCAGTGGAAAAACACCATTTCTTTTCAGAGCACTTTAAAATGACAGCGTTTTGTTATTTATTATTCCTTTTTTGCCGTTGATGTACGAAAGCCTCTGATTGTCGAGAACACATTTTCGGCATGAATACCAGTGAATGATTGCCAACAGTGTTGACACAGAAGAAAAGCAAGCAATTTAATTTGACCCTCATTTTCACGCTCTTTGTTTTGGGTGTAACATTTTTCCTTCCGAGCCGGGAACACACTGTCATTAAATTGCTTTGGAAGCAATCCATCAAAAGTGTTTTTCATGCCTCAGTAGAAGGCCGTTATTTTAACCAAAGGATTCTTTTTAATGGAATTTCTGAGGGGTGTCTTTTGATTAGCGATACGTACTCATCGTCATTGTGAATTAAATGCTTGTTTTTCTCTAGAGTACTCAAATCCCGTGGTGTATCTCGCTATCAGTCAATCTATCAAACGCATCATCCTTGTTGTAACCCCACTTTGCTTGCGCCTATAGAGACAGTTCAGACCTGGTATTGGTATGCATCTTGGGTAATCAGATCCCAAGTGGACAGCTCTAAGTACTTCAGTTCCCACCATAGACTGTATATAAGAAGTGGAAGTCGTCACCACGACGTCAGCCATTGGTTTGTGGCTTGATTCTGACATTTTGACTGCCGACATCTTGGTTTTTGGCAAACATAACTTCTTTAAGAGGGTGAAGACATTTTTAGGTGACCTTAGGTTACAATGAACTTTCATGAAGTGAAAAAAACACTGTTAAAGGGTTGAGGTTATAAGACAAAAACACGGACAACTCCCAGACTGGAAAACGCTGTGGTAGCAACCTGTCAATCACAAGGTAGCCCCGCCCTAAAGCATACCCCCCTTTATCATCTATTTTACTCTAAATGGGACTGTAATTTATTAAATGTACATCATACTGTATTGAAGAATTTAAACTATTGGGACCATAAAGTCATATTTACTGAGGTAATACATAAAGTGAGAAGAAGGGTCATTTTCCCATAGACTTCTATACAATCTGACTTCTTTTTGCAACCAGAGGAGTCGCTCCCTGGTGGCCATTAAACATAATGCAGGTTTAAGGCAGTTCTGCATTGACTTCCCTTTTTAGACCCGAAGGCTGCCGCCTGGTTCACACCTGGCATCAGAACGCGTTTCCACAAGCGTCTTGAATGACCACTTGTGCTATATTTGTAAAGACCAATTGCGTGGTTGTTTTCTAACTGGCAAAAGGCAACAGTACATACCCGTGCCTAGTTTATGGGAAATTAGAAGAAGAAGTCAAAACAATACAGACAGGATCTATTCCTTGGCGTGTTCTAGGGCAAACCAAATTGCCCAATATGTTCTTGGCATTTGTAATACATCTCTATGGGCTCATTCAGATGTTGTTGACAAAGCCAGCAAGCGCGATTTGAGAACCAACTGGAGACAGACGCATTAGCGTTTACACTACAAAACATACGTGGTCAAATGCGTCCCAGACCACGTCAGCAAGTGGCTTGAGTGATTGGATCACTCAAACGTCTTGGCGGTCATTTACACTTGTATTTAACGCTGTTCACTTGTGATCCGATCGCCCAAGACTTGGACGTCTTTTAAGTGGAATAGTGAGACATTTTGGGAAATGTGCTTATTTGCCTTTTTGACAAAAGTTAGATGAGAAGTTTAATACCGCTCTCTCTTGTTGGTGACCTCACATATTTAACTGATTGCAGTAGTTGGATTACTGTTCTGTAATCAGTCGACATGTTTGACACCTTTAGAATTTTAAATAAACTGCTTGTTTTTTACAAGAACTATTCAAACCCAAAGTCTACATGTATGTAATCCATCATCCATCTGGAATGCAATACTTTACATCAAATACGTCTCCATCTTCCCTGTTAAGAAGAAACTTTGAGGGGAAAACAAACACAATCCTTGGCATGGGACTGAAGGGGTTAAAGTCTGTTGCATTTTCCATCCTTTTGCAATAATCATATCGAGGTTTGGCATCAGAAAACTGATAATGCATGGGAATAATGCACATCAACTTCTGTGTAGGATGTGCGGGGGAGTGAGAGTGGCAGTCAAAAATCACACTGAATGACAGTGAAAAGACAAAGGAGTGTGATTGTCAATGTCACATTTCCACTGGCATATGAAATATTATATTTCGCAACGCAGCTCTAAAAGTTATGACAGGTTGTCCTAGTCCAAAAAACCTCGACAAAAATATATTCACTCAAACAATTATAACATCCGAATCATTTCAGCTACTGGGTGACATTTGAGTATCTTAAGAAAAGTACAAAGAAGAGTCAAGGCGGAACAGTTAGAGTGGTGGTCACCATGGGAGCCACAAGTTTAATTTGTTTGAGTCCTACTTTTCAGTCTCATCTTTAGCCCTTCCTGCTGTGATGGAAGAAGAAAAAACGATTGCTATCTCCAGCACAGCCTTTTAAGTAACCCAACAATGTTCAGAATGACAGCATGTGATTAGAAGCAGGGACAGATGCAGCCACCAAACCTCCTCTCATTTCTGTCACATCTGAGGTCCGTCTTCCTCTCCGTCTTTCAAATCCGCCGAGGAGGTTACGTGCCCGGCAGTCGGTCGCCTCGCATTCAAATGAGACCACACTAGGCAGGGATTTATAATGACTCAGCACTCTCACCTTTTCTGAGGTTTTGAAAAAAATGTCATTTTTGTGTAGCAAACTGTGGCACAAGCACTGGAGAGGTAATTGCGCAGGAGGTGAAGTGTTTTATAAGTGTTGGACCTTCAGAGTTTGGGGGCTTTTAAGGCGGTCGCATGATGAGAGCAAAGCCGGGCGATGTAGGGAATGTTTTGTAACGGACCAATTACTTTACCTTGCAGCTACTTACGGTCCGACACACTGATGATAGGCCTATGGTCTGGTTCAGGAGAAAAACCTGGGCCTGGGGCCCCCTACTAAAAGTGCCCTAACCAGCTATAGAGTTATTATAATGTTGAGATATGAAAAGTATTGAATTATGTTTCTATTCTGACTCATTGCATGCCAAAATAACATAAGGCCCCCATAGCACTTAGAGATTTGATTTACAAAATATAACAATTAAAATATGATGCATCATTGTGGTGGCCTGTTCTTTGTTCTTCTTCTATACTGGGCCATGTTACGAGGCTCCGTTACTCGAACTCTGCAGACGCTGATTCCATTGCTTCCAACAAACAACAAACATATAATAAGTCTAACGTGAGGTCAATCATTGTTCATTAAACTATCCAGCACCATATAGAATTGGAAGATTTAATTTAAGTATATTGTCGTGATAATACCTCTTTCACTATTTACATAAACAAAACATTTGAATGCGGTATTAATATAGTTTTACTATCAATAGTTAATATTTTACTGCCATCACCAACATTCCCATTTGTAGAAAAGGTTAAAAGTACAGCAAGACACCATTTGGCTATAGGTCCCCTCAAATCGGTAAATCAGCCCATGAAAAACACTCCCGGTCGGAGGTCATTTCCAAAAATGTGAATTTGTCTCTTGCTTTGACATAACCACACGGATTTGAAATAAAGCATGTATTTAATTAGTGGGGGTACTTTGCTGGTGATACCGGCATTAGCGTTGTAAGTTAGTATCAAGTCTCACATGGGGGAGTCTCACTTGCAAAGTGAACTGCAGTCAATAAGCCGCGGTCCCCCCGCTGCAGACGACATGCTGCTCCACAGAGAGCTGTTCTTTTGTTTATTCAGGGTTTATTAATACTCAACATGTCACGTGTCTAAATTGCACAAAAGCACTCCCTTGGGTCCCCTGCAATATGACCGCCAAGTGTGAAGTAAACCTGGTGAATTGTTCTGGAGGTATGCAAAGGACACACAGAGGTTCCTTGCTTAATAATGAAATGTATTCTCCTGTCCGCTGTGCTGGATTTAGAGCTCAACTGACAGGCCGATGATGGCGCCGCTGGCATGTTTCTGTTCCAACCCATTCGAATGTGCAGCCCAGGCCTCCAAATGGCTCAGGTGGTCAGCTCTGAAATGCGTCATAGCGCTACAGAGCAGTGATGTAGCCTCAGCAGAGAGGAGTCATTGTAGATTTATCTCACTGCCTCCTCACCTTGTGCACACTGTCCCAGAGGGTTCGAGCCGTCTGTCTCCTCTCATTTTTTGGAGTTGACGTAGAAGCTGAATCTCCGGTGGAGAGGCAGAGCTTTGTTGAGGTTGGAAAGCGGTGTTAGGTAATTGAGTGTCCGTGTTTCTGTCATCGCGCCCCTGAGGTCGCAGCTCTCTCTCTCAAATCCCAGAGCACTTTAAAAATGCTTGTTGTCATTACATGCCACTCCGCTTCTAAAAGAGCACACAAAGCGTATTATACCACAGAAGAGAGGATGAAACCCTCCCAGACACAGACTGTACCGTTCTGCTGTCCTCTAAAATAAGCTGTGAGCACATAATTCAACAAATGAAAACAGTCTTGAGTTCTGAGTCCTCATTGGCTAGTAAAACATACAAATCTTGCTCACCGGGGGCTGGTGCTCATGGGGTTTACTTAGCATTCAATAACAGTGCATCGTATTTTAAGAACTCTCCAGCTGTTTCACAGGCAACTGAGCATCTACATTAACATTCAAGGCATGTATTTAAAAGGAGGCCGGCTTGGATTAGGATCCAGCAGAGGTACCTGAAACTGTAACGTATGAAAGCTTCTGCCTCTCTGTTTACGTGTCTGAGGATCAAGGGGGTTGAACACTGAATTAATCAACTGCTCGTCATGGTTTATTTTTTACTTCTTCCTTACAGGTCACAAAGTGCATCAGAATGTTGGGGTTTGTTGGAATAATGCATGCGTTAATTAACTGCAAATGGATGAGGGAAACAAAAAAAGTTGTATCATCACCAGATCAATGCTTGTCAAAGACTCACGCTGGCCTTTATGTCTTTGCCTCAGCCTGTCATTGCTGCAGAGGCTCTCAGCCGCCCACCGTCCTGGCGGGAGTCCCTTTGATTGATTTTTTCCCCCTGGGGGAGGCAGCATGGCCACTATGTGACAGCAGCAATTCACCGGTGCAGACAAAGCAATGCGAACCTTACCAGCAATAAGTAGGCCCTTGGTTTAGCTATTTTTGCCAACTGCAAAAGGACCTCAACAGAAAAACAGCTCCTAACAACCATTTATTACTTATTTGCTTCATAAGGGAGTTATTTCTGTTGCTAACCATACCAGAGTTTCAGGGAGTTTCTCTTCACTATGAAGACATTCACAGTGTGTGCTATTTCAAAAGTGACAGAAATAGCACAGATTGAGAAGCAAGATATCTGCTGACTGGTGGGACATAGCCCACCTAATCCAGCGTCAGACAGGTGTGGGACGAGTGGGTTTCAAATATTTTCGACCATCTCACAAGCCGTTCTGAAGAAGTGTCAGGCGCTAAAATGGAACGTTTCAGACAGGGGAGTACAGGTATATTCAGACAGACAGTATGAGAAAAATGATTTTTTTTTCAAAATATTAAAGCATTTAAATATGTTCTAGTTGAAAAACAAAAGACAAGTATGAACCTGAAAATGAGGATGATATGTGACCTTTAAAGGGCCATCATGCTCACTAATGAAATCATCCATCATCATGAAGGTGATTAAGGTGATTAATGATGCAGAGTCATTATGGGAAAGCAGGGTAGGCGGGAACTGGGAAACGTAACTGAACTGGTGGGTGTAACATCTTACCGAAGTCTCATCATTGCTTAGGTTACCCAGGTTGATGGGATGACCTCGGAGTGATGATGTGTCAGCGTGCTTTCTCACTCCTCCTGCAAGCCCTTTTTTTAAAAGCATTTATTAGAATGTAGCCGTGTGGTTAATACCATCAGACCGCAAGGTGGCTATACGTCTAATGACCTTTCATGAGGCGGTGCAGAGGGAATATGTGATGACCCCCCTATAGATCCTGTCACATCTGCCTGAGATAGCAGAGATGGAGGCATAAAGGGAAACCTTTAATCATATAACTGTATTTATAATTACCCATCGCTCACAGAAGGTCAGGCTCATATATGTATGTAATTTTAATTTAGTTTTTAATTTCTTTCTTTCTTCTCTGTTTGGAAAATTACAAAATGACGTTTATGACGTTTGTACGTTGTTCTCTTTTGGTCCAAGATCGATCTATGATGGTTGTAGACTCAAAGTTCAAAATAATATCTTGGCAGGAGAACTTGAAAAGGCTCAAAAGAGATTCCAGAGAAAGAAGGTAAAATTAGGAGAAAGTGGACCAAAAAGTACCACAAATGATAAACAAATGAAAACACAATCTGTAAAGGTTTTCTGAAATTGGCTCCCTGTTTTCTCCTCCCTGTAATCTACTGAACAACACTGCTGTATTTATTTTGTTCACTTAGTTTTATCGCTCTATATCCATCCCTGACCCACTCTGGGTTTATGGTTATAAATGATGCTATCAGCTGGAAATAATAATAGGTTCAAATACCCTTGACAATATTATACTGTGGGTTTTTTATTTGATCAGGATGAGGCTATCTTGTACTTGCATATTGTACTCTGGTACATGAAACAAATATTGTACGTTCACACACAAAGCATCCAAACTGGATATTTTACAACATCAATGATTTTAAACACGACGCTGCACACCGCAATGATGCACAAACACATACCTGTATTCATCCTAATGCATACACCTTAATGAACACACACACACACACACACACACACACACACACACACACACACACCCACACACACACACACACACACGTCTGATCAAACTAAAGTCCCATTACTTCATCTAATGATGCGTTGTCTCTAACTTCTCCTGCACACGCGACCTTCGCTGTGTCACTATTGATCGATGGATATCTGTATGCAAAGAAAGGCACCAGCAGACACAAACACGGTCAACAAACTACAGCACGACCACACCTCCAGCTGCCTCGCCTGTTAAACGAGTTACTTAGTGTCGATATTAATGGCTGACTCACAAATATCAGATTAAACCACTCTGCCAACTAAGTTGTCAAAATGTGACGATGTTGATCGGGTGTTTAATAAAGGATTTACAGCACACAGCAAAGAGAATGGAGATTGTGTCAACTGGTTAATGATTTTTTTAAAAAGTACAAACTTTTTTCTTATTTTCCAAACCTTAGTTTCCAAAACCCAATTTGCATATATGTCAGTCATTTAAAAGTATTTGGAATTAATACAGTTTCTCTCTTTCATTGATTGATGTCTTGTAATGTTCATGGTTGGTGTTGCACCGTGTTGGTTTGAACACCAGATGGCACATGAGGTTAAATAATCAACACTATGTTGCAGTAAATACAATGATATACAAGACTATTTCTCAGGAAGGTTTTCTCACTGTGATGCATTAAACGCCTTTGGTTTTCGACCACTTTTTGAAGTCTAACAACCTCCCCCCCCCCCCCCCAACTGTACATGCTGGAGGCAACGAACCCTTCTAGTTTGACAGTTCAGTGTGCTTTGAAGAGCTTTTCCTCATCTCTCTTCATCTGGAAACAAGCCGCTCGATTTCAGCGGATTGGCGCGCTGTCTGTTCTTTGGAGACAAATTGTCTGACAGAAAACACACCGTGGTGCCACCACAGTCATAGATGGAGCCGTCAGTCAATGTGTCAAATGTCTGCTGGGCTTCTCTGATGCATCACCTCAAATCACTTTTTACCATGTTTGCTGTTCACGTGTAAATATTGTGCAGTGCGAGCACAAACGCGCACACAAATGCACAAAAGCCCGTAAAGTCGCAGCAATGTCCAGGCCGCAAACTGAACTGTGACCACATAAGACCAAACAAAAACTTTCCTCATGGCTTGCTAAGTCAACGCAATTGGTTTAAACTTGACACAAAAAAGGTTTTCATGAGAGATTACAGAGCAGATTTAGAAAACAACATCATTTTGTGCCGTTCGCCGGTGAGATTTCAGTCATATGGCGGCTGTATTATGATCGCTCCATTTTCTAAGTTGTTAAACTCCTCTAATAAGGTTTATGTAATTTAGAAAAGCCTCCTCGGATCCGATCATTTTAGAGCTTTAATGGATCAGTTAGCATGCAAGCATTAAGCTGCTGGAATATTCCCAGTCATTGTGGGTATCAGTGCCAGCAAGAGGCCCTTCTTAATACAACACTGGTCACAATAAGATGGCGCCGAACACTTCAAAATGACATGTACACTTATATTTGAAAGTAAAGTCACAGGCATGTATGAAGTTGTTTAATGAAACACTCTGAAATGACTGCGCCCTGGTGAGGATGTTAGACCACAACACAAACGTAATTCCTTTCTGAAGGTTGATGGAGGCAGATGTAATGTTTATGTTTTGTCTCCTCCTCGGGGCGGAGAAGATTTCCCATCAGTCTCCTTAAAGAAAATAACACGGGGTGATCTAGTGTCTCAGATAGTAGAGACGTAACTTTATTTCCTCTTGCAGTTTTGATTTAAGCAAATAAGATGGTGGCCTTTGTACACAGACTTCTCTTTACAACAATGGTCCATAGCGACCTAGCGCTATGGAACAATGTTTTTAAAAGTTCTGTGTATCAGGGTTACACATAGGTTGGGAACCACTGTCCTAAAGTGCAACTTTATGTTGTTGTGGAGAACCCTTAAGAGCAAATGACGCTCATTTGCTGATGAATAAATTGTATTAAATTCATTCACATCTGTCTTTAACAAAGTTGTTGAAAGATCTTATAGGACAGGGAAGTCCAAAAGCTGCGTCCCCATTGTCCTAAACCTGGGGACACTGATAAAACTACAAGCCCACTAAGAGTCAATCTAGTCCTCCTGTGCTCTATGCGTTCTGGGGTCGTGTGCCATGTGGACACAAAGTTCACAGCTCTCTGTGATTTCATGACAGCAGAGAGAAATGATCATCTGTTGTCAGTTTGACAGAGGATTTCATAATGGCGGGGTGCCACCCAGTGGTTCCACACATGACAATAAAACACAACGCAGGGGGTAAAAAAGAAGAAGAAGAAGCTTAGTGCCACAAAGTAATATGATTTCTAACCACAATCATGTTTTTTTCACGCATGACAAGGACCAAATCTGTAAAATATGAATTACTCAAATAGTAATTATTACATTTTTTCACTCTTTCCTGACAATCTGAAATTGGAGTCATATGCTGCACTTTGCTATGAGAGACTCTCAGAAAAGAGAATGATTGACACTTTATAAGCTTCAGAGTGCGCCAGAGAGGCACTTCTTCTTCTGTTGTTTAAAAAAAATTCTACATCTGCCTTTAAGCTATATGGCACAGTCTGAAATTGTTGTCTTTTTACTGCTACAGTTACCTCTCTTTTTTTCTTACAGGAGTTCCCCTTGGAACTTTATGACTGATGACATGAAGCTTTGATTGGAGTTGACTCTGATGGAGTTGACTCTGATGCACAACAGAAAATAAGAAGTGCTTGAGGAACCACCTTGAAACCTTCATACCAAGTTGAGCAACTCATTTTCTTTTAATATTTAGCCACAAAAAAATATAGTCTGTCTTATCGCAATTATGTAAAAGAGCATTTACTTTCACAATCACGCAATACATCAATCAAAAACTTTATTGTCTTTATGTGCAAGCACATCGCAATTGCAGTTGCATCAACCTCAAATTGCATTAAAATACTTCACACATATTTACAAGGAATAGATAAGCACAAATGAGATAAAAGATAATAAATATCAAGAAAAAGAACAGAATCTAATATATACAAGCAATATGAAGTGTAACACAATAACGATGAATACAATTACTAAGTAGGATATAGCTTCCCTGCATTAGGAAATAAAAATTACATATTTATACTTTATTCAATTTATTCAAGCTCCATATTTTAAGAATCTATTTGTTCTCTTACAGGCTTCAATCGGTCCAACCTTCTGTATTTTGTAAATCTTGATCCACCAGGTGCTTTGAATCTAGAATCACATTTAAGTGGTCTAATATGTTTAAGACAGGAATAATTCATACAAACACTGTAGCCCTGACTGCTTTTAATAGCCTCCTCACTGCTAATTGTCGTATTCTTGTCCAAGCATCTCGGCTGAGCGGGTCATGGCCGTCTCTGCTCATGGCGGTCGGCCTTGAATAGAGCGACTGGAGGGGGGCATGTGACATGTTTGGTGACCATTTCTGACGGGGCGCTAATGATCGACTGGCACGCAAGCGGGTCGTTAGCCAGCCGGCCGAATTAGCAGGTTGCATGCAAAGGACTTGGGATCAGGCCAGACCACGAAATAGTTGATTAATTTCCATTCCTCCCCTCCCCGGGAAGTGCAAACGCAGATAATCTCATTAGTAAAACATAACTTTTGTAAAAGAGCCTCGGAGTAACCCTTGATTGAACATTGTTCGTCCTACGCTGACACATCTCACATGGGACTTCCCCGAGTGATCTAAAAGTTATAATGATATCATCCTCATGTGATCGTCTTTACACCATGTGATGTGGTTCAGTTTTATCTTCCCGTTTCATTTGCCACTTCACCACCCAAACAGTTCGGGCCGCTCTTGGCTCTCTGGTGTTGACCCTTTGACCCCATCGACCCCGCTATGAGGGATGGAAGTCGGAGGACCCCGGAGGTGCCGTGATCATCTTAAGATCCTCTGATTTACGAGGTTAAAGCACAAAAAATGTTGATCTGTTTTGTTATCCACAGGCTTTGATCGCTGAAATACGTCCCTTAGCAGTCAGTTTGTTAACCTCATCTCTCTATACTAAGGAGATTGCAGGACAACTGACGGCACATTCGGCCCTAATCATGTTTGACATTCATAAGCGAGGAATGTTCTCGTCAAGTGCTGAGACAAACATGGGTGGTCTCCCGATCGGCTTTGTGCCAACAATTTAAAAAAAATCCTCTTAATCAAGTTAAAGCTATGATTGTTAAAGCTCTGGCTAAATGTGGCCGTCCTTTAATGATCATGGACTTGAGAGTCACTAGCTATTGTAACAGCAGAGGGTGCTGCTCACCGTTGTCTGACACTGATATTATTGTGACCACTGTGATGCTTTGGGATATTTTTTCCAGAATTAGATTAAACATTCTGTGTTTTCTAGATTGTAGCTGTCAGATTCTTACAAGTGCAGGGTAAATATTTAAATTTGTATTTATAGATTATAATTAAATGTAACTTTCCACAAAAGTGTGTATCCAACAATCCAATGACACAGAAAAGGAGAAAAGAAAGACAAAAGAGGAAAAATAAAAACAGATAAACACACATGGGGGGACTGTTCATTAAATAAATAAGTGACGTAAATGTTTTACAGTAGAAACAAAAGAATGTTGAACAATTAATTGAAGGGTGATTTTATTTGGGGGGAACATTTAAAATATAGTCATCATCATTCAATAGAGTCTAACAAAAAATCATTGTATCTGCTTCATCAAGGCGGTTCAGGTGTAGTTTGATCAGCTTTTATTGACAATATATAGAAATGACAGGAGTGAAATGGCTAAAACTATTCCAACTTTGTCAGAAAATGCTATGTTCATGTAAGATCACATTACTCATAATAACTAGCTGATTGAAAAAAAAGAAGGCGTTCAGCGCCTTTAAATGGCTTTTAATGCTACCCCTGTGTTACACAGAGTAACAGATATTACTCATTCCCACAATGAATCAACCTCCAAATGCTCACAATCAACTCCAGTGCTAAAGCGTATTTGAGAAGTAACACCGTTTGAAATACAGGGATCAGTCTCACCAAGAAGAAGGAGGGAAAAGAAGATGCACTTCCCCAACAATATTTAACCGGTCAAATTTTGCACCATATTTAGACAGAAGCCTGACCAGCTTCTCTGTGTTTACAGTATCCTGATAGTTTCTTGTATCCGTGCGTGTCCAACTTTGCAATCACTGAGACACTAACAGTGGGAGTATAGTATACTGTCTGGTATTTAGCAGTATTTTATCCCTGCTCCTGCATGTGGGATCCTTATCTGACCATTATAATCCATAATCCATCAATATGACATATTTCATAAAGTTTGCAGCAGAACAGCTCCCGGAGGCCGCGAGCACTCCGGTCCTCAGAGGACGTCCACTCCGACCTCTGCGATTTGTCTTTGGTTTGGGATATTACTCACAAGATGCCACGTTGTTCAAACTCACTGGAAAAACTGGGAGACTTGGTTGCTGGTATTTGTCCCCTCCCGCAACAAGACGACCCTGTGATCTGTGAACCCTGGCAGAGGTCAGTTATGTAAGAGTTCTTTAAGAGGGTGCGATTGATGAGTTTGTTTGGGCAACAAGGTTGGAGAAGTCATGCCATCAGTAAAGGAAACTGGGAAAGCGAACATTAAAAAACTAATATTCTACATAGTGTTATGGCTCAACTTGCTTTACTGTTATCCGTCTGTCCGCTCAGTGAAGCATTGATCACATGGACCACAGGCCTAGGGGGACTTAAAGGTGTATTTACACAGGGAAATACGTTGAGACAATATGACATTCTGCTTTGAGTTATTGAGTCATCCTCCGTGATGTCCAAATCCAGACATTGGATCCTATTGTATTGTTAAATGTTAAAACTCTTGGTAGTCATTTAATGCTGATTCTGATGCATACCGGGACTCCGTCCAAGAAGTTCGTAATATTGATGCAGGTTATGAAGAGAGCCATGGCTCCTCCGTCCTCACAGATGATTGACAACCCAGAGAAAGTGGCTGAAGCATAAGCTGTTATATTGCTTTACTCCCCGTGGTGTCAAATGGAAATGAGATGAATTTCGCAGACGTGGCTCTGCGTGTTTCAGGTGGAAGCACAATGCAGCTCTTGAGAGTGGGACAGAGGTCACAGCACTATGAGAGAATTGTCGGCAACGATTCATAACTCTTCCTCGACGAAGATTGGAAGTTCGGAGATCTGGTGTTTTGCGCTCTCTCTCTCTCTCTCTCTCTCTCTCTCTCTCTCTCTCTCTCTCTCTGTTGTCCCACTTTACTGCCTGGCCATAATTCAGCTCTGCAAACCTGAAGTGTAAATGTCCCTCCAAACAAAGTGTAAAGTGAATGGCCACCAGCTGCTGTTTCTTTTTACGGAGGAAAGGAACCTGCTCGGAAATTTCCTGCAGATGTGATCGCATGACTGGCTGGTGACAACTTATAAAAGGAGACTCTGGGGCAACCAGTGAGCCCCGGAGGATTGCGTGGGGGGACAAGGAGAAACAGAGTGGGGGCTTACCTTAAAAGGCAGAATCCTGAAGGCTGTAGGCCATAACAGCAGGAATGTAGTCCTCTGACCCGATCAGTGCTTTCAAACACTCTACTTTCTGTTGCTGTGTAACTCCATGCAGGTAGTTCTCACATTATATCCTTGACAAATACACATAAATGGCCAGTACTGCTGGATGGTCTTGGACAGTTCAGTCATGAGTCATCCCCTTCTTGTAGATACAAGTCTGGAATTCTGCATGTTATCAAGAGACCAGAGGCAATTCCACTGAAAATAAACAGGAGGCTAACTTTATAGAGCCAAGGTAATTTTCTAGCGATGTGGTAAGATTTAGTTTTGTGAGAGCTTAAAGCTTTACAAAGGCCTTCTGTGAGTAAAAAGTACTAAATAATTTTTATCGGGTGTAACAAGCCATAAATCAACTCAGTGTCCTGTTCATAGTCAGTGGAGCAGCTAGAGGATGTAGCTTTTGAAACAATTATTCAACATTTTGGAACACTTGTTCTATTTCTTTCCGAGAGTTCGATGAGAAGATTGATATCACTGTCATGTCTGTACGCCAGATATGAAGCTGTAGCAAGGAGTCGGTTAGCCAGGCTAGCTTTCTCAGTTTCCTTATGCTAAATCAAGCTAACCGACTGCTGGCAGTGGCTACATATTTAGCGTACAAACATGAGAGTGGCTCAATCTCACAAACACATTGTATTGCATTAGTGTAGCCAGTTCACACTGACAATTTGGGGTTTTAGGAGGAGTTATGTGCTACTGTATCTTGCCAAACAATTAGTAAGGTCCCACCCTGGGGTTTGGTACTATCATGCAACTCCATACTTATGCCGCATTCAAATCATATTATTTAGACCGTAATTATTATTATTAGTCCAGCTAGGAGTCAGAAAAAAACGTTCATGTCAGCCTCCTAGCTAGTCCTTCTGAGCCAGAGATATCAAGGGAGAAGCCTTTGTGAAAAGAACTTTACACTGTTTGTTTGTTTTCGGTCTCCCTTGTTTACAAGCTGCTATGAATAACCAACACTCCAAAAGCAACTCATTTACGCTATTTCAACGGTGTGACTACAAGTCTAGCTAACCATATGTGAACACACCAAAGTCAAATAATGGGAAGGTTATCCGTTTATTCCCCCCATTCTGTGGACATTGTTTAAATGCAGTATTACTATGCACATGAGACTATCAAACTTCTCATCTGACTCTTTAAAAGAAGGCAAATGGACGTACCAATCTTTTTTTCACTCCCAACTCGTTTACCGTCGCTTGGTCAGTGCCCCTCGGCATCGACGATTGACACACGGTAGCCCCCTTTATCTACTGTATGCCTTCAACTAACTCCAATGAAAACCGTCCCACGGCATTAGTGGCAGTAAGAGCGTGTGACGTAGTACCAAGTGGGTGAGAGTCTGCTCGGGGCTGGCGGGATGTTTGGTGGTTGGGTCAAACAAACACGAGACTTTCATTCAGGAGACTGGCTTCCGTGTCACGTGCAAAACTATAAGTTAACATTTACATTTTGTCACCTAAGTCATTAGTCACATGAGTTGGTAGTGTTGTTAATCACGTACGTCTTTTTAGTCACTAGTTACTCACTAGTTACTCACTCTGTAGTGTCAGTCAACCACATATTTTTCTCAAACCTTACTGTTTTTGTTGCCGAAAGCTAACTTACTGTGAAGATGGAAGTTTATTGTGACAGGACACTATGCATGTAATGAGCATATATTGACACACCGTCCCGACACACTGAAAACTAAGGCTAGAGCAGCACCTTGTGCGTTGATTTCCGATCCCAAGGGTCACTGACCAAGTGGCAGTATTTGACGAGTTGGGAGTTGTAAAATAGTAACAAAATGCAAATTTAAAAAACGGAAAAATTTAAATCCATGTTCACAAAACCAATACATTGCACATTTTGTGACTTTTTCACGGCCTGCCATGATACTGGGCTGCAATGGGTTGGACGTAGGCTACTGCTATTGTATGTGCAGAAATAATATAACTATTCCTTCACAATGATGATTATATAAACTATACATAACGGTTTATAGTACAATAATATAAGGGCCTTTTCAACAGAGTACAAATACAATATCTCAAAAAATGTATATAAAAGATAGTAACACTAAAAATGACGTGCGATAAAAACATTTTTAATTTTAATTTTAAATCGAATAAATAATCTCTAAACTATTCCTAGGAGTGGCATGTATCCGCCAATAAACGCTACTCCCAGGACAACTCGATGACCTGGCCTTATTAACCGATCCCAGAAGGTGACTGAGTCCAGTCATCTCATTACGGTGACATAGATGTTGTTGACCTGCTGGAAAAGATGGTAGGTGATGTCACCCAAATCTATAAGGGGAGATCCCCCCCTAAGCCCATTCGCCTCTCACACCCTTCCCTCTGCATGGCATCGGAGGAATTCTCAGAGGGTTGTCAGGAGGAAATGCAGCAAAGAGCAAATATATAAATACCTCCTCTGGGGGTCGATACGTTGCTGGCCAAAGGAGAGGAACCAAATGGGGAGTTGCTGCCCTGCTGGGGGGCATGACATTTTAAAAAGAGACAAAATATAGACAAGAGTGATCTTAGAAAGACTCACATGATCACTGCCTTTGGTTTCATTCCCTCACACTGCCTTAGAAGGAGAGTTCAGATACAGAGAGCATACATTACTGTACCATCCTACTGGGCTCAGTCACAGTCCCATTCTTTCCAGGCTGGAATAAATATGAATAATTCAGGAATTGTTTGCAGCGTGGGGGTTGTCGTAAATTAAGCCGATTAAAATGGCAAGCACAGACTTTTGGCTAATTCCGATGTCTCAAAGCGCTCTTGCAGTATTTATAATAAAGCTGAGAGGAGGACGGTGAATGTCACTGACTGCAGGCTGACACGAATACAGCAACGTGCATTATCTGGTGTCTATCTGGAAACATGCCCCGTACTGTAAGACCTGACCATGACTCAACATAATAACACACAGTTATGACACAATGTCACCGGTGTGTTTGAGTTAGTGGGAAAATATAGATTTTTATTAAATTCTCGTGTTTCATTTAGATTTTCATTTATTCCGTTGGTTTTAGTCTTTAGTCTTTAGTTAAGCAGTGTCACACATATTACGTTTGATACACAATATTTTCCTAATTAATACTAGATAAAGGCAAGAAGAAATACTTGAATTAAGAGTAGCACAGTTGCTACTGTGGCCACAAAAGTAAGTTAAAAAGTATAATGGTGAATGCGATATTATTACACAGCAATATCTAAGTTAGCTATATCTAATGCATCTTAAGTTTGCGAACAAATTAGCTAATAAATTACTGGTCATTCCAGACCATGTAAGTCTGCAGCACTAAAATCCTGGAGTGTATTGAATTGTGCAAGAGTGTGCTTTATTGTTTATGAATTTAAAGTTATATGTGTAAAAGGAAGGTTGTTATTTCTTTCAAATGTTTATAGTATCACTTTAAATGTGGTCTTTGTTTTTATTACCTTTAGCTCTAATCGGGCAAGTCTCATGTACCCTAAAGATCTGGTCCGTGATGCTTGATTCCAAAATTGACCAATTTCTAAAGTATACAAATTAAAAATGTCAGCATTAAATATTGTAATTAACTTTTAAAATTACAGTTAATAACTGCACACTTTTCAAATTATTCTCACTAGACCAGGTATTGTACTGATTACTGCCCGGTGCAAATAACCCCAACATGATGATGCTAATTAGAGATAAATGAAGTGTGGGATTTAGCGTACAGTAGCTCTTGTTTTGCTCTACATAGCGTGGCCCCACGATTAACTGGGCCTGGGTTTTGTCACAGAGGTATTTTGGTGCCTCTGAGGTGACGCTGCTAACTCTCATCCTCTCTCTGCCCTCCTTTTCAGCTCAGCCCTCCCGTGCGGTAGATACAAACTCCAACTCGCCATGGTTACTGTCAGCCAAACAACAACAGTGCAGTGAACCTTTCTGCCTGCCAGACCAAACTACATGTGAGCTCGCTCATATCTGCACTGCATCAAACACTGCTCGGGCTAATTTTATTCACCCCTGGGAATTAGTTCTCTCTGCTCTCTCCTGTTGTTGTCCTTTGAAAAGGGAGCTGCAGCCCTGCGCTGCTAAATCAGCAGATCTGCAGAACACTTGATTCCAAGCTTCATGCTCAGCATCCCAAAGTAAATGTTCCCAAGAAACTTTCTACTTTAGGCCCCCAGTTATCAGAGTCATGGCATTTAATTTTGGAGCATGTACAAAGTGTATCGACGTTGAATAAGATCTCTCCAGCAAGCTAGAGAAATATTTTACAATAATATTTCTAAGAGAAGCTACGCTCATACCTCAGATATTTCCTTCTGCTCGGTCTGTTGGCTCAATGGAAAGTATCTGTGTTTGGGTAATTTTGTGCTGTAGGACATTTACAGGTGAAGACAAGTGGAGCTTTATCCTGCTGCACATGGGGAAACATCTTATTAAAGTTTCCCCTCTCATCCGCAATGCCACAGCTACAAGTCTGGCTATGAGGGGCTCCTTCACTGACACCTTTATGCGAAAGACAGTGTGCACATTATGCAGCCCTGTTGTGGAGGTTGGGTGGAAAATTTTGCTGGGTCTGAGCTGTGCTTTCTTTGGCACCGGTGGCCTCTGGGCCGAAGCTTATTCATCTGTGAACTGACAGCTTCACCTTAGCCCAGGAAACGGAGGAGCATGATCCCCCGGATCACCGATCTGCTGGGGGAACATTTATAATGGTCTTCAATAATTAATTTGTAATGTAAGGGTTGATGTTGAGAGAAAACTGCCTTTGTGTGCCTTTTTGTCTTGATAATTTATATTTTGTATGTTAGATTTTTTTTGTGTTTTTCACCATCCTCCTAAACCAAGGCATCAAAGTCAGAGAGAAAGAATTTAGTAATTAGGCTTTTTTTCTGTTTTTTTCAAGAGAGCAACTGGTTGGGAAATTACAAGGCAGCAGGTAGTGGCAAAACCCACGTTACCTCCCTCTCTTGGCTCACGTCACTGTTTTCAGTAACACCAGTTTGGCTTCACCAAAGATACAAAGGAACATTCATTTTTGGGTGAATTCATCCAAAGAGAGATACAAGCAAACTGAAAAACACAAAGCTAAGCTAAGTAAGACAAGTGGAATATTGTTCTGCTTGTCGGTGGGTGGGTGTCGGTGGGTGTCACAATGAGTTGGCTGATTGTGTTGCTGAACAGCTTTTTGGTGGTGTTACAGTAACATGGAATGGCAGAGGCAGTTAGAGTTTAAGGTCTCTTCTGGTCAAACTTCAAACTCGGCCTATGGTAACGAGAAAAGGCCCAGCAGGAACATACCTTCCGACTCTGGCATCTTCTCTTCCGCCCTCAGGCCTCCACAGAAGCCAGAAACGAGACAAGATACCCTGCGTCTAGCAGTAGCAAGTTGCGCAATTCATATACAGCTGCAGTGACTTGCATTGGACAAACCTTTATGAGATGAGGGCACAGAGCCAACCGACCAAAAGCTTCACTCTGTATTATAAGTAGAGCGCTGAACTCAGAGTTCAGGATGTAACATATGTTGGGTATTTGTGTTGGATTTCATAAAACACTGGTATTTCCTGGTATTTTCTGTCCGAGAGCCTTGGCATCTCCACAGAAATACTTGTAATATGTTACACAACACACTACAGTGCAGTGGTCGCAAGCTCTTTTGTAAACCAAAAGGTTTACAATGCCCGTCCATGCCCGTCAAAATAAAATAAAAGCTGTCATCAAGTCAATGATGTACCATTGCAGGTATAAGCATAGCAATTACCTTGACGGCAAAGGTTTTCATTACTCATACTCCGGGTTGGATGCTTCAGCTCAGCATACATGCAAACTCTAGCACTAATGCTGGGATTTTCCAATGGCATCTGCCATGACCGGGCTTTTCTTCTCCTCTGACATCTGGTTTCACGGCGGCTTCAGATGGCTCGGCTGGGCCAGTGGCGGTTGTTTACGGACATTCTGAGGCCTTTGAGGGAGACGGGGAGGTCCGGCACATTGGCCCACTTCATGTGAGAAGTGAAATCAAACCCAGATAATTATTTGCATATGAAATTAGCTTGCTAGCCCAAGTACATATAACTCTGAATGTGTTAGGAGAGAGACGTTTTCTCCTGACAAGCATGACACAGTGGTATGTAGGTGTTTGAGGAAAGCCTGCCATAAGCCTCAATAAGGTCTTGCTATGACTCAACCTGCCCGTGCCTACACCATAGAAATAGAATAAGAGAAGAACGGACATTGAACTGTTTTCATGGTCATTTGACTGGTACAAAAGAAAATGGCGATTGTTGTAATTGTTATGGTGACCATACAAGTCCGTGATGTGCGGTAGCAGCTCGCTGGGAGCTCCGAAGGCGTATGGCTGGCAAGTTAGCTAGGTAACTAGCTTGACATTCTCTGGAGCAGCAGGGAGTGAGGTGGCCACCAATGTTTGGCCGAATTTTGGTAACCAGTGTAGCATAAAAACATGGTGGAATTAGCAAGTTAGCTTACTAGCCAACTGTCCACTAGTTAGCTAACTAGCATGTTAATTCCACCATAATTTAATGGTGGTTACAGAAAATAAGCTCATCTGGCAATAGCAATGGGATATTCTACGCTGTGACAATAGTGTGTGGATGAATCATTAAGTTGTGGGTGGTTGAGTTCAAGAAGCAGCCTTTGTGGGTGATCACTGCTGTCGTGCTCTTTTAGACTGTTGCTCTAGCACTGCTGGGTCAACACCTCTTTATTGTAACTAGACCGAGAGAGAGGACTCATCCATCGTTCAGCACTGAACAAAGTTTGCCTGCGGGTTGTAAGCTCCTGCTTTACAACCTCATCTCGCTATACATTCTGGTTTACGATAGCGTGGCTCAGAGGCTGGAGCCCACCCCCTCACTTGAAACAGCTGATTTATGTCTGGTCCTGGACACTTGTGCTCTGTGGCTGGAATGCAGGGAATTTCAATGACCTCCTCCTCTGCCTGTCCCGTCCACAAGCAAACAAATGGAGCAGGCGCCTGGTTGGGCAGATGAAGGCCCCACCGGTGCTCCCACTGCAGGGCAGGGACGCAGAATGTAAGGAATGTCAGAGGCGAGAAAATAAATCCATTCTATCTGTCTTTCTGTCAATCTGTAGCTCTTTCTTTACTTGCTATCGGCCCTGTTTGCCTTTTCGCTTTTGTGCTACTCTGTCTCCAGCTTTATTCGAATTGTCAGCTCTTGCATTATCTTGTACAATCAGTTTTTGGAATGATCTCTCAGTTCGGGTGTATGCACACATCACCTGCCGAAACTTAATAGGACAAAATTAATTTATTTGTGTTACATTTTTAAAAACACAAATATGCATAATGTTCTGTTTTTTTGAATCGTGGCAAATGAATTATGTGACAGACAAAATAATGCTTTTTTTAAACACACCTAAAGTCACTAAATGCAATATGTTCCAGACTGTGTAAAAAAAGCGAAGGGCCTCAAAGTTATTGTGCATACATAAGGTAGAAATCAACATAAGAACACAAATCTATCATGTAGCATTTTTACAGTTATGTAAAATCAAAAGGCACTATGGCTGTGGTTTAGCTGTAACTCAATAGCACATGCATCTTAAACATGCGGCTGACATGGCAAACACAAAGAAGAAGAATTAACACTCCATAGAAGCCAGAATAGTTATGTGTTTTGACAATAAAAACATTAGCAGCTCCGTCTATTGAGCTCATTTTCATCTTAATGATATATCCAGACACCATTTTGATTGCTTTTTGAGTCTTTCTCTCCTCATGGCTATAGTTTAGAAATTCCCTTTCTCCTGCTGGGGCCTCAACGCAGCTCAAGGCCTGCTCTTCGCTGTGGGTTTATCCATTATGTTGAGCACGTCGTCCAGGATGGACGGGCCCAGATCGAGTTCAAGGGAGAGGAATGACCCTGTGATCTGGGCGAGGGAATCCTGCGACATGCTCTTCTCCTTGGAAAACTCAAAGTCAAAATCACAGATGCGGCCCTCCTCCACCCCACTGTCCCTGTCCACCCACTCTCCATTGCACTTTGAGAGCTCCTGCTTAAAGCCCAGATTAATGTCTTTGTTAAAGTGTCCATAACCATTGAAGTTGCCATTGCCATTGAGATGCCTGCTGCCATTGCAGATCTTGTTCTGGAAGTCACCTTTTCCGCTCAAGCTGTCAAAGCTGTCTCTGCTCATGTTACTGTTCAGGCTTCCATTAGCTTTGAAGGTGCTGTTGCTGTGACCGTTGATATAATAGGATGATGGCTTGTCAAACCTGGGTTCGCTCTTGTTTATTTTGTTAGCCTTGGCTACCGCCTTTGAGGTGGACTTATGTGTGCTTTCCAGCAGATCCAGGAGGACGTCCGGCTTCGACTGGATAGCTGCGGTGGGAGACGAAGGTTCGCTGCTGAAGACGTCCATGGAGCGCAACAGGGCGTCCATCTGCAGGATCTCGACCTGTTCTGCGCTGTCAGGCTTCATGGGAGACCCCAAGATGTCCTCCAACGGTTCCGGAGGCATTGGGAACACAGTGGAGGAGATCAGGGGAAGGGTAAGTGCCTGGCAGCCACCAATAGTTGGGAGGGAGATGGCGTTCTTGAGCACCGGAGAGGGGGTCTCCACAAAGGAAGCATCACCGGTGCTGTTAGCTCTCAGAAATTCACTTTGGATGCCGTACTGAGGGTTGACGTCTCGCTTCCCGGGTAGGAGTTCATACTTCCCCTGGAGGAAAGACATGTCTCCAAAGGCGTCTCTCTCGCCGCCCCTGCCAATGTGGATGGTGTGTCGGAAGTCCCCAAGTGGTGGACTGATCATGTCCGGGGACAAAATATCTCTGAGGCGACATTTCTTTCCCTTCTTACTATTGTTGGGTTTCAGGTATATGGGTGCTTTCGCTGGCATTGCTGTAACTGCGGAAGAGATCTCAGATATGCAGGGATAGAAAAGTCGGAAATGCTCTATAAGTTCTGGACGTTACAGTTCCCCGAGGTAGAAGCTCCAGTTACATTCTCAGTAACACACCGGTCAGACAGGACTCCAAAAACAATCTCAGCAACTGTGGCATCGATTAGGTAATGGGATTCCAAGCAGGACTGGTGATGCCCGGTGTCCGGCGTAGAAAGGTCAAATGGCCACTTTCCTGAAATCAGAGATGAGCAGAGAATGTGTCAGCGTTTTGTTTAAATCATGAACTCAGCACTAAAACTTTTCCTCAATGTTCCTGTCCTGCCTTACAGAAAAAACGAAATCTGGACTGCAACACAAGTCCCACAAAACAAACTCTGGATGCTGCAAGAAAAAACAATCTGATCTTCATCGTGCATCTGGCGAGCTTAGAAGGCAGAGCAGAGGAGGATGAGGCCTGGGTCTAAGGCTCTATTCACATTTCCACACATGAGCCTCCTTTGGCCTCCACAACTTATGGATGTGCTAATGTGGAACAGCTGGACCGCAGATTGGGAGAGGAGAAGCAAAGCGGGACTTTAAAAGGATCAGAGCGGGGCAGCCTGTTGTACGAACAAACTACTGCTCAGACACGCACAGAGATAAAAAGAGATGCACCAGAGGGGAGCAAAGAGGGGAGGGACGAGGTTTAGGGGGTTTCGGGGAATTGCGGGAGAGAGATAGAGTGAGGGATTATAGAGAAAGTGGATCTAAAGAAAGATTGATGCAGATTGTGATGGGCAGAGAGTTTAATAAGGGCTGAGATACCAGCCAGGTTGCACAATACATCAGGATGGGCAAACATTATTAAGGGGGTATTGGATTTGATAAAAGGCGTCTGGTTGCATGCTGCCTTCTCAGAGCTTTCCCATTACGAAACTTAGAATCACTAAGTAGGCAGTCGGCTTAGTGTAGGATGTAAAAAAAGAGAGGAGAGAATCGGTTTGAGCGTTTGAAATGACATAGCAACTGAGGAGAAAGGGAAAAACACTCCGTGGAGGAAGGGAGTTGACAGTGTGTCTGTATGTGTGTGTGTGTGTGTGTGTGTGTGTGTGTGTGTGTGTGTGTGTGTGTGTGTGCGTGTGTGAGAGATGGGTTGTGTGACAGGGGGGTGGGAGTGATCACCAGTGAGGAGAGAGCTTGCCCATTTATAGACATATTTACTTATGAGAGGTCTGTCAGCAGTAACCGTCTGACACAGTGCACCGCTGCACAAAAGTGCCTGGGCGGTCAGGTCCACCCCCCCCCCCAGTCCTCCCCCCCAAAAAAGTTTCACCGAGAAAACATCCACATTCCTGCAGCAACCGACCCCATAGAGACGCACTGCATCAGCCTTATCAGAGACACTTTAAGTATGGCTATGTTTATTCAGCAGCCACATTAGTGTGGAGCCAGAGAGGCGGACACTTTCAACATGGATTCTTGTGTTTCCAACCTGTTTGACGAGGCGCAGAAGAGCCGGTATCTGCCGCACGAGAGCCACAGCTTCAGCAAACCGTATGGGATGTGAAGTGCAAGGTGAAGTCTTCGCACCTCTGGGGACGCCGTTGCAACACAAATAAACCCAACAAGCACTGTGGGGCTATATACAGCCGCGATAAACACTGAGGGATGCGGAACATGTGTGAGTGTGCAGAATGGCGACGCCGCTCTCTCCGAGGGTCCTTGTGCTTTCGAGTGTTTGCGCGAGGTGCCTGACTGCGCTCGTGAGAGATAGCGGTTTTGAACAGACGCCATGCGAAGGAGAGCGTGTTTGTTTGCTAACAGTGAGGAAGAGAAAGGGAAAGGGAAGGAAGAGGGCGAGGAGCGCTGCGGTGTCTAATGAAGGGAGGCGGGGTGCAGCGAAATCCCTCACTTGTCAAGCTTTTCTCTAATTTTTTTGCCTTTTATTTCTCTTCCTCTTTTTATAATCTCTCTCCCTTTCGCTGCTGCTCCTCAGTCCTTTCTGACCTTGACAGCTGCAGCTCACTGCAGTGGGAAACAAATGCACCACCAAGCCAAAAGCTGCTTCCTGTGGACTCAGAGAGCACATATCTATATCTGTATTAACTTTTACAATGCTCTTCACAAGAACTGAAGGTTAACCTTCAGTTCTTGCTGCTGCGCTGTTGGCTGAAAGACAAACATACCGATTGATTATTGGTCTGCCCTGATGAAATTATAACATCTGCCCGCCTGCTCTGTGTGGACCCTCCCTCCAGTGGCATGGTTGGAATCAATACTATAGACGGTACTTATAGGAAATCCTCTCGCAGGGGGGGACATCTGCTGTGCAGCCTACCCAAGGTCAACACTTGTGGCCCGTGAGAAGTCAGCTGGTATACGATGAAAGCCTGGAGGTCTGACCTTCACGTCAGCCATCCTGCTGGTGGCCCAGTTTGGCTTATATGGCAAACATGACTGGAATTCCAGAGGCCAAAGACCAAAGTATGAAGAAAAACAATATCCTCATTTCGGGTCTTTTAGGAATCGGCTGAAGAACGAGTACGAGTCAATTTTAATGAGAGCATTAATATTGATTCAAGTGTATGTAGAGAATCTCAGGAGTCATAGCATTGTTAGTTAAGCTTGTGTTGGCCCAAGAGGAAAGTAATTAATTACCAGCTCAGGATATCCTAGGATGGATCCTTATGGCCTGACCCAATATATCCATTTGTGCCCCTGCAGGATGTTCATAGCTGAGCAGGTGTATTCTGGTGTATCTCAAAGCCAGGGCCAGATTTGCACTCTTCTTTTGGAACCGATCCAAAAAGAGGCGGCGTGGCACGTGTTGACCGTTTCAAGCCCGGCGCCGCCACAGAATGCAGTCGCGGGTTTCATTTACACCTCGGGGGAAGTGGGGATCTGATGGCACCTTCCTCTCTAAAATGACTTGCCTGTGCAGCCATCCTGTCATGATGGGGAGCTGCAGGATAAAGCCACTGTGTCATTGGGTCAGCAAAAGCTATCTGTCTGTGCATGAAGTGATCTGGAGCCACTCCAGCCTCTTTAAAAATGGAGCTTAGCCTCATCAGCTCGTGCTTGGTGGGTTTGGTTATTAGAGAGCGGGGCAGCAGAGGGTGATGAAAGTTTGAGCGTGGGGGAAGATAAATGTGGGGTTGGTATCTGGCAATTAAACTAACGGCTTGTGATTTGTCTGGGTATTTCTGGACACCTCAAAGTCACGTGTGTGATATTACTGGGTCGGTGTATTCTGAGAGGCAGTGTAACTCTACTGTAGCCGACAGTTTGATGATGCGTTACAGTTTTACGAACTGCTCCAAAGCTGGCGATGAAGGACATACACAGAGAGGGAGGGTCAGGAGAGCAGCTGTTCAAAATATGACCTGTATATGACATCGTCGTTCTTTAAAATAGCCCGAAATATTCCTCCCGTGATGGGATTACTCTGCTGACATTTCACATCGGCCCTGTTGAAAAATAGCCCCGCTTTCTTGGTCTTGTGTAGTGGTTGTGGTGAGTGTAACACCATCAGCGTATGGGAGACAAACTTCTCGTCCTCCCACTGTGTCTACAAAGCAACTTTGTGGAAGTTTGAGGTCTGCAAATACTCTTCTGACATCTAAGCATGGCCTCGACCTCTGGCACGCCTTTAAATAACAGAAAGACCCTCACTTTGGGGCTGTTATAAAAAGCAAATGCACATACCACAGAGGGTAATAGCAGCCTTACAGAATAGACAGGGCTGTTTGTTACATAAAAAAACCCCAAAAAAGCTAAATTATAGGCAAAGGCCTTACATTCGGGGGCCTGCCGGGACGAGGGTGAATGGCAGGGTATTCTTTCTTTTTCGCTCCCCTTGTGCCACCCGCAAGCATGGCCGGCACATGCCAAAGTTATCCTTGGCAGTGATGAGCAGGATGCCGAATCAAAGCATATGAAACATGAAGGGAATGTCAACATACAAAAAAGAAGAGGTCAAAAAAACTCCCCTCGGAGATAAAGCCAGCTCTGCTTTTCAGAGGAAAATGCCTTAAATCGCGTAGCCCGACTAAAAAAGACTCTTGGAAAGCCGACAGGATATCATGTTGCGCCTAACAGTTCAGCTCTTGTGTTACATGTATGAGAGCGTCTGCCGGACAAGTGCTACCGTGCAAGCTGAACTCGCCACACATGCTTTTCGCACGTTTCACTGCCACCAAATCAAATATCCCGTTCTGCTCCAGACAAACCAAGACACTCAACATGACAGCAGCTACACTGCGGCGACACTCTCCCATCTACCGATTCAGATCAGTGTACTGGCAGAGTGTGAAATAAAACATGCTCCCGCTCTCACTCACCTCAGATATTCCGGTAAAGGGAGATCTTGATCCTTCCCAGGTATCACTGGTGTTCTCCTGAACACTGCAACCTCTGTGGTTGATGTATGTGTGTGTGTGTGTCTGTATATGTGTGTGTTCAGTGGCTGCTGTTCTGCTCCTGTGGCTTGTTGACACTGCCCTGCCTCCTGTCTCTGCCTCGGGGCTGCACTTCTGTCGACTGGGACGTCTGCCGGACAGCTGTTTTGGAATTGCTCTCCGGCTCCTATTCCCTTCTGAAGCGAGTCTCCTCCTACGCCTCCCCTCACTCCCCCCCTTCTTCCTCTCCCTCTCTCTCTCTCTCTCTCTCTCTCTCTCTCTCTCTCTCTCTGTCTCTCTGCTTTCTCGCTCCCTCCTCTCCTCTCTAGCAGCACCTGTGCATGTCTGTCTTCTTTTTTAGCAACTCTGTGGTGTTTGAGGATCCTCCTTGCTTTCTGCGCCTTGGTGGAGCTGCAGTGATGAGTGATCACAAGCTCCGGTCTCGCGGAGAAAGGCGCTGGCCTCATGGGATGTCTGGCTGTCTCCCCTCTCTAAAACGGTCCTTCATGATATGCACACTGAGTATACGTTCGCTCATTCCCTCTCCTGCTATTCTGCCTCACCCTGTCTGACTTTGCGACTGCCCGAATCTGATAAGAGCTGTTCTGTGGCAGCCGGCAGACACTTGACTGGACTCCCCCTGTCTCTCTTTTTGAGCCTCTCATCTCTATCCTTATCTATCACACATGCACAGCCATACCCTCATATTGTTTTCTCAAACTATATAAGACTCTGCCTAATCACCAATTCTATTCATATTGCGCATATTTTTGCAAAGCTGCAGCAGGCTGAGGCGGTACACTGTGCGAAGAGACTAATCGCTGCAGAATACTGCAGCACTGCAGCAAATGCAGGGGACGTTTACAGATAAGGTTAATGGACAGCACATGAGTAGTGCTGCGGCAAAAATAGACTTCCTCAGTTGGAATCTGTTTCTCTCTGATGATGTTAAATGCAGAGGCACAAGACAGTGTGTGTGAAGGTTTCTAACCCGATGCCCTCAAGTCAAGGGCATGGCAATCCTTTCCTGTGCATCTCAATTTTTTTATTTTTTTTTGGTTCCATTAAGGTCGTAAAAAAAATCTATCACCTTGGTAACCGGTGCAGCTCAGAGGTGATGTCAAAGAGTGGAGGTGGGGGTTTCTGCTTGTACAGTGTATTACAAAAGGGCAAAGAAGAAAAATGTGGGGGGAGGGGTGCTTGTGTCGCAATCAGTGTGTGTGTGTGTGTGTGTGTGTGTGTGTGTTGTGTGTGTGTCTGCGGTTAAGAAATGTGGTCACTGCATGTCTTCACAAGCAGTAGTAGCACTTTAACAATAATCCTGCCTTGTCCAGCATTATGAAGCAGCACATCCTTCTGCAAACACCGCAAATTCCCACCTCTCCTTCCTGATGAATCTGGCTGGTTGTATTTCATGTGATGCACCACTGTAATAACTAGCCGTACATAATGCTTTGCAAAGCATGAATACGTGGTTGTTTTGTGGACGGCTTGCCTTGCTGAGGCGCCCTCTATTTAACTTACAAAGGCGTTATTTAGCTGTTAAACAGCAGTTGTGAGTGAAGCTCTTTTAGCATGGTGTTGTGGAGTCGCCTTAGGGTGATGTCATCGCGGCGTCCATGTGGCCGGCACATGATCCGGTTGTAGAACACACAACACTGTCTTCTCATTTAGGAAGTCAGTGGTAACTTCCTAATAAGGCAATAATGGGTCAAAAGGGTTTCTAAGTTGTAGATAATAACTTTAAAAAATGGTTTGTAAATCATTTAATTGACTTTTTACATGGAAAATGCACATTAATCATCTAATCTGTAAATATTCCCGCGTTAGCCAGCTGGCTAACTGCGGTCCTTTGGGCAACATGTTCTAAAACCAACAGCTCTTTTTCACAGGAGGCATTTCGACTTGTTATAGGATGAAAAGTACAGTCACTAATAACATACGATGCCTCTGTTTCATTCAACTGTCCCCATAAGCCATGACAGTGTAACACCTCTTCCTAACGGGACGCGACGCGAATGAGTAAACATCCGATTGTTTCATGTTTTACCCAATGAAGATGTCCTAACCTGCTCCGTGCGTCTGCGAACAGGCTGTTTGAACAAACACTCGCCCTTGTTCTCCACCTCCAACCTCCAAAATCGACTCTGACAGTAACTGAGAGTTAATCAATATCACTCTCTATTACATAGAGAGCAACATCGCTCGTTGTATATGAGGACAATTATTTGTTTGCGCTTGCTTGTGTTTAAGGAAGAGGTGTGAGCCAGCATGCACAATGCCAGGACCCCAACACTGTAGCAGCTAAATGGAATTCAGCCATATGCATATGCAATATGATTATTTACCGCTTATATTTTTCTTACTGTTATGCCAAAATGTCCTCCATTAAAAAGGCATATTGAAGAGTAGGTTCAGAAATACAAGCAAAGGACACAATAACGCAAATAAAACAGTAAAACATTTGCGTTATAGTTCAGTTACGTCATTAAAAAAAGAAGAATATGGATGGGCAAGTTGTGAAATATCGTTCTGTCTGGAACAAAAGCCATTGAAGAGCAACTTTTTACCATTTACAACTCCAGACTTAATGGATTGGACCAGGGGTCACCAACCTTTTTTAAACTGAGAGCTACTTCAAGGGTACCGAGTAGTACGAAGGGCTACTTGTTTGATACAAACTTCCGGAATAACAAAGTTGCACAGATCACCTTTTAATAATGATAATATATGTGAAGAGACTGTTTGAGCACATGTCAGTTAATTATTCCTCACAATAATTATTAAGAATGATTTCCACAACAATGATGGTATAGCTACAAATACATATTTAAACATGCAACTTTTATTTCTGTTAATCTGTTTCAACATTTGAAAGTCAGAGGTATCACGTCTGATATTTTTGTATCATCACATGATCAAAGCCGGTTACTTTTGCACATAGCGCCTGCTGGTGAATGATGCAGTGGTAATGTCGACATTTTGGGAAGTCTGGGTCACCTTTGCATTGCGCAATGAAGCCTGCATGCCGGCCCGTCATCGCGGGAGCCCTGTCTGTTGTCACCGACACAAGCTTTTCCAACGGTACCTTTTTCTCCACGAAGAAACTAGTAACCAGTCTGGTCTATAGCCGAGCGGGGGATCCAACCCTCCGAGGCGCGCGAGCGTCTTCGGGCGCCCGCGTTCAAACCTCTAGTCTGGGCCTTTTCGGTCGGATTGCGTTGCCTCGCCTCTACCCCCGCCACCCCTGAGTTGTTGCCCCGCGGCCTGTTTCCGAGGATTTACGGACCTGACGACGGGGTGCGCTCGCTGCGCGCGTCTGGCGCCAACGGGAAGCGCCCGCCATTCGGAACCTGAAAACCTAGTGCGGTGGCCTCGTCGCTGTCCGCCGTGCGCCTCCGGGTCCCCAACTCTCTTATGACAAGAAATATTGTCATTTTAAAATCTACACTAATGCAAGCGTTTTTGATTAAAAAAGAACAGCAACTACAATTTTAGACGGAGCTCCAATGGTGACTAGTGCTATTTTTAGAACATGTCTCGCGGGCGACTCACGTGGTCCCTGCGGGCGACAGGGTGCCCGCGGGCACCGTGTTGGCTACCTCTGGATTAGAGGAAGAACCCTTTAGTTACATGTTGGAAGTCATGGTCCAATGCATTTCCCTTTGTAATAAGTCTGCACTTCTAAATTAGTATAAATCAATGGCTTTTTTAGCCATTGATTTATACTAATTTAGTGTAAGTTTTCGCAGGTTGTACTGGAGGAGAATATACACCAGCTTGCTAACCAAAGGTCACCATTATTAATGGGTTATTAGTGATCTATTAAATCTTAAGTACATTTATAACATTTATAACAAAGCCACAACTGACATACGTTTTAATAATTTCCCCTTAATAGAAAGTATTTTTTTTGTCACTTTCCTTGATGAGCCCACTTGTACAGTGTTTTACAATGTTTTTCCCCTCAAATATTCTCAGATAGTCTTTCACCAAACTCAAGACTGCAGCATTAACTCACAGTGTGGTGTATTCTGTTGAATGCTGTGTGTTTGCCAGGAATATGCTTGTCATCTTGTTTATGTTTTGCCATCACAACTTGTGTCACTGGAGGAATAAGACTCGTTTTTTATTTCCAGTTCATGACTAATTTGCCTCGGCCTGCTTTGGCCCGTGTGGTGGCCGTTTACACAAGGAGAGCTTTCTAAAGGGAGGTTGCTGTACAGTCTGAGGTGTCCTGTCTAAACCGTTCCACTGAGGTTACTTTCCTCCATCCGACACGACATGCACTGATCTCAGGTCAGGTAAACAAGCCTGTCCTTGCCTGCTAAAGTAAATCAACTGGGGAAAAACAGTATTGAAAGAAGCGCGCTCAGTTCTTTCTCAGCAGATTGTATCAAGCAGTAAGTGTGAACGATGGCTTTCTCCTGTTTTACAGTTTTAGTTTTGAATCTCAAGTTAACGCCTCACTAAGTTGACACATCGGCAGCCTCCACCCTTTTCTCCTCAAGCTTCTGCATGTTCACACCCATTATGAAGCAAGCTGCATCATTATCACTTGCTGTCTGAGGGAGGATGAATGAGTGAGGATTGGAATACACAACACATAGATTGGCTTTTCAGTGCGGTTATTTGAAACAAGTGATAGTGGGATGAAAGTTTGCCCAGTCTTTACGTACTGGAATCCATCTATCACATGGAAGAAATATTGGTTTGAATATAAGATATAGTACAGTAATATTATATGATATGATAGTGTAACTGATTCCAAAGGGAACAATTCTAAAATAATAAGATATATGTAGCAACAACATTCCTCCTTCGACTCTGGGGGGGATTTCGATGGCATTTGTCAACATTTTTCTCAGCTTTTAAGAAAATGTTCAGCAGACATGTTCAATAACAGTTGGAGCCACGTGTTGATGGCCTATTCCATAATTTCTCCATTTACATTCTTATCAGAGCTTTTCTCTCAGGGTTGCACTAATTCACTGTAAGGTCCTCACATCTGTTTTCATCCTGACAGAAAACATTTCTCAGCCCCCCAGGCAGCACACAGGGAGGGACCCGATCCTGAGGGCACTGGCCAGTGTTCTGAGTACAGGAGATGTGCAGCCAAGCGGAGGGGAGGAGGGGATTGTGGGTAGTCTAAACACTGTCTTGCTCTGTGGCTGTATACCAAAATGTCTTTTTTTTGTGTGTGTGTGTGTGTGTGTGTGTGTGTGTGTGTGTGTGTGTGTGTGTGGGTGTGTGTAGGTGTGTGTGCACGGACGAAGCGCAATAGTGAATTACAGCAGACCACACACACCAGAGGTAGCACCCCGGCTTCTGTGCCTGTTTTAGCTACTGAACAAACTTAGCATGAGGTGAAAGGTGGAGTTCAAGAGCAAGGACTGCAAGAGGTCAAGATTTCCCATGCTGGTAGCAATGGTGATATGACATTACATTAAGATGCTGCGGGTGTATTTCCAGTCACAACACGTATATTTTGCTCTCTTAAAAAAATCTCTCTTGACAACAGTTAAAGCTAATTTAATGCTGCACTCATCAACATTTTTGTATTACCGTTGAATCGAATGACTATTTCATGTAAAAGAGAGATTTATTACTGGGCTTTGCAGTCCATCCCAGCTCATCAAATTTTGTAAATGGGGAAAACTCACTCATTACTATTATCTGTTGCTATCATTACCACTGTGCCTCTCAAAAAACCACAACTGATTGCAGCAAACCGAGGCATGTTCTCACAGAAATGGAAACAGGACAGACTTTGAGGGAGAAATTCATGAGTATATATAACTTAATGTAACACCTCATCACAAAACAACTCCTGGGATGCATTAAACATCTCAGATTGATGATAGCGTAAGAGTATCCGTGGGGGATTTCTCCTTAACCTTGTAAAGACTTACTCTCCCTCCTATTTGACCACATCCTCGCTATGTGTGCCGGTGTCTGGCTCTCATAGGCAAGAGAGTGAGTGCGATACATCCCTTGGTGAGGAGTGAGTCTTCCCACTGGAATTCCAGTAGCTGTGCCACAGGCCACCCTCTTGCAATCAGCTCGCGGTTGTCCATTTCCACCTACTTATATCCTGCCTCATGCACGACCAAAAGAGCTATTATGTCCATGAGAATTGGCAGGCTGCCCTCGCCCATATCTTGAAGGGTGAGAGGAGCAAAACACCGTCTAGTAGAGTCAAGCTGAGGCCAGCTGGTGGCCTGAACCTGAGCTGTTTTCCCATCATTGGCTGGAAGGAGGCTACCAGAGCTAACATCGGTCATGGATGTCACACGTTGTGCTGCTGGAGATCTTTAGATAGCTTGAGGGGCACTCTGTACTGTACAAACGTTGTCCTTAGCAGATCACTGATTTATTCTTCCGCCCCTGGTGTAGTCTGTTCCTCATTAGAAATGCTTTCCAGTCTCGGGGAACATGCTCCACCATGTTGGAATTTGGAGAATGTACACAGCAGTGGTTATATGATTATTTTTCATGTGAGGTGATAATGTGAGTAAACTGATGTTTGGATGCAATTATCGAGCGACAACCCAGACAGTTAGGTTTTCTGCTGCAGATCTCATGACTCACACAAGGAAAATTATTCAGCATTCCTTGTGAGATACGAGTGCGATACTGGGTGAATGGCTGCTCAGTTCTAGTTTTGAGCCTGGAGTACATTAAATGGTTGTTACATGACAACTTTGGGAGGGGAATGACGCCTGAACTGAATCCCATCGTTGTCCGCTTACCTCCAATCTGATCGAATGATTGCTTCCTGTTTTCCTCTATGTCTGTGTCCTCTGGGAATCCATGAGTCGCTCAAGTTTGGTTTATGAAGGTCTTATCTGTTTGGTCAGTAAATAACATTCCAAGGAAAAATTTCTGTTTGTAGCTGACGCTTCAAATTTTATTGTGTCCTTTAAAAAAAATCGAAAAAGATCTGCAGAAGCGAAGAGTCCCAAATCACTTCCAGAAAGTTTTGCCTTTGATTTCATTTAACTGAGCAGATAATGTCAATAGTAATTATGAGTATTTATGATCTCTGGGAGTGTTTTGCAGCACTGTACATTATAAGAATGAGTGTGTGTTGGCTACTTTCGCCCAGCTTTTGATAGAAGTATGTGCGGTTTCATTTCCAGCAACAGCAATGTGCTTCGTAACATCTGGTGAGATTATCTCCAAAGGCTCAGTTCATTAGAAGTGTTGGAGGTTTCCAGCTGCCGACTTAGAAACACTTTGAGTTGATTGCATTCATACTTCTTATAAAATTGCCTAATTGTGTAATTTGAAATAAGAAACGCATTCTTGAGGATTTCTCGGGCATTATCGCTCATTTTGGTGGCAGCTCCATGTATATGGCACGCATCCTACAGTAAAGCATATGATTGGTTCCAAAACAGCGCTGAGCACGCAATGGCAGAGAGGCACGAGAAGATTTGAGCCAGGACTTTTAAAGATACCCAGACACCATCTGCTCTACTTTGGATTTCAACAGTTTTAATTTGAGAGTTTCATTCTTTCAAACAGTGTATGTAACGTGAACTCCCTTCTCTCGCAAATTAATCCAATTAATCTCTCTTTTGCTATTTCTTTTTTTACAAGAATTATATTGGATGAAGCCTTGTGTCAGTTGACGATGTACATGATGGCCACGTACTGTAAGCTTTCTGTAATCTAACTCGAGTGCCAGCAGCTTAAAAAAAATACATAGTCTTTATTTGACGTTGAGATTTTTGGGAAACTGGACAATTTAAACTTTTGGACCAGAGTGAGATAGCCTCATGGATCCCTACTGCATTCAGATTAAAGTTGTAGAATAATTAGCTTTGCCTGACGAGGAGCTACACCCATTCATACACGTTCTTCCTATGGTCTAAGAGAGTCCAAACATTTAAGTAAACATGAACAACTCCATTGCATTCTTCATGGAGGAGCTCCAAACTTCATACTTGATGACATAACTTTCAAAACTACATACAAAGTAACATAGTGACTTATTTATTAAACAGGAAGTGGATATTTTAAAACTGTGTGAATTGTTTTTTTAACCTGATAAAGTTATTATGCTGTCTTATCAGCTAACAACCGCCTATCCACACATCTAGCAGATACAGAGCATGAGTGTAATATCCAATATTCACTCCTCTTTTAGCTCTGTTTTAGTCTCAACCAACTCCTGAAGGAAATATCTGGCTATTTAGCTGCTTAATGCTCCACTGTGTTCACCAGCTGGTTGTTTACTCTGTCTGTCTGCCGTTAGGTCCTCGTGTACAGTGAGAATTATCAGATCTTTTTAGCTAAAAACAGCTGCCTGCTGCGGCTGGAAACTGCGAGTAATGACACAAAACCCAACGGGACCAGCTATCGGTCTCAAATCTGTATGATTAGCAGCTGAGCTGCTACTGATCCCACAGCCACACAGATATTGAGCTGGAATCGGTTACCTTCACACTGCGGCAGTGATGCTTAAAGAAGCTGTGAGAGTTGGAGAAAAGTAGAAATTGTTAAATTGTTTTCACCCAGAGCAAAATTGCGCAAAGCAACTTCCCAACTACTATCTGCCGTGCCTGTTAATTAGAGCTGACATTGTAGCCTAAAAGCTGACACAGTGGGGTCCTGTCCAAACCTGTCGACAGAAGGCAAGAACACTCCAGGTATTTTAACTTGACACCTCCCCAGTCAACTAGTCTAACTGAAGCCTGCTGACCCTGCCATTCCTCTCAGCGTCTGTTCAACTTCACAAAATGACCCTCCATGTTACGTAACATCAATACATGCCACACACACAGAATCACACTCGGCATTTCTCAACTCCAACAAAGAAATTTGCTCAGAAAGAATCGTGCGGAGGCCTGTAATAACAGCCTGTTCCTCAGAAACTCTAGTGTGTGTCAGAGGCAGAGGGAGCTGTTGCGGGGGCTAGACAAATACCAGGGATGCCTGCAGGCTTTGTTGTATTCAGAGCCAGCGAGCGTGTACAAAAGTACAGAAACACCGAGCGTGTGCGGTGAAACTGAGTGTGTGCAAAAGGCAGAGCTAAAGGAGAGGCCACAAAAGAGCTGATCATGTGAAAGGACGGCCATTTGATAGCTTGGACACAAGCAGTGTGTGGCGTCAACACAGAGACCATCAAAGAGGACGCTGATTGAAGCCGAGCTGATAATTAACTGACGAATGCATCTTTCCAGGATCTTTCCAGTTAACAAATTGGTTGTTTTTGAATCATTGAACTGTGGTTATTATCTAATGTTGCCTGTAAGCGTTCAATGTTCTGGATTAAAAGTTTAGGTAATGAAAGTCCTGGGAGGTTCTGAGCCCTTAGATCCAAAAGAATAGCTTAATATGAGGTCAAAGCTAGTAATGAAATAAAACCTCCTATGTTGTAATTATACAGCATTAAATAGCATGCTTTTTTTTTTTTACCAGTTTGTTACAAAGTACATTGCACTAAAAAGCTATAATGTAATCTGTAAATACTGTTTTATTTATAAGCTGTATTTTTCAATTCAAAACAATCTACGTTAAACTGCCGTATGCGTTTCCTTTTTAGCCACGCTAGCAATCTGTCCAACACTTTCTTATTTTGTGTTTGATGCTAATTTGCGAATGCTAGCATGCTAACATGCTAAACTGAGATGGCGAAGGCGGTATTTTACCTAACATTTTACCTACTAATCATCAGCCTGTTAGCGTTGTCATTGTGTCTCTTCTAAATTTTGACAGTGAGTTGTTATCCATTATAGTTTACGACAAAATGACGGGTAATTATTATTGAGACTAACCCTCCATTCTCCCAGGTCAGACAGAAGCACTTACTCTTACATGATAACATCTGCTACAATTACTGGCCGATCATTCATCCTGTGTGCCGTGATTAGCAGCCATTTCTCAACCCGTTCTGTTTTTTCGGCAGCACAATGCAATGCAACCTCCCAACCCGACCAGTCAGCGGGGTTACACAGGGAGCTCGCAACTGTGAAACGATGAGACTGATGTCCAAGATCAACCCTCCGGATATCTTCTGTGGCATAACGAGCAGCCAAATATTTTATCCGTCACAGTTTACTGCCTATCTCAACCTCACTGCCCGCGGCTCACACAGAGGATGAGGAGAGAAACACGCCAGCAACACACCAGTCTGGATATGCCGGTTCCCCCACAGGGCAGATCAAACGGTGATCTACACCTCTCCCATGTGGTATGTATTTGACAAGGGGCCGAGGCCGGGGGGTGGGGGGTGGGGGAGCGAGCTCTGCGCTGGTCCCCTCCGCTGTCCCAAACTCGGGGCTAAATCATGAGGGCAGACACATCCGACCCGCCCCATCTGGGCCTGCTTATCTCTCACTTTCTGGAGCCAAGGCCAGCCATCAATCAGAGCATTAAGATGCTGATACGTACTGTGAAGAAAAGACTGGGGTGCATTATGGGGGGTGGATAGCGAGGGCTTTTCTTTACTGTGTGTGACAGCGTAGGTAATATAGGTCAGTAAACCATAAAGAGTGGGCCTCCAGTATGTAATGCACGGTAGAGAAATACAATAGGCTTAGCTGGCATGTTCCCAGGCCACGAGAGTACAGTAAGTGTGAGTGTGGGAGAGACAGAGGGAGTGTTTGAGTGGGAGATGCAGCAGCAGTTGTCTTCAGTGGACGCATTCTTCTACAGTGAGCGTCCGTGTGTTTGTGCTTCACCAGGTGCCTGGAATGCCTCTGGACAAACAGGCAATATTTCACTCATATGGTCCTTTGTGTTGCTGAATAGCACACATTTAAGTCAGCAAAGAAAGCCGGAGAATAACAAATGTTAACTTAAGGCCTCTCTGAAACAATACCGGTCTCAGCGCGCCGGAAAAATTCCCCCAATAGCCCGTCATTACATTGTTTTGGATTTATACGTCCCAGCGGTGCAGTTCGCCGACACATTCAGATACCGAACAAATGGAATGTTTCACGTTTCTTTCAGATTACACTGCCCTGCCCGGAGGTAGCTAAACATTCATTAGTCAGTGAATTAGGCTCAATCGGCCCCACATAATTGTGTGATCAGCGGCAGTAACGCCCCAGGAATGTCGGTGTTATCGTTAAAAGTGCATTTCATTTCACACTGATGACTGATGCTGTGATTAACAACTCCACTGGGTGTGTTTATCCTTTTTAACCGTACTGCTTACTTCCAGAAATAGCATCATGCATTTAACTCATCGCATGTGTCATTTCTTCCTGTTACTTAAGCTTTTCCTTCCAACAGAGCAGTTCACAAGGGAAAAAACAGATAAATATTAAAAAATAAGACGTGCTTGGCAAGAATATGTGTAATAAAGTTGTTTTTTTATTCAAAAAGTTTTTCTCATAACAAATCATTGAATAGGAATAATGGGAATGGAAACATAGAATAAAGATATATATTTACATTTTTGGTGCAGCATCTATTCTAGCTATTTCCCTCTCAAACTCAATTTCCCTCCTACTTGTCATCTTCCCATATGCTTCCACTGCATTTCCAAATCTGTTATAACTCTGAAAGGCAGCTGTATGGCAAAAGAGAGAGAGAGAGAGAGAGAGAGAGAGAGAGAGAGAGAGAGAGAGACAAAAAGTGGGAGCGACAGAGGGAGGGAAAGCGAAAAAAGAGTGAGTGAAGAGGACAGAAATAGTTGAGGGTGTGTAGGCCGGGCTCCGACCACTGGCATGCACGAGGAAGCAGCCTCCATTCCACAGGCCCGCGGATAGTTTAGAGACACTACAGAGCGCGCAGCACAGCAGCCCACATGCAAGTCCGCTGGCCTTCCCCACCCTCAGCTATTCTGGGCCTCTCTGCCACTGTGGTGGCTTTCCCTCAGCGACCACACGAGTAAAGAGTAAAAGCCTGGGAGAGAAAAACATGAGAAATTGAAGCGAAGAGGGGAGGAGATGCATTGTTTACTGTTTGTTTATTGTTTAGTGTTTGTCTTGCTTTGTCTTTCTTTCTTCTACGTTTGTCTTGAAACAAAGACACTCCGCTGCAGTTTACAATAAGTCGGCCGTAGCATCACCAGCACTGTTTAATGTTTAAAGGATGAATCTGGTTAATTATAGCTTGAGTCAGTTATGATGATATTATACAAATTAAGTGTTGAGATATGAGAAGAGGGTGACACTGCTGCCGCAAAGTCCAATGGGGCATGCAACACGAGCAGTCAGACAGGTTGTAATCAAATCAAAGGTTTAGCCAGATTATTGAACCCCAGATTTCTTTTTAGTGATTTCACTAAATGATGTGAACAATGTTGTTATTACACTAAAACACTAAGGTGAAAACGGTAAAATATTTAACCAATTCATGTCACCATGAATCTTCCACACTTGATTACTTACATTAAGGCAATTATTATTTATATTACAAGTTTTCTCAAATGTTATGTTTAAATATGCAAATTAGGAATTCATTTATTAAATATGTGCTAATGGCATACATATCCCCCCAAAAAAAATCTGAACATTGGATAAAACAAGGTTCAGAATTCTTGAAACATTTTCTTGAAACATTGGAGTCAAAGGTTTTTACAGAGGGGATTTTGGATATCTCTGTATCATTACATAAATTATAAAATATTGTCAACCTTCAAAACATTTTTTTTTAATTCTCACCATGCTTTAGGACTAAAATGTTGGATGAATCAGGCTATGAATGATATATGAACAAACCTAGTTACTGGTACCGTTACATGATTGAAGTTCAAATTCATAGTCACGTGCAGCAACACGTGAAAAGACAGATCCGCATCCAATTGCCAAAACAGTTTGAAAATTTGGGTTTGGTTGTAATTGTCCCAAGCTTGTGATACCCAAGGTCACAGTTTACTATGTTAAAAGTGGTGACTTCCAGTAATTTTATCTCATATCACCATATCACAAATAATCTCCAATAGTGGCTGTGCCACCCCGGAATGGCACATTTCTATCGGGTAACTGAATATATTTTAATAATGTTTTTCCTTTAAAAATAAAAAAAAAGAAAAGATTTTTCTCCTTTAGATCATTCAACACCATCTTCTCTCACGGATACCATGTCACTTTCTTCTAGTGACAATGACATCTCCAGTCAAAAACAAAGGGGTATTTTGACAGGCAGAAATATATCCAGCTCTGGTGTCATGAACAGGTCTACCACAGAGGTTTCGGATTCAGAGGCTGCAAAAGTGGTACTTGACAGCAGTAGATGTCAGTTACAATTTATACTCACAATATCATCAAGAAAATTGTTAAACTGAATTAAGATTCTCACCAATCGGAGTTGTTACCACCTGGCTCAAGGCTGGCAACAAAAAGGGAGGCCACACAGAGATCTAACACAAAACAGTTTATTTAGCTGCACAACTTCCGCATAACAAACAAATGATTAGGCTGGTGCAGCAGGCCCTGCTGAGAGAGAGAGAGATAGACTCCCAGAAGGCTGTCTTTTGTTGAAATCCTGGAGGCTCCAATCAGATGATTGGATGATTGGTTGATTGGTGCAGGTGACTCCTCCCACCAGGAACCCCTGTGCAGGAACACAGCCAGCAGAGTGAGTGGTTCGTCACAGAGTATAATGACATTTAGAATGGTGAATGCCAGATTGAGAAAGTTAAGAAACTTAATTTAGTGTCAAGTAAAAAATTAACACAGGGTTTAGCTGTTGCGTAGCTTTGTATTGTGTAACTCTTCTTTCCACACATATTTATTCAATTAGGTTATCATTCACATACATGAAACGGTGCCTTCTCTTTTGTAGTGTATATAAGTCTATATTGTTTAGGCTTTAACATGCCCCACATATCATGAAAAAGTGTTGCTGCATTACCTGATTTTTCATCTTCTTTTGCAGCACTGCTGTTTTATTTATTTTTATTTTTTGAAACCTTCCTCTGATGCAGGGAATTCCTTTTTACCCCTAGTCTGAATCGACCAATTTGTGTTTATTGTTGTTTAATTAAGACTGAATTGTACACTAAAAAAAATTCTCTTATGTGAGTAGATGGTAGAAAATGCCTTGCTCACGAAACCTGGAGGTGAGGATGTCCTCGAAGAGTACAAGTCCAAAAATTCACTGAAGCACCGCACCCGTATTGGCCATATTGGCTAGCCATATGACGGAAATGCATGAGTAAGTGTTTCTTCAATAAATTGTAGAATTTTAAACCATTTCAGACTGAAAGGGTTTATATTAAGAAGGAATGTAATTAATTTTCAGAATGCATGGCAGGGAATTAACAAAGGTGGTGCCCTATAGTTATTAGGGGGCATTTCAATTTCATGTTTTTTTGAGACTGGAATTGAGACTGGAATTTGCCAAAATGCATATTGACAAGCCACAACGCTTCTGGGAGAATGTCCTTTGGACAGATGAGACAAAACTGGAGCTTTTTTGGCAAGTCACATCAGCTCTATGTTCACAGACATGAAGCATACAGAGAAAAGAACACTGTACCTATTGTGAAACATGGAGGCTCGGTTGTGTTCTGGGGCTGCTTTGCTGCATCTGGCACAGGATGTCTTGAATCTGTGCAGGGTACAATGAAATCTCAAGACCATCGAGGCATTCTGGAGCGAAATGTGCTGCCCAGTGTCAGAAAGCTTGGTCTCAGTCACAGGTCATGGGTCCTCCAACAGGATAATGACCCAAAACACAGCTAAATACACCCAAGAATGAATAAGAGCAAACTATTGGACTATTCTGAAGTGGCCTTCTATGAGCCCTGATCTAAATCCTATTGAACATCTGTGGAAGGAGCTGAAACATGCAGTCTGGAGAAGGCACTATTCAAACCTGAGACAGCTGGAGCAGTTTGCTCATGATGAGTGGGCCAATATACCTGTTGACAGGTGCAGATGTTTCAATGAGAGTTACAGAAATCACTTGATTGCAGTGATTGCCTCAAAAGGTTGTGCAACTAAATATTAATTTAAGGGTACCATCATTTTTGTCCAGGCCATTTTCATTAGTTTATTTTTTTAAATGATTCTGTTGAACCACAATTCAAAAGCAATGTCTGATTTGTATTAGTTAATTTTCAGTGAATTTGTATTTATTATTACTTTTGTCAGTTTCAAGTTATTTCAGTGACCATTGTGGGGTTTTCTTTCTTTAACGGAAGGGTAATAACAATTTTGTGCATGTGTGTATGTAGTTAAGTTGTGCTCATGGTGCTTGGAAGAGATTTTCTGAATAAAAAGAAATGTGTATCAATGATTTGTTGTAGTTCACTGTTGTCTTTAGGGTGAAAACATTTGACCTTATATAAGTATAGATACACAATTTAGTGTTAAAAATACACTTTCACATGTCATAAAACAACACTGTGAGTGTTGAATATTTAACACTATTAAAGAGTTAAAATATCAACACTATCCAAAGTGTAAATTTAACTCGGAACTCGTGAGGATTATATAAACACCGGCATATTGTTAATATTAACACTATGCGAGTTAAATTCACACTTCCGATTTTGCTGTGAGGCCTCACTGGCCTCAGACAATACAAGCCTGTGCTGGATGCCGTCCATTGTGTCATGGATAATAAACCATCTTCTCAACCTCCCACTGAACTGTCTGTAACTTGGTGACGCAGCCCCTCTGGTCATGATAATACCTTCACCTTTGTCTGCTCTGTATGGCTAATCAGCTCTGCCTACAGCCAATTCAGCAATGAATCACCTTCTGAACTGCACCTGCATTTCCCATCAGGATGGAAAATATATTTAACAACTGACGGGTGATAGACAGCATTTAATAGCCATGAACTCTGTAACATCCTCACCTGTGAAAGAAGGGACGGCCATACACACTCTCATTGGTATTCCTCCCTTATTCACTTGTATTTGCCGTGCACTCGCCGTTCCCCGCTTTGAGAAATCATCAAACATTGATCAAAAGAATATGAAGAAATAAGGAGAAAATTCTGTTGCTCTTTGAAGCTGATGGATGTTCTACAACAGCGTCTCCTGGGGCTACAACAGACGTGGAGTTATTTACTCTCTCGCTGTTTTTTTGGTCTTGGTTATAAGGTGTCCCGTAACAGTTTTTGAGAGCACCCAAAGAAAGGCTTTTATCAGTCACACACATGGCTCTGTGGAAGGCAATGTTGGTGTGTCGGGCAGCCGGCCTACCGGTCCACCATTCTGTTCCAGACTAAAATATCTATAAAATATTGGATTGGCTTAACACCTTATACAGATATTCATAGTTCACAGACGCTGAATCCTAATGACTTTGGCAATCCTCTAACTTTTCATAATGTCAAAATTTCAAAAACATTTAAAAAATTCAACACTTTCAAAACTAACTAAGGTGCACTCAGTAGAGTTCAGACCTCCACCAGTTGTGTCTGCAAAAACCACAGTGATTGAAAGTATTGAGTGATTGAAAGTATACAACCCACAACCCACACACACACACACCACCTCTAGACAATAACGGGGTGTAAAGCGTCGTAAAACACACCTCATTCAAACCCCAAAACAAGCAGTGATGTATGCAGGCAATCGGCTCAAAGTGGTCTTATAACACACTATCTTACCAAAACTAATTAATATTCACCAAGTTGACTCACACGTAGCCTCCCGTTAACAAATTGAAGCATGCTAACACGCTAACCTAAGATGATGAAAATGGTAAGCATTACACCTGCTACACATTGGCATATAAACATTGCTATTGTGAGGATATTAGCATGATGATGTTAGCTTTTAGTTCAATCCACTGCTGTGCCAAAGTACAGCCTCGTAGAGCTGCTGGCACGACTGTAGGCTCAATTGCTTTATCAACACCTGAGACAGTTGTATTTAAAATGTTGAGGCTCTGCATAGGTCTCCACCTTCTGATTTCTGCTTGTTTCAAAATAGATAAAAAGCTTTTTTTTCAGTGTTACATGAACATTTGGTAATATCTAATTATCATGTTCTGGTGTACCTGAGGAGAGGAGACATAATGTAACTACCCAAATAGACGTGACTCAGGCTTTCCTCACCTTCTCATACACAGATGCAGGCTGGGTAATGTGTCTGGGGCTGTCGAAGTTAAGCCCAGACTGTGTTTAAGAGCAGATTATCTCGATTTTGGGCTTATTCCACCCTGAACCACAAAGAGCTGTTGTGTCTCGGCCAATGCAGACTAATGATGAAACTCGCACGGGGATGACAATGAGCAACATCTCTGCTTGTCATGTCTCCTATACCTGCTCATCACCCACACTTCATCCTCTCAGGAGGATCCTAATACTTATTCTTTAGGCGCCACCTGCTGGCCACAAGCTGCCTGCAACTATTAAAAGGATTTTTCCTCACACGCTCCAATCAGACTTTTATTACATTGATGCTGAAGAATTTTAATGGTTATTAAGATCACATTTATCCACTTTTCAGCACCTTTTTAAAAAAACGACTGTTGTTCAAACTAAATGTTGACGATAAAGTTCATACATCTCGTGGAAGAGATAAGTGTAATAAGCTTGTTTGTTTACTTAGTAGAGGGAGAGGACAGGGAGGGCCGATCAAAGTTCATGGCCTGGAATGTGTTGATGTTATTATGAACGTTATTTTAGGGGACTGTGTGTTCTTACCAGCTTTTCAGACTTTGGGGAAAACAAAAACAAAATGTTGTATTTGCGAGGGGCAAGCATCTCTCTAAGGATCCGTCACATTTGTTCTGTAAGTGATGTGTATCTGCTCTCGGAAGGAATGAAGGATGTCTGATGGCATGACATGATTGTGTCCCCGAGTCACTGCAGAGAGGAAGGAAGAAATCGTTAGACCACAATGTCAAAAGTCACAGAGAGGTCTCTGATGCAATCTGCTTGCCTTCGATTTTCCCAGCATTCATCATTTGTCAGGGAGTAATAACATTTGATTTTATCATAACCGCAAGATAGATATTTTAGGATGCAGTTGACACAAAACCTAAGAAACTCAAATGTCCATCAAATACTAATAGCATGCGCTCTATAAGCCTAAATGTTCAACGTTAAGGCTAAGGTCCATACACTGCAAACTGTTGCACCATTCTTTAGCTTTTATTTCTTATAGTGTGATCAAATCGTATGTAAAAACTTCACAAACATGGCATAAGTTGTAAAGTTAATGCTGATTATTTATTTTGGAAATTGTAATTGTCATTTTATCATTTTATATAATTGCTGTAATGTCAAAAGTCAATGTCAGGAAATCTCATCAATATAATCTGTACATTGCAGGTTTTGAGATCTGTGAGTGCTGTCAAAGGTAACATCAATAAAACAACAACCAGACAAACATAATGAGTTGGACACATGGGTGAGTGACTACTGTGAGTGACTGCTACTGTGAGTGACTGCTACTGTGAGTGACTGCTACTGTGAGTGACGTAAGGACACTTAGCGATTTATGGTGCTGATACTGCATGCATTTTATCAATGTTTTCACCAACAACAAAGAAAATCATTGGACTATTGTTATAAGTCCGACTTTGAATAAAGTCTGAGCTGCAAACTTCAGCATCGTTGTCACCATTCTTGTTTCAGGATATTCAGCGTCGCTGTTTTTGTGTGCCACACCAGGGTGCAGTGACTGTCAGACAGCGGAAACAGGATTTTAATAAGGGAGGTGAGGTGGATGCGGTTCCTTGTGTTTTACAGACAGAGAGAAAGCACATTGTCTACATGCGAATCAGCTGTATTCTCTCACGATTCCAGTTCTTGCTCAACCTCTTTCTCTGTGTTTTGAAGAAGAAAAGCGACAGCAAGCGGCGGGATCTCGACTTGTCTCGATACAACTTGAATTAACAATGATTTAAAAAAGGGATTATATTATATGTATATATATATGTGTATATATATATATATATATATATATATATATATATATATATACTGTATATGTGTATGTATATGTATACAGTATATATGTATATGTATTTGTATATGGATATGGATATATATACTGTACTGGTTTTAATCAGAGGTCTAACACACGTCAAGTGAGCTCTGGTCACATGTGAACGAACAAACTGTGATGAGAACTGCTCTTCTGCCTGGAACACGGCACACTGATACGTTTCAGTTTAGTCACCTGTTGAGCGCCAAGGTTGAGAGTCGAAGCCCGAAACACTAGCTTGGGATCAGGAGTAGTATTGGTTGTCATTCCAGCAACAGATCCAGACTTTCAGAAAAACAAGTTTCCAGAAGAATTTGTGTTTTAAAAGCAGCATTTCCTGAATTTCGGATACATTTAACTTTCTCCCCCCTGGTTTACCCTCAGGAGAATTAGCATCCGTCTCCTTGGCCGGACCTGTGCCTCAAACCGAACCATCCTCAGTTATTAGTTGAAGGGACAAAGCAGTCCATCACCAATGCAGTGACAGAAAATCAGCTGCAATGTCCTGTTTCTGAGGTGAATGCACGGATCAGAGTTGTGATGGAAGTTGCTTAAAGACAAAGCTGAAATGCCTCAGCCTCACCGGTTGAGAGAATAGCTGTTAATGTCAAGAGCTTTTCACCATTTTATGTTGCTTTTTGTAACAGTTTCCGTTTCCTTGGCGAAACGCCCTGACTACAGTAGCCCGCTGTGAGTCTCTTGCTAGGCCTAAGGATAAGAGCACCAAGTGCTCGCAGCTGAGATACACATCAGGAAAGCAAGTGCAGGCCTATGAGTTGGACTTCCCCGATTCCTCATCAGCGCCACAGTGGAGTGCTATTGTGCCTCCTGTTACACAACACATATTCACGTCTGAATGAGCCTTTAAACTATCTGTGAATGCGTCACGCAGCTGTCGCAGACAGGTAGATGTCTCATGCATATGAGTAGAAAATTGACAGGGGACAATTGGACTTCACACTCTGTGGTCTGGCAGTAGGGTCCTGATAGTGATGCCTTATTTCACCCTGATTCTTCTCCCACGTTTTGTTTGACAACTGCAATGGGCTTGTTTATTGCGGACAAAGGCAAATCTGAGGCTGCTTTGATTTCTCCCCCACCCCGTGTGAGAGCTCGGGCAGATGTGTGGCGGGTGGATAAAACGACAGTGTTGACAATATCTGCTTATCTTCTGGCTTTGACCCGATGGGAGCAAGGCCATGGCTGGATGCGCCTGCCTTATCGGCATATCTACGTCTGCAGGGCCAACCCAGGACCAATGTTGGTTTTTTTTGTTGTTTTTTTCTTTTGCACCGCCATGCCTCCGGGTTTCAGCTGGGCTTTTTGTTCCCTGTGCAGGCAGAATGCAGGCTGTGGGCTGAGGAACAATACTGTGTTCAGAGAGCAGGGAAGAAACTGCACGTAGCAATCCTGACATCATATTACGAAAGGGAACTCCCTGTCACCTCTGTTTCCAAGCAAGACTGGCTGTCTACCTCTCTGCAGGCGAAGAGAAATAACCTTTTAGAGAGCGCACGTATACCTCCGTCATGTCGATTAAACATTGATCGTCCCATTCATGTGACTTAATGGACTAACTCTAAAGGTCAGCGAGGTCATCGTTGTCGCTCGGTTGTTTTCAGAGGGAAAGTTTCCCAAACCGTTAATCATGAACTTGAGCGGACGAACAAGATAAAATGAGAAAATGAAAAACACAAGCATCTGACAAAAATGTTAAAATAAATACAAAATATCTATTAAACAAGTGACGTATTTACGTAAAGTCAAACACTAGTTTATCATTCTAACTGTCCTCCAAAAGACATGTCATTTGTAACACTTGAATAGAAACCCAGGAAGGGACAGCTCCATGTCCACTGACTAAAGGTCCACTGTTGATGTGATAACACGTCTACTTAGTAACTTTTTTAAATCCTGGTGCACACTCCGTCCAAGCTCCCTGCAGGGACACACTGGTGAGACGAGTGAATTGTAAAGGTAGGTCTTTGTTTTCAACTAGAATAATGATTTAGAGCAGCATGGCAATAATTTGTATTTTAAAATATGTAAAATCATGATGTATTGATATTAAGTAAAGACAGAAGTAAAGGTGCAACACTGTAAACATTCTATCTGAAATTAAACTCATGAATTAACTTATAATGATCAATGAGTGCCTTTAAGTCATTATCACCCGTTTGTACAAATAGTATTTTGCAACACGTTGCTTACACTGTTGCAGCTCTGGTATTCAACTTTGCTCACTGATTATTCCCTCACGTGTTGTGATGATATGGTTGATGAGAACTCTTCTCTAGGAATAAAATTCTGGCACAAAAGATCAAAATAGGGTAAAGTGTACCACAAGATCCACATCTCTGATGGTAAAATGTCAAAATAGCAACATAACAAGTTGTTAACAACCAGTGCAATACAAACCCTTACGTGCGCAGTAATCAAATGCTTCATCGCAGCTTATTATATCGTGCATACATTTCATTACAAAGGGTGCTTTAACGATCTGAGGAACAAGCCTGTTTATCATTTCAGTTTAGAGCCAATGATGTTTTCTGAGATGAGATAGACTGTGGTCCAGAAAGACAAGATGTAGTTTCATCGAGGTAATAAGACAGGATTTCTCTTAAGTTCGTATAAAGGACAGGACTACTTATGCTGCCAGTATACATAGGGCAGCATACAGTATGTGAGGGCAAACGTCCTGTAGGACATATACAAGTAAAAGTTGTACTGTGAATGCAGAATCAGTGACTAAAAGGTTCAACCCGTACAGGAAGCACAAGCTCAAAAATTGGCTTTCATATTTCAAGATGTGTTAGATTACAGTGAAGAATCTTTAGCCTACCGGAGATTTGCAAAAGCTATTGCAGTCGCTATATTCACGAGGAAGAAGTATTGTCCCCAATTCCCCATTAGTAGACAAAAGAAAGCAATGTGGCATTAAAAACAATATAAGTTCCTTGTGCAATAGAATCCATGAACTCTTCCTAAACATATACAGAGTGGGGTCCTTGAAATATAATGGGAGCTTCCAAATTTCAAGAACAAGGACGTCTGGGTCCTGGAGCCTTAACCCAGTAGGTGGAAAGCAAGAGGTAATTGAAGGGATGAACTAACCCTCCTATATTCCTGCACGTCAGGGATAACTAGCAGGATGCGCAATGCAAGGTGCAGGAGATGATGTATTGCAAATGCTCCTGTGTCCAATGTAGTGTTAGAGAACACGCACTAAACATGCTTTAGACCACATAATGTAAATTTCATCTAAATCCCTTACATAAAGCTGACTTCCTTCCTCTTGCCAGTAGATGGCACTATATGAGTCATTTCGGTCATGGAGATGTTATCAAGTGTGAGAAATTTCTAGCAGATTGGAAAATGTATGCTCAAGTTACAACTTTAATGGCAAAATGCGCTTTTTTGCCAACACTACAACATAAAGGAGCGGTTTAATTTGAGCAACTTTGTAGTGGGCGCCATCGAGACATTTTGCCCCCCCCCCCGGAACACCAGACCAATATTAGATCTACATTTTTCCCACTTTTGCAAAGTTTCGTGAGTTTATGATCACTTTTAGCCCCTAAAAACGCAATTAATTTGATGGGTGGTCCTCGGGTCCAAGATCTACAGTAACACGCACAGGCAGACCACACTAATGGAAATTTTGAGTCGTTTTTAGGTGACATGAATCAGTTTAGATTGAAGGAGGGGGCACCTGGTAGAAACATGCAGACTCCACACAGAGAGCATGCACCTGTGAGGAAGCAGTGATGACGTGAAGGTGACATTTACATGCCATTTAAAAGATTGGAGGACATAACAGGATCAACTTAGGTCAACTTGATTTGCGCCAAACTTACAATAAAACGTAAATCATTTTCATTGTGAGGATACCCACGAAGCCCGGAACGCTTCATTGTGGCGCCTGAGCACACACGGAATGTTTTGACAGTTACACCAGTACGCTTTCAAGCCAACAGAGGTGCCTCCACTCATACCTGTGCAGTAAGGGCTCTAAAATGGTCAATTTTGTGGTATTTTAGAAAGAACATGTTAACGTAACGTCTTGTTGTGATACTGTATTGCTGAAACTCAGCATATAATGCGTTTAAACCGTTTAACCTCCGCGAGTAACTTTTCTTTCCGAGTGTTAGCCCAACGTTTGGCGACTTGTAGCTAGCAGCAAGACTTTCGTCAATGACAGCGAATTAACATATTAACGCGTAATAATGACATTGTGAAGTTAATAAGCATGACGCATGCCTGAGACCCCCGACAGTCCGAACCTCACAACTGTGGTCTGGCTTTATAGAGCTGCTGTCACTATCTGACTTCTGGCTAATACCCTCGCTGTGTGATTAGTATGTTGATTCAATTATATAAGCTAGCTTTAGCTGCTGTTGTCGATTTTCAAATAGTTAGTTGGTCTCTTATCTCTCGTTTATGAACTTACTTTAGCCTTTCATCACCATAGGGCTTGCATGAAGTTAGCCTTCAGGGCTTTCTGCCAGGAATCTCCCAAGGTTCAACCAAACTAGTTGGTGAGGTTTAGTAAAAGATCATAGTTTAAGTTAAACTACAAGTACTTTATGTTTTTCCTTCGAGGCAGGGTAAATGACAGGAGGCACATTTCGAGGACACACAGAGAGAATGATGTCCTAACTTAGATAAAGACACAATGTTTTCATTTTTGGAGAAGCCACACGTTGCTGTGTCATTGTGCTTCCCACTGAGTCGACAGACTCTTCTTCATGTAATAACCTGTTTGTAACCCAAGTGTCTGAAAACAGGGAAGTCTGTAACTTTGTCAGCCACCGAGAGTACATTGTGTTACTGGGTTAAAAGTGGAAGGTCACTATCTGCTCATTTTAATTACTACAAATGTATCAGTTGGTGGTGGTGTCAGTTTACTACAAGTTACATTTTAAGATAGTTTCAGTGTTCATTTTTTACTGTTGTCATTTCTCATCTGATTATAATTCAACAGTTATGGCTACTTATCAAACATTACACCAGCACCATAATACCTAAGGCTAAATGTCAAACTGAACACATACATATGCAGACTGGCTAGCTTGTAAATCAAATAGTATCTTCATAGAACTGATTATCAGTTGATACAGAGTCAAGTATTAATATTAAATTAAAAAAAATGTAAAAATCTGAAACCAGTTGACTCTTTATTTACACTCACACGACATTTTAATAAATAAATTGTTTAAGTCATTTCCCCAGCAAAAATGCCAAATATTTACTTAATATGACTTCTCAAATGTGAGGACTTGCAGCTTTTCATTGTTCTGTTACTGTTAATTGCTATATTTTTGGGTGTTGTACTGTTGGTCAAAAGAAAAAAAGAAATTAATTTAATTTTGTGGAAATTGTGATGGGCACTTTTCACTATTTTCTGGCAATTGCCAAAGTAATCTTTAAACCAATTCATTATATGAGTCCCACATTTTCCTTCCTTGTTATTTCTGTCCGTTCTCCGCAGGCCTGCAGGATGGCCCAGGCAGACGGCAAGGTGCTAGTTCTGGGAGCGTTGGCTGGAGCGGCTGGCATCGGTTTGGCTGTGGTGTTCTACCAGGGCTTCAGGTCGAGGCGACGAGGCTCGTGGTCGCGGTGCAACCTCAACCACACTAATGCACCGGGCTCCGGCGTCATGGTGGTGGATGGCCCAGGTCTGCCCTGGGGGTGTCAGGCTGAGGTGCTGGAGCGCCTCGAGGCCCTGATCCAGTGCGTGTCCGAGCTAAAGGAGGAGATGAAGTCGCTGAAGAGTGCTCTGCCGACGCTGCAGGACCAAGTCAGGGAGGAGCTGAGGGGACGCGACGAGGTGCGCCGAGCCAGCCCTCTCCACAGGAGCACGCCGACGCGGAGGAAAAGGGCTGCAGGCACCATCGCTGGGCCCAGAGCTGGTGGGCGGAGCTCAGAGGAAGCAGAGAGTGAGGGAGGGTGAGTACTTTTTCTCAAAAATGTGTCCTCGCGTAACTCACCACGCTCCCATCAGATTCTTTCAAATTGTCCAAACTCGCCTTTGCTGCAACATATTCTACGTCAGTGATGTGTTTCATTAAGTTGCCTCCCTCTGGGCAACGCCCAAAAGTCAGAACTGCAAACATAAGACTTTAAAGTCTACCTTCAAGTTTACAGGATTCAGACACGCTCACACAAAGTAATAACACAAAATATTTTCAAACCGAACACACACGCACACTCTGTGCCTGGCTAACTTGTAAACCAAATATTGATATCACATGGCAGACTTGGACCTTTGATCACAGCCAGTACTTTGGATCGTTGCCCCCATGACGATCATTAATTTTCCAGAGCACCCTGTGCTCAAAATCCGGTATCTTCATCACACTTTCTATCTGATTGTACACAAATCACACACTGTTGTAGATGAATGTACATTTTTCCCCCTGATATTACATGCACCCTCTATGGCTGTTAGGGAGTCCATAATGCATCTGCATTGAGGTCTTTCTGTGTGTCGGAGCCGGTACAGGTAATGTGGAACCAAAGTTCGGAAACTTTAAGCTGTACGGTGTTAGCAACAGGTGCTGAGGTTAGCATAACGTGCGGATTGGCAATAAAAAAGGCGGCGCATAAAGGGTTCTAAGGTTCTAGGTTCTAGGTTCCTGGTCAGCTACAACAGCAACGGAGAGAGAGTTGTGTTGGCAGGATGAAGCTTCATGAAGCATTAAAGCTTTACAACAAATTGGAAAGCAAAAGTATTCATTTCTCAAGGCTTCATGTGCTCAGAAATCCACCTGGTGGCGTATAAAACAGGCAGATATATTACGGTACAAGGCAACACTCCTTCATGATCTCGACCTTGTGATCTGTGGTATAGGCCGCTGTATTTTCTGCCAGTAGGCTATTTATCTTGTGAGTAATGCATCAAATGCGTGTACATTAATCCTTTACAGTTTTAGAACACTGACATTGCCACTCCTGCCAATATAATATATCATGATTCAATTATTGATCAAATAATTTCTCAACGTGTTTCAGCTTCAGACGTCATCCATCACGTCGTTGGTCTAAAGCGATACAAACCTGGATACGAGCTTCACGGAAAAATTCCTGGATTACTTGACACGCGATCGTCACTACCGTCTCCAGTAAGACGAGGATGGTGTGTCCATGTTGCTCCACCTGTTGTCGAGTTTACGAATGGAAACTCATTGAGTGACATTTGAGCGCATCACCCAGACGAGGAAATGACAAGCATGTTTATTTGTATAGCATGTTTCATACACGGAGACAATTCAGTGTGCTTTACATAAATGAAGATAAAAAGGAACATCCGTATATAGAATAAATATATATATATATACATATATATAAATAAAGAGAATCTTTGACATTAAGTTTGAATCAATTTGTTGCTGCATTTAAAATATTTGCACAATTTTAATTCCTGTTTAAGTTGCTGGTGTTCCATTAATGACTTTAATAATAACAATTCAGTACATTTATGTCGATCTATTTATTTGTTGCCTTTAGTTTTATGAAGTTAGGAAAGCAAGTTCAATCATAATCATAATGCCACCTTACACATAAAAGAATGATCCTGTCACTTCTGCACAGTGAGCCTTACAGCTTATTAATGTAACAAAGGTCAGGGGTTTCAGAAAAGCTGTCAATAACTCTTTGTTATGATCACAAAAACTGTATGCATCTCTATCAATAATCTGCCAACTATCAGCATCGACTTCAGCCTTCTTGTCATTTCTTAATGTAAATGGTTCCAGTAGATAAACACAGGATGGATAAGCAGCAGATAACTATCTCGACAGGTGGCAACGCGTGAAGTGATTTCAGGTCGTTGTTTTACTTTAACAGCCTCATCCGGTAATCAGTGTGTGAATCCACAATCTCGTGGCCCTCCGAGTTCACCACGCTAACTCTGCTCACTCTATGTGCTAAATTATAGTCCTGACAGTATGTACATTTGCCTCAGGTGCATGCAGAGAACAGCAGACCAATCATTCACTACATGCCCAGTCATCCACCTCCATCCACGCCCAAATGCCTTGAACTTGTGCCATCCACAGATAACATAAACAACAGATGTGTTTCGTTTGAATCTCATGATCTCATATAAACACCAACAGTTACATGACGGTGATTACGCCTGTGCTTTAACATTTTCGGGCAGTCAGACGGACTTCAGTTTTTATTGGACACGACTGAATACATCGGGTTGTTTGGATGTGGCGGGACCAGGATTTGGTTGGACCGTCATTCGAGTACTCAACTTGATTTGACCTTTGCTGCGTCAGTGTAGGAAGCACGGCATGTGAAGTGCCAAGAAGACGTTCTGACACTCGGCTGCTTTTACACCCTAACCACACAGATTTTAGGTGTGCACAGTGAGCCTCAGATCTAGACCTGTGAGGCTCCTCCCCATCACCGTTACTGTCCTCGCAATGATTAATCAATTACCTTGGAGCGCTGTTTTTTTTTCTTTACAACTATAACAACATAAAGTCAGGCCAACCGAACATCCAGTGCACCCGGGATCATTAATGAGTGTTGTGTTTTACCGTCTGTGTCATCTAAGATTGTCTCTACAGTGCTTGTAAAAAGAACAAAAAACAGATACACACGTCCATAAACATATATCGTTTGAAAAAGATGATCTGCAAACTTTTTTGGCACTATTTTCTCAGCAAAGTGTGTGACGTAGCGCCCAAAAAACGGCATGAAAAGGACTAATAACGCCCTAAAAGCATTGCTGGTCCGTACGTTTGTAGACATAGGAAGTGAGACGGCTCATACGTGGGTAATAACACTGTATCGTATGAGTCTCCTTTCATAACGGATTAAACACTTCAGGTCAGCCTACCTCTACTTGTGTTACCATCGCCCTCCTCATTGGCTGGGGGAGCAGGTGGAAGTGTAAAGACTGCCCTCCAGCAGATGTGGTTCGCAGGTTTTGAGTGACAGCCGTCGGCCACATCAAATGCTCTTTAATTACAGCCGGGGTTATTCCGCCTTGAAAGAAATCACATCACGCACACTGCTCCCGTAATTGAAGAGCCTGTCCTGCCGCTCTGTTATTTGTACGAGCAGAGCGTGCGTGACCCCCCCCCCGCCGGCTTGGAAGTCTTTGGAGTACAGCATCTCCACACAATATCCCCATAAGAGCAGGGATGCTAAGGGTTGTGTCATAGTTATTGCATGTTTGTTGAAATCTAAAGCCTGAAGAATACTTTCAAGATTAGCGCATTAATCGATCGGTGCAAAATGTTGAGTCTGCAAACATCTCGGTTGAACACATTGCCGCCTCAAAAACTTGAGCTGTATGCCGGTCAGTTCTAATAATTATAAATATTATTGTCTCTAATAATAATTGGAGTAAAACGTGTCTGATATCCAACAGGGGGCATTGGTGCAAGTATGAACAGGGCCTTCAGCAAATCCACGTCATGAATAGGCGAAGGCTTGTGTTTATTCTCTCCTGGAGATGATTGCTTTTATAAGCTTAATGGTTTTCTGACATTTGTGTTGAAATATTATTTTTTTATAAATCAGCTGTCCCGTGTGTTTGCAGAGATGCGTTTAAAGTGTGACCGGCATTACCAAATCGTGTGATAAAGCGCCGCAGCTCCAGCCTTTGTCTGCGTAATGCTCGGAACAATTAGTGTGACATAATGTCCAAATTACAGAGCAAAACGGGGAAACACGCCGAACGAAGGGGTTGAAAAGTTCCAGCTGTTTATTCGGTTCACTCCTCATGTGTCACGGCGGCTTCCTCAGAGAGGAGACCCATCCATCACCCCGTCGGTGTGCCAAGCTGTCAGAGGCCTCGTCGAAAAGCGTCTTGTAGGAACTTGTAATTTCTTGAACAGTTCCCACTGAGGTTATTCACATCATGTCGCTGCAGCTCAAGGACATTACCACTTATTTTTCTTCCTTTTCCCAAAAAAAAAAGAAATAGCATTTATAACGGTGGATGGTTGTTGATCTAAGCAGATCTGAGCAGGAGTTTTGTTTAGTGACGGGCAAGCCTGATCAACTCGCGCAGAAATGTTTAGAAAGAGAAAAGGGAGCTCATTGTCTGATTTGTGATTAAAAGCTTTAGTCGAACTTCAATGTGAACGCGATGGTACGTGCCGCTCCGCAGCTGTCCGCATCCGAGACATTCACGTCTAGATCCTCGGGTTCATGCTTCAATAAAAGGCTTTTAGCCAAACAAACACTTATTTTGAATTGCACACAATGTATATGACGTGCACACGTTAAGCTGTCTGACGTGTCACCTGTCCAGCTGGCCTGTCTCTGACCTGTCTCTGTCGAGTCTCACTCTGACCACCCACACAGTGTGTGATTTGTGTACAAATAGATAGAAAGTGTGACGAAGATACCGCACTTTAATGGCCAACGCTGGCTTTTCTGTGATCCCACAACCTCGACTGCAAAAGGCTCCTTTTTGTACATTTTTGTGAACAATTAAATGTTGCTCCCTGAATATCCATCAGTCTAAGTGAGTCTGCAGTTCCTTTCAGAGGGTTTTAGCATCTGTTAGCTCATTATCTCCAGCTGTGAGCCTGGGTGGAGATTATGTGTTCGGTCGTGTGTGTGTGTGTGTGCATCTGTCTGTCCACGGCTAATCTCGCATACTACTGGACCCATCAGTTTATTTATTTATTTATTTTTGGGATCATTCATGGCTGAATGCTCAAGGACCTCTCGTGGTTGCGGTGATTCACACTTTTTGAAAAATCTAATTTTATTGACTGTTTCGTAGCATCATAGACTGCTGACTCTGCACTCCTCCTAACCAGCTGGTAGAAACCGCAGCAGGCGGCTGCATAGATTTGAATGAGAGTGTATCTATTGCGTGAGATGAGCAAGAGATAAATGAAAAACATGGCTGACATTTGTGGTTTGTATTCATATAATCAAACATTAGAACAGTGGTCGTTGCAGATACTGCAGTGCGTGGACCTTTCTAGTCATTTTGGTTTTCTTGCCCTCAACTTCATTATTATTTTTTTTCTATTATTATTATAATATATATTATTGCCATTATTAGAGGACTTTTCTTTAGGTCACCCTCATCAAGCAAGTCTCTTTTTCTTTCATTTTCCATTTTTGTTTCTTACTTATGAGGTTCATTCAGGACTAGGTGTCATCCCGCCTCCAGTTCAGATCTATTTCTTGCCCGTTTGCCTTTTGGCGAAGTGACAAGCCAATTGTCATTTGTATACGGTTACGTATAAACATTTCAATTCAATTCAATTCAATTTATTTTTGTATAGCCCAAAATCACAAATTACAAATTTGCCTCAGAGGGCTTTACAATATGTACACATTTGACATCCCCTTGTCCCGGGACCCTCACATCGGAACAGGAAAAACTCCCCCAAAAAAACCCTTTAACGGGGAGAAAGAGGAAGAAACCTTAGGGAGAGCAACAGAGGAGGGATCCCTCTCCCAGGATGGACAGAAGTGCAATAGATGTCATGTGTAGAATTTGTTTCTTCCTCTTGCTATTTTAGGAACCATGTGTTGCAACATCCAAACAGAAGTGCTATTTAGGTCACCCTTTAGAATTGAACCAACGTCATGGCATGAACACGCGAGAATAATCACTACACTCAATTTTTGCATCGTCATCATGTGTCTGTGACAAATGAATGAGGTTTTGTTTTTTTTTCCCCCACTTGCCACAACAGAGGAGGGCATAGTTAGAAACCCAGTGATGCTCTCAGCTTGGTCAGTGATGATTTAGGAGGGTAACAACTGAAAAGTCTGTGGGGGGGCTCTCTCCAGTCAGTCAGCCCGCTTTGCAGAGCAGGCGTTCATTGGTCCTGTCACCGGTGCTACACAGGCTCAATAAGCTGCGCTGCGTGTTCCGAGGCCCGGCGACGTTGGGATGGTAACTCTGGTTTGTTTTGAACTGCGTAACCGCGGAGACTGCCTTCGCTAAGCTCCAGTGAGAGATCCCGTCAGTGCCCCTTTGGGTCTGTATGCTGAGGGGCCGACCTCCCCGAGGTACACAGCATGGGTAGCTGAATACAAAACCAAATGTTGCAGTTCTTTCTATCGTCAATATATCATATTGTTTTTTGCACAACAGTTTATTTCTGCCCTTCCAAACTGAATCTGTATAAAATGATATTTCTTTTCACGTGCGTGTCACAGAAAGGCCTGCTGGGACATGATGTACTTAGTCGGTGTTGAAATGCTAATGACAATATTTAGACTGCTGGTAACATTGCAAAGGCAATAATGTTTCCTGCACAAACATATACAGACTACATCAGCACACACACAGTAATGCAAATAGATCCTTAGCTTATTTTTCTTTCAACTCAAGTGATTCATGCGCCGTGGAATGGCGTGACAGGAATGCGCTGAACACTCAGCTGCCTGTCTCTCCAGCTCCACTGAGTAAATAACTGCGGGGAGGCTGGCAAACCAAACTGCTGAATGAATACAAGGACAAAAGGATGAATGAATTAGGAAATGAATGAATTAGGAAATGAATGAATGAATGACACAAGTCCAATAATGTGACTTACCTCGCTGCAGATAAACACCAGGCCTGTCTGTTGCAAGGCAGTGCTCTATGATACGGTGCGGGCAGACGAAACAGGAAGACTGCAACAGTCGGAGTAAACACGAAAGCACACACATTCAGATTTTTTTTTTTTTTAAGCTTGGGTGTGTTGGCCAATAAATGGTTTGAGCCTTGCCTGCAGGTTTTTAGGGTTTACTCAGGGGTTAGTGCAGAGACGGGGATTGTAGAACGGTTTTGGCACACTATTTCAAAATGACGGTATAAACACAAACAGAGATTAAAGTGAAGACACTGTAAAGTCTAGTTTCTGGATGTGAAGTACAATCGTTGTACAATTTGGCCATAACTCAAGAAGTCGTCTGCTAAATATGACAGTTTTACACAGTGAGGAAGTGATGATGTTTTGGACAGACGTGGATGTAAACTGCAACTTGACTGGTTGGCCGGAGGTACACAACCGTGAGGCAACTTGTGCTGCTGTTACGCTACGTTGTATCTTTAGCCATCGTCTTGTAGTGATCACTTGTGACCACAGTGCTGTTCAGCGAAAGTTAAATAGGCTCACTTTAAACCAGGCGGCAACCTCCGGTTTCTGCCGAGGGAAGCCGATGCGGAAGTGTCTTAAAACGTGCGTTCTCTCTACTGGCCAGCAGGTGGCGACTCCTTCCGTCTTCTTCAATACAGCGTGATGTTCATTTACTAAAATGATGTCTCTACGCCACTCCTCCGCATTCCAAATACGGTAACGTCCGTTCATCGGTTGCCAAAAAAGCCAAGATGGCGCCGCGTGTATTCCAAGATATACTCAAAACGGCACGATGACTACGCCCACTTCTTATATACAGTCTATGGCATTAACTAATGTTTTGGCCTCTTGGGGGCAGAGGGAACAAGTCATTTGATCCATTGTTTATATAAGACTATTTAACATATAAGCTTTAAAACCAATTTATTTCTATTCAAACAACACAACCCTGACATATTATCACTGTAAAACAGGACGGGATTCTTTGGTCTCAGCGTACCGTTGCGGCCTCATCTGTGTTGTTGACTTTGTCGGACGTGGCGCGTTGTTCTTGACAGCTCCTTGCTCGACTGAGAAGAAAATAATCTCTTCAGCTCAAATGCCCTCACATTACTACTGTAATCGCGGCACTCGGGTTTGAAGGTGTGAGTTGTGGGGGCGGAGCCAGGAAGCGGCCTCGGGGCACCTGTTGGTTCTGTCTGTGGCCGCTCTGACACATCCCTCCAGAACCATGGCTCGCAGCCCAAAATACTTCCCTTAACCACCAATGACGCACATGCGGCCGCTGCCAACACTTAATAGAGGCTTTTCATATTTTGTCTTTCATTTTTCCCTGTACCTTTTTAATATAGCTCTTTATACTGCTGCTTCTTAAGTGTTGGCTCAGGGTGTTTGTACACGCTTACAGGAGTTGAAAAGGCACCATAAAACGTCTAATGCAAGTGTTGCATGCCTCACCCCGACAAACAAGTCTCCCTGTGTTTTGGTTTTTAGGTTTTTTTTTTGTGAAAAAGCCTTTAGGTATCCACGTTAAGACGTCAAGAGTTTCTTAACAGCTAGAAATTATAAACTATTAAGTGACCCACTTATGTAAACAAACCCGCCCGCCGTTTGTGTGTATACAGGCAGCGAAGATTGATCCTTTTATACATCAGCACCTGGCAGAAAACGGCTTGTAAAAAAAAAAAAAAATGCTCGTTAAGATTTTTTTATTGATATGAAAAAGCTCTTCAGCCGAGGTGTTTTCATTCCACCTCACAAGTTGAACATGGCTTTGGATTGAGCTACCGGGAGTCCCGGTCCAGGACACAGGTAGCTCAAGCCAAACATCTAACATTTCGATTTTTTTATTGACGCTTCCTGAGGCATGTCTTGCTGATCTTGCAGGACAGAGACGGTCTGGCCTGGTGTCTGGAACCACTGTTTAGTTCGCCTTTCAATTCCACCTCAGTAAAGTTGAGTTGCACACGCTGACAGCAAACTGAAGGTACACGTCTCTGTGATTGTTTGTGCTTTCAGGTATATGACCGCGCTGACGGACTCCGAGGAAGAAGAGCTAAGCGATGCGGAGCAGGGGGAGGAAGAACAACCTGCAGACAGGCTGTGTGTCCTCCTCGAGAGGATCGACGGCATGCGTCAGGCCACCGAATCGGACAAAAGGGAAATTCTCGCCCTCCTTCTGGAGCAGAGAGAGGAGGTATGTTGACTCCTGCGTACATTCGATTGACACATGTGATCCTGTAGCTCAGCCAATACGGAACATTGTGTCCTAACACTTCGATATACTTCTGTAGTTCGGACAGAACTCAACCTTTCTTTGGCGGCTAATCCGGGCTTACTGTGATGTTCACGACGTCAGCTGCACTCTGGAGGAGAAGAAGACCCATGCGGAAACTGGTAATCTAGTAAACCTTGGTTGTGTTGTACCTCATTTGCCACGCACCCCACTCTGGATGTGAGATGCTATAGCGTCATGACCGCAGCTGTTGTTCTGACCAAACCCCAAATGTCAGTATCATGCAAGTCTGTATTCCTGCAGTGGCTTCAGTTACTTTAGTTTGAGTTGTTGACCCACAATGACTCATCAGAAAAACGATGTTTGGCAATTTACAATGAACATGGACCAGATAGGATTAACATCCATGTTAGTAGGAAAGCACTCATTAGCACACATTGGTGCTAATATGTCATACTAGTCGGATTGTATTACATAATATTCCCTACTCGTTCACGCTAAATGAACACCTGTGTTAACCGTCACATTGTTCCCTCTGATTATTGGTTCTCAACACTGACATTTGTAGTAAAGTTAAGGGTCAAATCCTAGATTGGTGAACAGTACAGCACGCTTTCCACCAGAAAAACCACGTCATGTTTATTTATCCAATTTATGTCCTTTTAATTAAGTGGAATCTCTGGCTGTTGTGGTGGAAAGAGCACTGTGCATTAATTGAAGATTGGCCATTTTAAAGGCCTCTTTACACTGGTTTTGGGCTGTTCCAGATTAATAGAGAAACACAGTGAAATCGTTAAAACAATGTTCCACTGTAGAGCTTCAGCAGGCCGCATCAACGATCTGAAAGTGTCAGAAGTTTAGAACCACAATCTCAGTTCATGTTGACAGAAAAGAACATATACACACATACAGTTTTAAAATAATACAACATAGATAACATAATATCATAACATAACATGAATGCAGCACACAGAGACAGACTATAGGCTGTTTATAAGAAGTGGACGTAGTCATCGTGGTGTCACCCATTGGTTTGTGGGCTGCAGTTTTGAAGCCTCAAGTTCGGCAATTTGGCCGTTGCCATCTTGCCTTTTTTGCCTGGTAGCGGCAGCGACCTGTCAAGATCTAAATCCATACACTTATACAATGCGTGCATGCATACATACTTACGCATGCACGCACATACACACAAGTCAACAAGGACTTTTTTTTTTTGTTTGTTTTTTTTTTAATTCTCTATTCAGATTTTACCACTACAATTTACCAAACATTCATCTTACATGGTTAAAGATGGATCAAGTAAAGTCCTGCATGGACTGAAGTTTTTGTTAGAGCCATCTCAAACAATGTGACATCCAATCCACCCAGACCCATCAGCAGGAAATTGCTTTACAAAGTGTATATTCCACACACTGTAAATAGACTATGCACTCGACAAAGAGGACACCGTACAGTCTTAAAGTCAACATTTTTCTCTCTGATCTCCCACAGGCTCTTTTAAAGCAGTTCACAAGGACTTCCCGTGCTCTGTAACGTACTCCATAAGGCTTTTTCTTCTACTATCTCAAACAGAGGCTGTTTTGTGATTCTACTGAACTTCAGACTGGACTGACCTGTTTCTCTGTAATCCTTCCTCATCAATGTGCCTCTAATCAGAGCTGGCCAGGTGCTTGCCGAAAAGACAACCGTGTCAATGCATTTGACATTGTTTCTTGATGGGGCTATTTAAAGCAACAGGGCATCATCTTTGACATTCATTCTGATATTATTAGTGCAGCTGGAATGAGACGCTTTCCACTGAGGGATGAAGGATTTACCTTGGATTTGTATTCTTTAACGTCGTGCCCTGTGATGTTTCATTACCTATGAATAACCTGTTGTTCGTCTTTACTAATCCACGCTCTCTCGTTTTGTTGTGTGAGAACGTCCTTGGTGAATTGAGTGTGTTGAGTTTGTGTTCCAGTGGAGCATCATTATCTATTGTCCGTCTTTCCTTTTGCTCTTAGGGAAGAAGGTCGGCGAGGAGGCGGTGAGCCTGAACCCTACGTGTGCTGAAAGCCATCAGTGGTAGGTTTGCCTCGTTTCCTTCCTTTCCACATTCAAAAGCTGAAACTGCAAAATGTCAAAAGCAAATCAGTCACGGTTGCTTGAAGATACACTTTGATGGCATGTGACTTGCCGTCATTGAGCCCCATTTTGTGAATCGCCCATGGTTGCATTCTAATCCAGTTAAACTGTTTCAGTAAAACGCCATGAGACAGAATGAAAGCGTAGACATGGGTACTTTCCCCAGACGAGAGGCGCTGTTCTTTTGAGTGACGTGTCGGGCCTCGAGCAGCCGTTCCTCAGTATTTGAGTGGATGTTCACTCACGCATTTCTTTGAGCAATTCTAGCGAATTTGACTTGAATGAATCCAGAGGAACGTCGCAGAAAGCACACGGAGGGGGGTAAGAGACGGAGTGAATCAAGTTTGAATTGTGTCAGTTTAACTTTTGGACCAAACCAACACGGACCGGAATATGCAAAGAAAAGTGCATATGTAGTCAAATGAAAGAATGAAATCGTAGCAGAGCATCGCTGCACGCTTTGCAGTCTTGCATGTTTGTGAGATAAAAGCAGTTTACCCTCCCTGCAGATCACCCCTCCATCCATAATCATTTTGATGAATGTAAACACGGCCTAGGTTTACTTTGGTCACATAGACTGCCGGTTACACTGGAACGATGCCATGAATGGTCTTCTGTACATATATACAGCGGTGCATATTTAGTGCCGGGGGTCTTGCTGTTGATCGTTTAGCGCCGAGATATTGTGTATTTGTGTCGAGCTCATTACATTTGTCTGCATTTCATGTTCTGTCTTCTTGTTTCTGTGGTTCAATGTCTGACTGGTCCCACAGAAATAAATAAAAAATAACTTAAAAGACATATTTTCTGCATCTGGCTGATGCTAGTGGACATTTAAAAAAAATGGCGAAATCTTTCTCTTTGAGTGGATATTAAGTCGAGGGGATTTTTGCTGCCATAGGTGATTCTCAGACAAAAGAAATCGGGAGAACCCTTGTGTACCTGCCCAGCTGCTCTGTGATGCAGCGGGAGAAAATCCCCCTGCTTTTTAATTAGTTGTGAAGAGTGGGCCTGGTGGCATGAATCCCGTCTGTATTTGTGCAGGCCCCAGTGGTGCATTCCTCATCTGAAACACCGCTCATGTCAAAACTTGACTGCTGATTAGACACGGAGTTCACGGCTGGAGTAGAGAGATGACGATTGCACCAGATGCAGCTCCGATCAATTTGCATCAAAACAACTGCAAACGTAGACTTCTAATGCAGCTGTAACGAACCGATACAAAGCCCCTTTTACTCGGCTTTGCTTTACTCGTGTTCAACATCGAGCCCTGAGCATTCAGGAAGTCCATACAGTGTGCTGCGTTTGATTGCTTATATAACAGTAATAGCTTCCCCAGTGTGTGTATTTGTTACCATTAATTACATTCCCTGTGTAATGGAGATCATGCAGTTGGTTTCTTCAGACACGCGTGTGAAGTTCTCCCGTGGAAAACCGGCCCAGACCGCCCGCTCGAGCCAGCCGCCCTGTTTGCTCTGTTCGTTAGGGAATAATTAGCATTAGCTCATGCACATACCGCAGCACTCGAGACGTCAAGGGGAATAGCAGGCTGAGTTTGTTTAGTTGATTACGAGCAACAGCTTTGAAAAAGCTTAATGCTTAATCCTATATCCACTAATGGAATTTGTAAGGGTCTTAAACCGAGCAGAAACGCGGTCTAAATTGAACGGACAGGGCAAAGTAGGTAAAGCCGCGCTCCGGGAAGGGGAGGAGGCAGAGGACTGGGGACGGTGCCAGGCAGTGTTGCAAGGAAGTTTACGTCTGAGGTAACTGTTTACTTAGTGCGCCGATGCCGTGAGAAAACTTGTCACCCGTTTTCCTGAATGCTGCCCAGCTTGTCACAATTTGGCAGACTGTGATGTTGAGACACTCTGCCACCGAAACTACTTGCATTGTCTTCTTCTCAAAGCACACGTGAATGGACGGCTTTTTGAAACCTGTTCATTGCCATCTACCCCGATTACATTTTTACTAAAGTGTTGCAAATGTGTTTTTTGGGATGTGAAAAATCTACAAATGTTTTTTTAAGGTTTATCTCTGTAACAGCCTTCTTTAAATCTGTGAAACTACACGCACACATAGAAAAACATGCAGGCACAACTGAAATATGCAGGCAACACACTGATAAAATATATAGTACTAGCAAATAATTGGTGCAACAAAATATATATTATGATAAAGCTGAAATGAATGTACATAGTGATGAAGTGGTAGAACAGCATGCTGTGTACTGCAAGTCACAGAGAAGGGCAGCGTCGTTGGATGCACTGTAACAAACACGATTATTGTTGTAATATGTTAATTTCATCCAGTTCACCAAAGTTGTTAACAACTTTAGTGTTAGTGTTCATTATGTCATTACGATTACGATTGTTAGTTTCAGGTCATTATACACCAATGAAAACATAGTTATGCAAATTATATTCAATTTCTGCCAATTAAATCCCTAAATGTTACACACTGTTCCATTGAGGTAAAATAGACCACAAAATGAAATATTTTACTTTGTAGCAGCAGCAGCTCACAGGGGGTGTAATTAGCATTGTTAAAGGCTTCCACAAAGAGGAACTTATTAGTGTATGGCATATTCCCTGTCTGTTACACCAGATTGTCACTGCAAATGATCTCTACAAAAGAGTGGGAACCCTGAATAGAGGCTGATATTGATGTCAGGTGTTTACAGTAGTTGAAACACTCCTGGAGCCTATTGTGCATAATGTCTACTAGAGCCCAACCGATAAATCGCTGCCTCATATTATTTGCCGATATCAGCTTATTATATATATATATATAAATCTGGTGTAACGCATATAAGTAACCAAATGTAAGGGATCCTTATTGAGTGTTTCTTATTTTGCTGCAATGTGAAAACAACAATATCAACTGATATGTTATCAGAATTTTGAAAAAGAAAAAAATCCAGTGCCCTGTCCACATTCACAACATTTTATCCATCGAACTACAAAAAACAACAACTGAGAAGCTCATTCTGTGAGTTTGTTTTTATTTGTATAGCACCAAGTCGATGGTGAAAGATCTCCGACTGTTATCACAGAACCAGGGATTACCCTAAATAACTCAATGCTGATGTGCAGCCACACGCACGGCACATTTGCGAACCTCACGCAGTCTAAAACAGCCCGTGCACCGGCCATTTGAAGAGCTGAAGTGATGAACGAGCGTGATGTCCGTCCGTATGACGGTCATCACTTCACGAGAGATTACGCATACTTTCCCAATCTGTCATGCACCAAATCTCTGCGCCTCTTTCCCAGGAGAGGTGGACGAGGACTCTTGAAGTTGGACGTGTTTCGAGGCAGTCAACGGGCGACACGCTATCAGCATCTCCACGGCTCTCCTCAACTTGTCATCTCCTCATTTTTCATGCTTCAAAAGGCAAAATCCAGTAAACTGTAGCCGTCGTGTCGGCCGTAGAGCTTCCTAACAAACCACTTTCTAAAAGAGAGCGTGCGGTGTGCTCGCGTGGGGTTACATAGGGTGCTTTCGTGACAGTGAGTGTGAAGCCTATTTGTATAATCTCGGCAGGCTGACGATGTGATTGCATTCTTGTATCGCCGGCTTTGTTTATAGGTGCGTTTCCAATGATCCCACCGTGTGAATTCAGCCCATGTAAATCCCTGGCTATAGGGCCTCTCTGAGGGTACAAAGGCCCGCGGATTAAGCAGGGAGCCTGTGGCAGTGCCAGTCCGGGGGAGGGGAGGGGGGGGGGGGGCTGTTGGCGGGGGAAGGACAGGGGTCACTTTGACCTCCACAAAGACTACTTTAATTTGAAACACGTGCCTCTGTTTGCCGCGGCCACCGTTAGTGTCACCGTGTTAGCGTTGTGCTCCCAGTAGCCGTGGAAACCTAAAACTTGAAGGCTGAAATCAATCTGCTGTTTCCGCCCGAGCAGCTGACACTTAGGCCCTTTTGTTTTCGCCCGGTAGAGACGGGGATTTCAATGAGCCGCGGTACAAACATGGACTAACCTTGCGCAATTAAGTGTTCTGTCCTCCTCTCACCCCCCCACCCGTCATGTTTTGCTGCCGCCCACCTTTCCTCCTTATCTTGATATTTCCCTTTTCTGGACGGGTAGAGATATAGTATTTTACCTCTGTGAAAAGTATAAACAACAGCAGGTCGGCCCCTGAGGCTAGGCACGCCTCTCTAACCTCCACACTCCTTATACGCTCACTTCTCTCGCCCTGAAGGCCTGGTGCTGTTTCACACAATGACAATAGGTGTTGCGTAAGACCAAAAGCGACCTCCCGCATGGTGCATTTAGGGATATTATTCATATAGAAGACAGAAGCGCGGGCCGAGGAGTAACTTTGACAACAATCACAAAGGCAAAACTCCACAGGGGGAAAACCAGGTGCAGAGATGAGCCAACATTATCAAATGAGTCTTCTTGGGAATGATGCAACAAGTTTTTCACACCTGGATTTGGGGATCCTCTGCCATTCTTCCTTGCAGATCCTCTCCAGTTCCGTCAGGTTGGATGGTGAACGTTGGTGGACAGCCATTTTCAGGTCTCTCCAGAGATGCTCAATTGGGTTTAGGTCAGGGCTCTGGCTGGGCCAGTCAAGAATGGTCACAGAGTTGTTCCGAAGCCACTCCTTTGTTATTTTAGCTGTGTGCTTGGGGTCATTGTCTTGTTGGAAGGTGAACCTTCGGCCCAGTCTGAGGTCCAGAGCACTCTGGAAGAGGTTTTCTTCCAGGATATCTCTGTACTCGGCCGCATTCATCTTTCCTTCAATTGCAACCAGTCGTCCTGTCCCTGCAGCTGAAAAACACCCCCATAGCATGATGCTGCCACCACCATGTTTCACTGTTGGGATTGTATTGGGCAGGTGATGAGCAGTGCCTGGTTTTCTCCACACATACCGCTTAGAATTAACGCCAAAAAGTTCAATCTTGGTCTCATCAGACCAGAGAATCTTATTTCTCATAGTCTGGGAGTCCTCCATGTGTTTTTTGGCAAACTCTATGCGGGCTTTCATATGTCTTGCACTGAGGAGAGGCTTCCGTCGGGCCACTCTGCCATAAAGCCCCGACTGGTGGAGGGCTGCAGTGATAGTTGACTTTGTGGAACTTTCTCCCATCTCCCTACTGCATCTCTGGAGCTCAGCCACAGTGATCTTTGGGTTCTTCTTTACCTCTCTCACCAAGGCTCTTCTTCCACGATTGCTCAGTTTGGCTGGACAGCCAGGTCTAGGAAGAGTTCTGGTCGTCCCAAACTTCTTCCATTTAAGGATTATGGAGGCCACTGTGCTCTTAGGAACCTTGAGTGCTGCAGAAATTCTTTTGTAACCTTGGCCAGATCTGTGCCTTGCCACAATTCTGTCTCTGAGCTCCTTGGGCAGTTCCTTCGACCTCATGATTCTCATTTGCTCTGACATGCACTGTGAGCTGTAAGGTCTTATATAGACAGGTGTGTGCCTTTCCTAATCAAGTCCAATCAGTTTAATTAAACACAGCTGGACTCCAACGAAGGAGTAGAACCATCTCAAGGAGGATCAGAAGAAATGGACAGCATGTGAGTTAAATATGAGTGTCACAGCAAAGGGTCTGAATACTTATGACCATGTGATATTTCAGTTTTTCTTTTTTAATAAATTTGCAAAAGTTTCTACATTTCTGTTTTTTTTTCTGTCAAGATGGGGTGCTGAGTGTACATTAATGAGAAATAAAATTAACTTTTTTGATTTTAGCAAATGGCTGCAATGAAACAAAGAGTGAAAAATTTAAAGGGGTCTGAATACTTTCCGTACCCACTGTATGTCTTGTGGTAGCCTGGATGTTGAGCAATCTCTCCCACAGCCCTCACCTGGGCGATGCTGGATCTCAGTTCTGATTACCGTCCCCCTCTGGTATGCTGCTCTGGTCGCTCTCTTCATCTCATAGCACGATGCAAGATTTATTGCATATACTCACATCAGCGTAGCGCCATAGTGTATTATTGACTTGTATTATCGGCTAGTTGGATTCACAGAACATTGTGGGTGCTGTTACAGTAAGAGAAGCGAGGACTGCTTCTTTTTTCACTAATCAGGAAGGATATGTTAGGATTTGTTTTCATCTACGTATAATTAAAGCAGCATATTGCATAAGGCTGTCAGTAATGATTCTTTTTTATTAGCTTTTTCATTTGCAGCTTAATCAGCAGTGTCCAAAAAATGTCCTACATTCCTAAGTGACGTGTGCACATTGCATGTTTTGTTCAGTCAACAAAAATTCTGAAATTGATTTTCTGTTGATTGACGAATCATTCATTCGACTAATTATTTCATCTATATTTACTGGATTACTACAAGTATTAACGAGACAATAAGTTTATGCAAGGCTCATGTGTGGGTTAAGTTTACCATGTTCAGCATCTTAGTTTAGCATGTTAGCACGCTACCCTTTGTTAGTCACCGTAAAACAAATACTAAAAGCTGTAAACATTGAGAGTATTTGGCCATAAACCAAAGTATTGGTGAAAGTGTGTCCGGATGACGGCGCCAATCCATCCAATAGTTATTAACAGCTAGCGTGGCTAAAACGTGTTTAATCAAGCAAACGGTCCCCTACCTGAGTGTATTTCTGATAAATGTTCATCCAATTCTCCAGCTCCAATTGTTCACACTTCTCCCAAACAAATTCTGAGCCGCTGTTGCTTTGGTTTTCTCACCTTTTTAAAATGATATCCAGCCGTGGCTTCGGGGAACCACTCTCTCTGAAAAATCGTATTAAAATGTGGAGGCCAGGCGCAAACCAGCTGCCGTCCTGGCTCCGTTTCCATCGCGGCAGATATTGAGTCACCGGTTGATGGATTTGCTCAAAGCCTTCACATCCAGCAGTCTGTTTTCATTGGAAGGCTCGGCAGCACAACTGCAGACAGATAGCATCTGTGCTCCTGTGATGTTGCGGAGCTCTCCACTCATGCAGCGCCAACCGGTGGCAGCCTGGCCGCACCCTGCGCTGCAGTAAGAAGATGAACCAATCTTTTTTTGGTTAATTCATCTGCTTGTGTTTCCTTTTGCAAAGAGTATTCTGGGCACTCAGACGTGATGTGGTTAGTACTTGTCTTATCACTGTTCATTTTCCACACCACCCACATTAAATAAGAGTGATGATGGTTAGCACAAAGATTAATGTTTGCATAATGTTTTCCCCCCAATTACAACTACTAGTTATGTTCTTTGTTCTTTTTCCGTGGTTGGAACTTTGTCAACTGAAGTCAAATCCCCGGTTTGTCTTACTTGAATTATTGTACCAACGTTATCTTGATTTAGTAATTACCAACCTATCTTGTAGAACAATTTAAATTTTTTTGTTGTGAGCTGATCACAGTCCAGAGACCGAGACAGAAATAGTGAGAGCTACAACGGAGAACAGTAGCCCGTCGCCAAATCATGCCCTGTTAAAAAAAAAATCCATTCACAGATGTCAGACACCTCTGTGCACGCATGCACAGTTGCAGATTCCAACTACCATCAGCACCGCCATGTCAGACGACACTGTCGGATGACCTTTGTACACGCCGATCCTTCATATGAAAAGGTATTCATGTCGCTCGGTGGTGTTTGACAGAGAACCAGCAGGATTAAAGCGGCCTCGCAGTGAAAAGACTTTGATCAGCTCTCCTCCTCTCCAAACCCACAGCGTCATGCTGACTTACAGATCCCGAAGCTGAGATCGCTCTTTGTTTGCCCTCCACCTGCCCACTGGTCCAAATCAGCGTATTAATTAGTGTGTGAAGGAGTAAGGTGAAGTGGCTTATCTCTGCTGATGTTGCCCTAATGAGGAGTCTCGCTAAAGAGGGTTGAATGTTGGTGTTTTTTTTCCAGTCCTTCTGGTTGTTAGTGACCCAGAGAAAAGGTGGCATGACTGAAAAGCCCTCCCCACTAAATGCAAAAACTTGACTACCTGACTTCTGTACTGTAGTCGGTCCGGACTGGAAAACCCAAAACTGTGCTGGTTGCGATCATTGTAATTCTTTGAATTCATGTTATATTGCTCCAGTCGGATCTCAGGTTTTCCATTAACGAACAGGCACAGTATCGACTAAGAGTAATAATGTTTCTTTGTCCACCAAAGCGTTTTTCTCCAGCTGAAAACGCCAGACTCTCTTCTAAAAACACCCAGCTGGGAGTATTTGAGCTTTTAATGTTGATATGTCTGCCATCGTTTTCTTCAGATTCAGATCAACTTTTATCCCACATGCAGAAATTAGTTTGGTCCAGAGGTCCAGAAATAAGTCCACTCAAAGTCGCAAAGAAGCGGGGGGTTTCAGACACTGTTCAAACATCCAACAAGCACTTTGGTTGAAGTTTACCAATGCCTTCTTGTCTTTGTGTCTCACACTTGTGAATGTATTGATTTTGTCAGTTGTGCTCTTAAAAAGAGAATATATTTTACTGCCAATTATGGTGGTCATTGCCATCTTGCAGAAGGACACATTTTGGGATCTGGGGACATAAAATCTGTTCAAACTTCATTTTTCTCTTTTAATAAATGTGTAAAAAACAAAAACAATGAGCAGTATAACCTGTACACACCTGACACACAGCTGATCAACATACTTGTCCCTCCTCAGGTATGCCATCATGTGTGGAATTATGGCAGAATACGACACAGTGCAGAACAAGATAAAGAACGGATACATCTTTAAGGTAAGTCTTGAAACAGCCTGTACTCCAGTCGTATCTTGTGTCTGGCCCTGAAGCGTGTTGTGACTACTTAGTGAAACTCTTGCACTGTTCTGTGCGTACATTTCTCATTTCTGTGTTGAACATTGCTTCTCCCAATGTACTCCGAGGAGAGGGGAATGGCCACTCCCACAGCCATTCGGTTGCATAAGACATGACCGAGTGTGGAACAACGGCACGTAGCATTTTATCTTCTGTCAGCGGCTTCCCCCAAAACACCGTGTACCTGTAAACTCTTGACAGGTGAAATAAAGAGCCGTGGAGCGCCGGAGAGGGAAGATATGACAACAACAAAAAAAAAAAGAATGAGAGAGAGGGAGAATGGAAAGAGGAAGAGGGAGGGTGTGTGACAGCCAGGAGTGTGTGGTCGCTGTGCGAGATCGCGTGTGTGAGAGGTGTTTGTGAAATACTTGTGGGTTGGTGAAGCAGGACAGATCAGGTCAGAACAGAAGGCGGTGGAAATAGCAGCCGTGTCATGAATCAACAGTGCAGATCTTCACCCCTCTGTCTCTCTGTCTGTGTGCCTTCCCCTCCCAGGATCATCTGGATAAAGCCATCGAGCTGAAGCCGCAGGACCCCATGTCCTACTACCTGCTGGGCCGCTGGTGCTACGCTGTATGTGACCCCTCCCGAAACGCTGCGCAACACATATATCTCTCCCATCTCTCTGCACATACACAAACTGTGAATTTATGGAGGCTGACATGTCTGCGGGACTCCCCCCCCCCCCCCCCCCTCCCTTTTTGCTAACCCTCCCACGGTTTCCCCTCATTCATTCCCTCTGTTTAGGTTTCCCTGAGGTTTGTTTTTTTCCCCCCTGCAATATTCGCAGAAAGCGTGACGGGGAGGTTAACACCAGCCATTGTTGGCTTTAAATCAGATTGTACCAGGGCGACGTTTTCAGCTCGTGTTTTTTCGGCGTGGGTAGTTGTTTCTATGACGTCTCGTCCGTCAATCACCGTTGTGAAAATGTGAATTTGAAGTTGTCAAACTAACTGCCTGAAAAGGAAGGAAGGTGTTGCAGCGATCGCTCAGACTTAAATGATATAACACTCACCTACACTGAGGAGTGAGGGACTGTGCAAATTTAAGCGGAGCGGTAACACCTGATGTTTCCGGGGATTGAGTTTTACGGGCTGTCTGCGGTGCGTTCGTGTTCAACAATGACCTACTGTTTGTATTCAGTCCCGTGACGATGCCACAGCAACGCTACACCTGCAATTAGACGTCGATCTGATGAATGGTGCGCGGCGGAACATTACATGTTTGACGAAGACTTCTCCTGGCCATTATCATCTTCTGTGAAGAGTGTCAGGAGGAAAGTATCCGTGCACAGAGTACCCGTGGTCATGGAAACACTGGAGAAGTCGCAGACGGGAAAGTGTGTGTGTGCTTCCGGCCTGGAATAGTGAAGAAAAATGATATGTTACCAAACCGGCCTGGAGATTTATGGAAACGAATACCCACAAAATCCATTAGCTTTGTTTCCATTTAACTGTTAAAGTTATGCGTGTCTTTCACTGCTCACACATGTAACTACGTTTGATGGGCAAAAGGGAGAAATCTCCACAATATATTTGTATCGCAATAGATAGTAATACGCCCAAAGAAGATCTGATGAGAAACTCTCTTTAAGTTTTGAAATGTTAAACGTAGATGTCAACAAATTTTGATTGTAGAACTTTGAATATAATTGAAAAGTAGTTGATTTTATTTAGTGAACCTGAGGGAATTCCTTTTTGGAAGTTTTTTTGTAATTGCATCAGTTAAAAAGTGTTTTAAGTCGATGGCCACACATATTGACAACAGCTCATTAGTGATGTCTTAAAGAGTAATTTAACATCCTCTGAATATCTTGTTTTTCCTGACCTCCAGTTGTTTCACTTGCCGCCTTGCTTCAGTGATGTACGAGTGTGACGTCCCCGTTGGGTGTCGTTACAAACGCAAAGCACACTACTTACCGCACCCGGCCACAGGCAGCATTGGAGCCAGAGAGGGCAGGGATGCACTGCTTTTTAGCCTGCCGTTAAGTTACCGATAAGCTAATGTGCAGAGTTGCCTTTTGACTTTGAGGTGTTCTCACTATTTTGCAGGTGGCTCAGTTGTCGTGGATTGAGAGGAAAGTCGCTGCAACGTTATTTGGAGAGCCTCCGAGTGCAACGGTCGAAGATGCACTGAAGAATTTTCTAAAGGTACATTAGAAAATTCACTCTGCAATCATTCTCCTTTTTATTTAACATATGTGTGACTCCTTAAGGTATGAGTCTGCTTAAATACACACACTGTCTTTGCGAGGTGTCCTTCACATTGTGAAAAGTGTTTATAGCTGTTTCACCTCACATTAAAAACGTGGTGTGGAAAGCCCGGCGTCATAGAGAGGGTGAAACGCATTCAGAGGTAATCATGGTGTCTTTAATGCAGGCACTTGAGAGTTTAAAACCTGCCTCTTTTCTCACCTCCACACACTTTTGGTTTCAGACAGTTACAATAATTGTCGGATGTACTTGCTCAATTCCGATGTTTTCATAAAGTTTTGGGGCTTTCAGATGCTGTTTGACGATCTGATGGGCACTTTGTTTAAAGCTAACTTGTGCCTTTTAGGAATGCTTCCATTGCCAGGTATATTAATACAGTTAACAAGTAAAATGGGAACTGACTCTAACCTTTTCAACGAGCAAACCGTCCTTATTTAGAACGGCTTAATCCGTGTTCCCACATTTCAAATGTTTATCTAGTAGAGAAATGCTCCTGGCCAATATTCCTGTTGGTGCCTCTTCCTCATGTCTTGCGTATCTCACCGATCATTTTGATTTAAGTGGTCCCTGTTACAACATGCCGCCCGTGACTCGGAGCACAGCCTCCGGTGAGGCTGTTGAGCTTTAACAAATACATCCTGCAAGGTTACACGGGTCCCCGGCATCTAACCTGTGGTTATCTGTACATGACTAACTGTGGGAGAGATGTTTGGGCTGCAGGGGAGAGAGAGAGAGAGAGAGAGAGAGAGAGAGAGAGAGAGAGGGAGAGAGAGGCAAGTGAGTGAGTCGAGGGGAGTGTAATGATACAGTTAGGACAGTTGACCATGCCTGCGTGTGCATTATGCAGAGATTAACTGTCTTTCAAAACTGAATAAAAACTTTTTTTCTTAATTCAGGTTGAGGAGATCCAGCCAGGATATTCCAAAAACAACTATGTGTTTCTAGCTAAGGTCGGTACCAGAAACCTCCATCGCCATTGTGTGTTTTGGGACTAGTCTGTGCACTGTTCTGTGGGGATCCTGCTGAGACTCAACAATGCATTGACAGTTTGTGTTTCCGTTCTCTGGCAGTGCTACAAAGACCTGGGGCAGAGGGACAAGGCGGGGAAGATGTGTGAAGCTGCTTCTTCAATGAACACTGTGACTAAAGAGGTAGACCTCATCGCTGTTACTATTGCAATACTTCATTCATAGCCATCTCACACGGTTATTCCATCTGCAAGTTTATTATCATCTCCGCCAGTAGATAATGAGATGGGTCATGTGTGTGTGTGAGAGTGTGCGCATCTCTCTGTCCGTCCACGGCTAATGCCCACGTACCTTTTTATTGCCTGTTTGATATATACGGCCATTGATTAACTGCTGACTCCTCACTCACTACTCTTTACCGGCTCCCTGCCGGTAGGGGCCACTAGTGATCACACAGCTGAGTTCACTGTTCACACTTAAGTATGCTCAAGCGACGGCAGGGCCGGTATGAAAGCACCCCGTGAGCGGCTTTGTCACATCTCGGAAAACGTTGCAGCGCATTTACAAACGGCCGTTATTTGGATAAACTGACCACATATTGGGAATGAAAATGGAGACTTTCTCTCATGAAAACATATTAAAACTTAATAAAAGCATATTAACAGCTTAAACTGTTTGCTCAGTAGACTTTAAGCCTAAATAAACACGTCAATTCCCGGTTATGCCCATGGGACGGAGCTGAGACGCACGGAGCAGGTGCAGACATCTGCATCATAGATTAAAATGAGAGATTAGTTGTGTGAGATGTGGGAGTGAAAAACACGTTTGTCTGATGCACTTGCAGTCTAGGGGGGGTCAATTGACCCTTAACTAAGCCACGCCCTTCCATCGCAGACCAGCCAATCATAGCGTAGCCAGCTATTGTTATTATTAACCAGCGTTAGCACATCTACGCTACGCTAGCTACTGAATGTATACACACGCTGCTTTAATGATTGTAACCGTGAATAAAGACAAACACGGCTTTACAGGAACAGCGTTGTTGTCTTCTGTCTCCATCACCAGGTGATCTGCAGACTTCTATCTTCATCTTTCTAACCTGTTTTTACTGCTGTGTCCGTGTGTAGACCCTTCTGTCTGCTTCTCTCTGAAATCGACATAATATTCATGCAGTCCATTGTAGCTCTGACAGCGTGGGGCGGGGCTTAGCGAAGGGTCAGTGGCGGGTTGTATTCGTTCAGTTGCGGCGGTGGTCCTTGCAGACACACCTGGTGGAGATTTTGCACTGGACTGAGGGCACCTTTCTGTTTTCATTTTATTTTGAACAATGTTTTTTCTCCTCAGGATGAAGAGGCACAGAAGGAGCTGGACTTACTCTGCCCAGCGCTTGGAGTGTGACGACAGTATGCACATAGCACATTCTTTTGGAACAGTATCTTCCAAGTGCTACTGTGTGTGTGTGTGTGTGTGTGTGTGTGTGTGTGTGTGGGTGGGTGGGTGCGTGTAGATATAGGGTATATTGAGAGGCCATCATGTTAATTCACTCTGTGAGTGGATGGAGGTGTACTGTGACACTAAATCATCAATCAGAACCATCCTAGCTAGTTTAAAATCAGATTTGTATTCTAATTATGTTTCTTCTTTAATAGTGGAAAACAAATGATCCACACCTGGTTGTACCAAACCTGTGAGACAATTGGTTTTCACTTCCTCTACTACTCAAGTCTATGAGGGGGGTTTTTGTTGAGATGATGTGTTGGAGTTAAATTCAGTGTGATTGTTAGTGTGTGTTTTTTATCGATGTGATCTTTTGCTCCGATAGCGAAAGTCTCTCCGGTGGGTCTGAAGGATACCAAGTTTCCTTGACAACAAAGACCTGTCGCTTTTCTGTGAATTGACCCACAGGACTCGCTGTTCCATCCTGTTTTTTGTTGCGTCTCCCATCCCACATTCGAATGGCAATAACAAAAGCACACCAGACAATGGCGCACCCCAAACAACGGTCTTGGAATGCGGTCACGACGGGACGACCTGTCGCCCTCTTCACTCTGCCTCCGCTCAGACCGGCTTCAGTGCTCGCCGGCTCACATCCACACGCGGACTCTTATTTAATCGTGCCGTTAACGCTAACACTGGTATTTCATGGCGTCTTTTCTTTTGTTGACTTTGGCATCTGTCCATTGAGGACATTCATTATTCAGTTACCACCTGCTACAGTGCAGCTCCTGTGACAGTCATGTTGCTCTAGTATGACTGCGGTTAACGATCCAGCATGAAGACGAGGTACAGTCTCAGGCAGCCCTGTAGGTTTTTAATATGTTTACAGGACCCCTCTGATACGGACCCCTCTGATACGGACCCGTCTGATACGAACCCGTCAACAACCCTCACTGACTTGTTTTACTGGGAACTCTCCGTGGGACTTTTCAGAAGAGAATATATCAGAGTCTGAGGGACTTCCATTTGCATGTATAGAAAGTAATGAATCATTTAAAGACTATATATACAGAACCTTATTTGTAGCTCATACTAACGGGTGATATGAAGAATCTGTAGAGGTGTTTTTGGAACAAACTCCCCCTTTTTCAGTCGGTTCCTGTTGCAACCATTCAGGGAGGTTTCTCTTGCTTTGGGGGGGGCTTCCTGAATCCTTTTGATTTTCCACATTATAGGTGCATTATAGTTCTTATATTGTTTTTTAAATCGGCATAACCTCGAGCCATCTGTTTCATTGTGAACTTTTTCCAATGCCAGAGAAAGTGGAGAGGCCATCCACAGTGGCAACGCCCAAACTTGGTATGCCAAAGTTAGAAAAGCAAAAAAAAAATGGTTTAATGTTTATAGAAGGCTGCGATTACTCTACATATGCAGTACACAGCAGCTAATTATCCAGCTCAAGGCTCCATTAAGGTTTTTGCTCAGGTTTCAATTGGTGTAAAAAAAAAAAAAACACACACAGGCCACAATTTGTCATCCACAAAGTGACAAGATGCTTCATCAGCGCACTGAAGAACACGTAACATATATCACATTAAGGTCACTGGTGAGCATGTTAATGGAGTTCTGACTGAGAAAGTGGGGGGCATGTTTTGGGTTTTGTCGTCTGTGTTTCTCTCTCTAACAGAAATGTTGGACCAATGGCTCTCTAGGAATACTATAGTAGACGATGCAGGCACGATGTGATGGTGCATACTGTACGATTACATTCCAGGTCGGGTAACTACAATATGACCCGATCTGACAGATGTAATGTTTAAACGTTTCCCTTTATTACCGTCTCATGCATTCCTAATTATGTTACCATGGATAATGTGATAAGCGTGATGCATTTTAGAGGAGCGTCATTGTGTGAAACCATGAGGCGTCATCTTTGTTTAGTTGGGGTCGCATTTAGAGATGGATTTAGCGTGTGATTTATTTTTAATGTATGTTAAGGTTACGGGAATTGAAATGAAAATTACAACCAAAAAAAAAAGTTTATTTGTCACTTTACAGATTTTTCTACCGGCACTACGAATGTATTTGTTTTCCTTCAACTGCCATTACACGTACACTATTCCTCAAATCTCATACACTACATGGAGAATATACTGTACAATGTCATAGGCCGAATGATTAATGGTACAACAGTCTGTAATAAAATCTGTGCAATACGAGGTGTCAAGTTTGTCACGTGTGTTGCTTGCTTAAGAGCTTGTTTGTGTGATTGTTAGTTTTATTGCAGGTCATTAAGAGTGCTCTCTCGCTCTGTGCTTTGTAATCTCTAACTTATAATTAAAATGCGCATTGATTTTTACTGGGGGGGTTATAAACTACGTTGATCTTAATCCAAAAACAAGTCAAAATGTAAGAAGCAGGCTCCTGCATGACTCCCAGTGATTGTAGAGTTCTCTGGCATCCCTTCCCTTTTCCCCCAGACTACATTTTGTGCCAGGGCAATTTGGAATCTGCTACTGGATCAGATTCAGGCCACCAGTCTAGTCATGTTGCAGCCTTCTTTTTTTATTTTTTTTAATCATGGTGGATCCACTCTAAATGAGCACAGGTGTTTGTTTATACAGTCGTATAAACTTCACCTCTCCCTGACTGATTTCATGAGCCTCCTGCGCACGTCATTTAAAAGCTGCAGTTGAAACAGCTGCAGGATTCGTGTTTTCTACTTATTCACAGGCATCGTGTAAAATATCTTTGTAAGTGATTGCATCTGATCTTGATGTCTGTACATGCCGTCCTAAAAAACCAAAGGCCTCGATTTTGCACAAGAGTTCAGAGGCTGCAGCTTTCACATTATCTTGTTGGTGATGTCCAAAGAGCAGGTCACTTTCCCCTGAGTTTGTCTTTTTTAATGCCACTTTCACATGATACCAAATTCACTTATTAGCTTTCTGGCAGAATTAGACGAGAAGATGGATACCACTCTAATAGCTTTCATTTATTAAATTCCAGGCCGCAGCGGGTTGGGTTAGCTTAGCTTAGCACAATTACCGGAAACCGTTGAAACAAGTAGCCTGGCTTTGTCCGTGTAAACAACATCCAGCACCTCTAAAGCTCACTAATTTAAACAGTATATCTCATTCGTTCAATATGTGCGAAAACAAATGTAAAAAAAAACATTTTAAGACGCTTTCTAGATTCATTGGGGGGTTGTGTTTCTCACTAGTTCTGGGGATCCATCCATCCATTTTCCTCCGCTTATCCGGGGTCGGGTCGCGGTGGCAGCAGGTCAAGCAGGCCGACCCAGACCTCCCTCTCACCGGCAACATGTTCCAGCTCATTCTGGGGGATCCCGAGGCGTTCCCAGGCCAGCTGGGAGATGTAATCTCTCCAGCGTGTTCTGGGTCTTCCCCGGGGTCTCTTCCCAGTCGGACGTGCCTGGAAAACCTCCAGTGGGAGGAGTCCAGGAGGCATCCTAATTAGATGCCCGAACCACCGCAGCTGACTCCTTTCGACGCGAAGGAGTAGCGGCTCGACTCCAAGCTCCCTCCTGATGACCGAGCTCCTTACCCTATCTCTAAGGCTGAGCCCGGCCACCCTACGGAGGAAGCTCATTTCGGCCGCTTGTAGCCGCGACCTTGTCCTTTCGGTCACGACCCAGAGTTCGTGACCATAGGTGAGGGTAGGAACGTAGACCGAGTGGTAAATTGAGAGCTTTGCCTTCCGGCTTAGCTCCCTCTTCACCAAGACGGTCCGGTGCAGCGCCTGCTTTACTGCTGCAGCCTCACCCTGTCGATCTCCCGCTCCATCTTACCCTCACTCGTGAACAAGACCCCGAGATACTTAAACTCCTTCGCTTGAGGTAGGCACTCCGTCCCCATCTGGAGGGAGCAATCCACCAGTTTCCGGCAGAGAACCATGGCCTCAGATTTGGAGGTGCTAACTCATCCCCGCCGCTTCACACTCAGCTGCAAACCGCCCCAGTGAATGCTGGAGGTCATGATCCGAGGAGGCTAACAGGACCACATCATCTGCAAACAGCAGAGAGGCGATCCCGAGACCCCCAAACCTGACGTTCTCCACCCCGAGGCTGCAAAGCACATGTAGACTGGTTGGGCAAACTCCCAGAACCCCTCCAGTAGTACTGCGAGGGTAAAGAGCTGGTCCACTGTTCCACGGCCGGGACGAAATCCGCACTGCTCCTCTTGAATCCGAGGTTCGACAAACGGTCGGAGCCTCCTTTCCAGCACCCTGGCATAAGCCTTCCCCGGGAGGCTGAGTAGTGTGATACCCCGGTAATTCGAGCACACTCTCCGGTCCCCCTTTTTGAAGATGGGAACCACCACCCCGGTCTGCCATTCCATGGGCACTGATCCCGACCCCCATGCGACATTGAAGAGGCGTGTCAGCCAGGACAGCCCAACTATGTCCAGCGCTTTCAGCATCTCAGGGCGGATCTCATCCACCCCCGGCGCCTTGCCACCAAGGAGCTTTTTAACTACCTCAGCGACCTCTGCCAGGGATATGGGTGAGCCTCCCCCTAGGTCCTCAGGCGCTGCCTCCTCTGCAGAGGACATGTTGGTTGGGTTTAGGAGTTCCTCAAAGTGCTCTTTCCACCGCCCGACGATGTCCCCCACGACAGGCACCGATGACCTTCCGGCCACAGCTCCTAGCGGCCGCGTCCACAATAGAGGCTTTGAACATGGTCCATTCGGATTCCGTGTCCCCAACCTCCCTCAGGATGTGTGAGAAGTTCTTCCGGAGGTGGGAGTTAAAGACCTCCCGGACAGGGTCCTCCGCCAGACGTTCCCAGTTCACCCTCACTACACGTTTGGGCTTGCCGGGTCTTTCCAAACGGTTCCCCTGCCATCTGATCCAACTCACCACCAGGTGGTGATCAGTTGACAGCTCCGCTCCTCTCTTCACCCGAGTGTCCAAGACATACGGCCGCAAATCAAATGATACGATTACAAAGTCGATCATTGATCTCCGGCCTAAGGTGTTCTGGTACCAGGTACACTTATGAGCCACCTTATGTTCGAACATAGTGTTCGTTATGGCCAAACCATGGCACGCACAGAAGTCCAATAACAAAACACCATTCGGGTTCAGATCGGGCAAGCCATTCCTCCCAATCACCCCCCGCCAGGTTTCTCCGTCATTGCCCACGTGAGCGTTGAAGTCCCCCAGGAGAACTATGGAGTCGGTAGGCGGCACCCTTTCCAGGACCCCTCCCACCGACTCCAAGAAGGCCGGATACTCCGAACTGCTGTTTGGTGCATAAGCACAAACCACAGTCAGAGCCTTGCTCCCCGCAACCAGTAGGCGCATGGAGGCGACCCTCTCGTTCTCCGGGGAGAAGTCCAACAGAGCGGCGCTCAGCCAGGGGCTCATGAGTATCCCCACTCCCGCCCGGCGCCTCTCACCCTGGGCAACTCCGGAAAAGGACAAAGTCCAACCCCTCTCCAGGAGCTTGGTTCCAGAGCCAACGCTGTGTGTGCAGGGTGAGTCCAACTATATCTAGCTGGTATCGCTCCACCTCCTGCACCAGCTCCGGCTCTTTCCCCGCTAGCGAGGTGACGTTCCACATCCCTAGAGCTAGTCTATACTGCCGGCGATCGGCATGCCCGGGCCTCCCGCCCGACCTGCCACCCGGTCTGCATTGCACCCGACCCCGATGCTTGTCCCTGCGGGTGGTGAGTCCACAGGGTGGCTGCTCCATGGTGTTTCTTCGGGCTGAGCCCGACCGGGCCCCATGAGCGAAGGCCCGGCCACCAGACGCTCGCCTACGAGCTCCCCTCCTGGGTCTGGCTCCGGGAGGGTGCCCCGGTTTCCCTGGTCCGGGCGAGGTGGCTGAAGTCCGTGGGCTAACTGTCATAAGGGTCGTTTTGAACCGCTCTTAGTCTGGGCTCTCCCCTGAAACCTGTTTGCCTTGGGAGACCCTACCAGGGGCTAATGCCCCGGACAACATAGCTACCAGGATCACTGAGCCACTCAAACTCCTCCACCACGTTAAGGTGGCGATTCGCGGAGGAGTAGTTCTGGGGAATCTGGCTAATTGTAATTCTCACACTTTTTGAAAATTTGAAATTCAAAACCAAACTATGCTAAGCTAGCTGTTTCCCGCCTTTATGCTAACATAAGCTAACTAGATGCTGGCTGTAGCCTTATTATTCAACAGAAAGATAGCAGAGTGGTGTCAGTCTTTTACTCTCCAGCAGAAAGTAAATAAACATATTTCCCAAAACTTATCATGTATTCCTTTAACCCTGTTAAAGGCCAGAGGCCGGCCACCAGTTTCTCCCTCTTGCTGGGTGTATTTGATAGCATTAGTAATAATTGTCAGACAGTGAGCCCGGAGCCTTTGGGGACCCTGAGGCTGTGGGGCCACAGGGCAGTCGCCTGCCTAGTCTGTGCATCGATTACTTCTGTTCACCTCTTGATCTTCAGTACCCTGTAGCGCAGGTCTTCTTGTCCACAGCTGCTCTTGCTTAGGAGTCAGCTGATAGTCATGACTTTGAGCACTGTTCCTCCGTTCCTGAGCTCCTGTCGGTCGATCTCCACAGCCTGTGACCTCTCTGAACGCCACACCTCTAAAGTCTCGCAAACATTCATTCAGGTCTCCGTATATATCCCCTCATTCCCAATCTAAGCTCGTCTTAAATTACACAACTCGCAGTCGGCTCTTCCTGTGTGCACGTTTTATCCTCGGCCAGTGCAGGATTCAAGCTTAAATATAAAGATTCACGTTAATCTTGCTGTAATGCAGATTTGACAGGTGTAAGCTGTAATGACATAAGGATGCGTCTTACCACCACTTTGTGCGATATTTCGTCTTTCTCAGTCGGCTTTTTTTTCCCCACCGCAGCACCTGCTTTGCCGTGTAAGACCTGACTTTTCTAAACGGCACATACCTCAGATATTCATGTTTTCTGTTGTGTTTATGAACCAAGTTGTGCAGAATATCGCAGCTCTGCAGGCTGTGCTGTATATTAGGAACATTTGCTTCCTCCTGCAGCTTCCTGTAATGCAAGGAGGGAAACACAACAAAAGCAATAACCCCTGGAAGCTGATATTGTCTGCTATCATAACTCAAGTCATTATCCCGCTGATACCGGCATATTACCCGTGAAATTGTCAGCGTCTCTGAGGCTCGTGTGTCTTTGATGTGTCCGTATTTCAGCAGAGAGGCGCAGAAGCAAACTTGCAGAGGTGTTTTGCTTCCGACTCAAAAATATTGTTCTTGGAGCGTTGCCACGCATGACTTCACTGGCTCTGCTTCGACGTCAGGTTCTATTTTGTACATGTCAAAAGAGGAAAATAAATGGAGCAGAGACGTATCGGTAATCATCTAGTTTTATCTGAATTTGTCACGCATGAAAAGTTGTCTGGCCGGCTGGGTGCAAGCTGATCGAGTACAGGATGTTCTGGCAGGGTGAGATAAAAATGCTTCTCTTTTGTTCCCAGCTGACCTGGCAACGTACCATTTATTTTTTATTTTTTATTTTTTATTTTTTATTTTTTATTTTTTATTTTTTATTTTTTATTTTTTATTTTTTATTTTTTATTTTTTTAGAAGGTCACATTCTGACCTTTTTTATCAGCGTCAAGCGCGTAGTCACGTTAGCGTCAAATCTTTTGGACACAGTTGAATCAAATAAATTGTAAATGTGTTGATTTGACTTTCAAACGTGCTCTCGTTTCACCTTCAACCTTGTTGAAAGAAAACTACAACAGTGAAAAAACAGAAGGATATAGTTCACGTGTCTGTTTATTGTGTAACTGTACAATATCATTCAAAACAACGTGCAGGCAAGCGGGTTGAAGAAGCTTTTTTAAAAAAAAAAAAATCTTTTAAAATAGCTTAAACTTGTGTCATTTCGCCCTCAGTCCCTCAAATGAACGAAGTGATAGTTATATTACTGGTGAAATATCGCCATCTATGTCCGCCCTAACATTGTCACGACGGGCTCATATATTCTATGCTACTACTAGTACTACTATTTGATTTTCTACTATTTGATGATATTCTGAAATGATTTTTAGGCATTCTGTTATGAAATAACTTGTAAAATAGTGCATATAGCTGTCGTAAATGGCACCAAAGAAAAAAAAGGGAATCTCCCCAGGGAGAGGGGGGGGGGATGCCCCTGGACCCCCTCTAGGTTTGGGCTGAGCCCCAAATGTTTACAACGCATGGCTCCGCCCCTGGTGTGCAACACATGACGTAGAGTATTTCATGACAGGACTTTCTTTGACCCACGCTGACCCATGATGTCATTTCAGCGGTGGCCATCGCTCTGTTATTTTACAGTAAAACTTTTGACAAAACCAGTATGTGGAAGATAACATTGTATCATTTTTGGTTTATTGAGGAAAAAGGAAACACGACTGATGCAATTCATTGCTGATTTTACTGACTGAACTCTGCCATCAGTGGTGCAATTTCACTAAGATTATGTTTTCACTCGATCATCCAAGACTGTCATTTTTTTAATTGTCTCTAGAAAGCAGTGCGTCAGGGTTGTTGTCACACTGAGGGCCATCGATGGATATACACAGATACATAAACCTGGTCTGTTACTTGCTTAAAGTTATTTGAAATAATCATCTGAATTACATTATTCACAAAATGCTTCGGCAGGAAGCCAACAAATCCAAGTCTTCACTGTCAGTGCATTAGTCTCTCATGCTGAAGCAGCGATTACATGAGTCTACAATAAAATAATTTACCCTGTGTCCCAACCTGACAGTGTGGCTATGTCTGTTGAATAAAAACAACACAAAGAAGAGGAAAGAACGGGGTTACTGGCATCTTGAGCATGGACATTCAATTACGGAGTTGAAAAAGGTTTTTCCATAGAGCAGCATTCTACAACATTCAAACTTAAACAAAATCCTTAACATGAACACAAAGCGCGAAATAAATGACTAAATAACACCGAAGTAATATTAGTCTTTTCATACTTGCGTTGGACAACAGTTGACAGACACGAGCAGAAGGCCTGCTTGCAGCAGGTCTGCTCGGCGTACTCCGACGCTCCTTTGCCTTTTTCAAACAGCATCTACAGTAGATTCAGAATGTGTTCCATAAAAAGCCTTCCAGTTCTAATAGTGTTCGACATTTCATAGGCCTTATTCCTGAGTAACTAAGCTTTTACACTATCT
>NW_022280033.1:16654709-16667618 GCF_004355925.1 Anarrhichthys ocellatus | reverse complement strand
GTATATGTATATATATATATGTATATATATATGAAACATATTAATGTTAGTAGACATTAGGCTAAAGGGCTGATGCACTCCATGAGCTTATTCGTCTGTTCACGCAGAATCACTGCATCGGTCTGACCTTAAGTGGCACATTACTTTTGTCAACTATCACACACATTTCGTGAAGTTGGACATTGCGACCCTTGTAAAGAAGAACATTATTAAAATGGCGGCCAAATTGAAAGGATTCCTGAAAAGCTGACATTTTGGTGATGTCTCTTTTAATTTGGCAGCGAAAATGTTAATAGAAAAGCTCTGCTAACACTATGACGTCGATGTTTGCTTAATGGTTTCTGCTTTTCAATCGATTCCACCTCGATGGATCAAAAGAAGATGCTAATTGCTAAATGGTAACGGTGAACTGCTGGTTGTGGGGGGCGTGGCTTATACGCCGTGTCTCCTCTAAAACAGACGCAACATCTGTTCCTTCCTGGCACTATAATGCTCTAAAATGAGTCAGTAATCAGTGATGAGAATTTTGCCTGAGATTTCAGCTTATAAATATAGTTTTCAGCCCACAAACATGAGCTAGAGTTCATTAGTCTTTTGTGTTCCAGCCTTCATTTGTTTTGCTTATTACAGTGTTTATTTTTGTCTTTCTGTTTATGAGTCTGTTTTATGGGCCTTGACCTCCTGCTCGGGCACGGCCTGCCTGGTAGCCACATTCAGCAGCCTCATATCTTCCCGCAGAGTCACTGCTATGGAGTAAGGGTGCGGTTTCAGAGTCAGGCCGTAGTTGAAGTCCATTTTGACGGGCCGGGCCGGGTCCACGGTGATGTGGCACTGGTGGGCGATGAGCGACGTGAAGAGGAACAGCTGCAGCTTGGACAGCTCCTCGCCGATGCACCGCCGCTTGCCCAGGGAGAAGATGAGCACGCCGCCGGCCAGGTCCTTGTTCAGCTCTCCGTCCGGGCTCAGGAAGCGCTGGGGGTCAAAGGTCTCCGGATGGTCCCACCGGGCCGGGTCGTGGTTGATGGACCACTGGTTGACGAAGACGACCGTGTTCTTCGGCACGGCGTAGCCCATGATGGAGGTGTCCGCGGTGGTGTAGTGGGGGATGGTGAGCGGCACGAAGCTGGTGTAGCGCATCACCTCATAGATGAAGGCCGTGACGTACGGCAGCCGCGGCTGGTCCTCGATGGAAGGCAGCCGGCTGCGGTCCACCACCTTGTCCACCTCCCGCTGGAGATGCACCTGCATCTCAGGGAACCTGCGTTCACAGGTGGAGAGCTACGTTTAATGGCGACACCCTCACTGATGGAGGTTACACTCATTTCTCTTTCACTTTACATCATGACCTGATAAGTGACAGTGTAGAAAGCTGCCTGACATTCAGTAACACAGTAAGGATGTGATGCGTGGGCACATTTATTGAGCGTTTCACACAGCGATCAACAACCAAAAAGAATAGCTCAAGACTACATCAAGGCATCATAATGTGATCGAACAATCATGTGAGATCAGAAAAATGATCTTGTGTAAAAAAAAAATTAAAATAAACTGCCAAAGATCTCGCTACTTGCACGGTAAAATGCTGACTGGGCACTTTCACTGGTGTGCAGTTTCAGCTGCTGATGTCACGCTGCCGATACCTGCCTGTGCCCCCCCCCCCCCCCTGGCTGTTACATAACACACATGCTACTGAACTTCCTCAAGTCTGTGCAGCCTCAGCAGCGGTATGATGTATTATTATCTGATGTTGCCTGCTTGTGTCTAAAAAGCTCTGTAAAAACGAGCGGTAAAATGTTGCTTACTTGACAAGTAAGAGGATGATCCACTGCAGTGCGGTCGACAGGGTGTCCTGACTCGCTCCAAATATGTCCCCCACCGTGGGGGCCACGTAGTCCTTCCTTGGCGCGAGCCCCGATTTATCCCTCAGCGCATCCATCGCCACTATGAAGGCGTCCGTCATGTCTCTGATGACACTCGACTGGAAGTTCTTCCTGTGCTCCATGACTTTGTCTCTAATGAACGTGTTGAACTCCAGGTTGAGCGACTTAAAGTCGTCAAATATGGTTTTGATGGGGTTGGGGAAGTACTGGAGCCAGGGCATCACGTCCACTATGCTCCCCGCCCCCACCGTTTTGGTGAACTGTTCGTTCCTGCCCACCACCTGCAGGAACTCCTCGTCCTCGTTGGAGTACCTTTTGCCAAAGCACACCGCGCTCATGATGTTGGCCGTGGACACCACGAGGTTCGTCATGGGCTGGAAGTACTGGTGCGCCTTGGTTTTCTCCACAAACAGCTGCAGCAGCTCCCTGACCTCGCAGAGGACGTGGTGCTCAAACGCCTTCTTGGTCTGCGGGTTCCCGGTGGAAAACATGCGGACGGTGGACTGGGCCACCCGGCGGTGCATCTTCCACCAGTCCGTGTTGGTGCCGAACGCGAGGCTGTCCCCGCCGCCGATGTACTGGAAGGAGGTGAAGTCCGGTCTGCCGGCGAACTCGGCTCCCTGCTTGACCAGCGCCTGTTTGATGGAGTCCCCGTTCAGCACCACCACGGTCCGAGTGCCCAGTTTGATTTGGAAGACGTTGCCGTATTTCTTCGCCATGCGCGCAAAATACAGGTGCGGCGCGTTGCCAAGTTGCGGTGCGTTGCCGACGAACGGCCAGGCGAGCGGACCGGGCGGGCCGGGCGGGCCGGGGTTCGAGCGCTGCCGCTGCAGCCAGCGCCACAGGTGGAGGGAGAACAGCAGAGTCACGCATGCCAGTAACAGAGCTCTTGCATTTGCCGGGTTAATTCCCTCCAATGTATCATCCATGATGGGGATCCTACAGGAGGATACGACAGTAATATTAAACGCACATAGTATTTCAGTTTTTAATATATTTAGGTATAGGATGTAGGCTATGAAGAAAAAAATTAATTCAGTTGAATCAAAAGGTGATTAAATACTTGCTTATGTCCTTTGTGCATCGAAGAAATAGCAGGCTTTACAACGTATCCAACATATTTACTGCTGTTTCTGTTTCGGATCCAACTTCAATGTGTTTATCCATGAACTGAATGGAAGGACTACATTTGTAACCTTAAAAAGATGAGGTCTTTTAGTTTTAAAATATGTTTCCTTTACTCAACAGATCTAGAAAACCAGCTTGATACAAATAGTCAAGTGCAGCCTGGTGCGTAATGCAGTGTGCGTGCGCGCACCCCCTGCTCCCAGTCCGCTGCCTGGCAATGCTTTGAAGCCCCACTACAACAAGTGAAGTTATTTATCCCCCAAAAAAACAGTGCAGCATCACGTCACACCGTCAGCGTCTGGTTGTGTCCTGGCTTTGTTACAGTGGGCAGGTTTGTTGCAAAGGGTGTCAACCCACCCTCCCACCATCATCTCCTCCTCCTCCACCCACCTCTCCCTCCCTTAGTGTATTACCTACAGGCAACAGACGTTATTGTCCGACCTGTAAACGGGAGCATTTGAAGTTGAGAAAAACAAGTTAACTGAAGTGGTTGAATATTCGTTTCATGAGACAAAACAATCGGACTTTCCAACTGCAGTTATACTGGTAGAATTAAACTTTTAAAAATGTTTTTAAATGTTAATAAACGCTTTAATAGTTAGTATAAACAACGTCTTGTTGTTGTTGTTGTTGTTATTATTCATCATGATGATTTTTTATTATTATTACTATTGGAGGGGTGTGTTATTGATGGTGGTGATATGTATCGGTACTACGTGTGCATCTTGTTTGTCTTAACCATTTTAAAACAGACATAATAATAATAATCGTTTTCAGGCTATTATTTGTATTATTAATATTCATATAATTCATATGCGCCATATCAACATGCAGATTTCAGCAGTGCTAGAAAGCCAGGCTTGAAGTCGAAGCGCTTAACAACGTGCGTCTCTGCCTGAGGGAAGGTAACACCCGACAAGTCAACGGAGTTCAAGCTATTCAAGATAAATGATCACCTCCGATCAATGTAAACAGGCATTTATAGCGGCTGCTTTGACGTACGTTTGACGACGCAATTATTATTTTTTTAAATATGGCAATGTAACCTCATCAGATTTTTAAAAGTAAAAAAATCATAATGCAGTTTTTATTTTCTTATTTTTTGTACAGGCCTAAATATAGTATATATGCCTATATTTTGTTTGTGTGTATATATATATATATATTAAAAAACACAGAAAAGTCTCTACACGTCTTCTCCTCAGAGAGCATGTATTTGCTGGAATACAAGCCGAATCACACACTTGCAGTGTGTGTGCTGTATTTCCCCTGATGACAGTCTGGAGTTGCTTCAAATGAAATTATAATTGTGGGTGCGCTTTCCTATCAAGCCACCAGGAGGAGGCGAGCCCGTGTTGTAACTCATTAATTAATTCCCCCAATTAACAAGCATACTGATCGTCAGACCTGTTCCTGCAGAACAGTCATTATTCCATTACATACATTATTATTTTTATTTTTAATTACATTTTACTTCTTATTATTTCTTATTATTGTTATTATTAATATTATTATTATTACTATTATAGAAATAATTATAATCCATCGTATCAATAGTTATCCAGTGTGCCCCCGGTCAAGGCTGGATGATAATAATGATTGTTACTCTCTCGGCTATCGGGGTTCAGACCTGCCTCCTCATTTTAGCAAACAGACACCATGTTTATTTGCTTTTCTGTCCGTTTGGATGCGTTTTTCGCTCATTCTTCAGGTGATATTTGGGTCTCTGTCCTCTGCTCGGGCCTCCCTGCTCAGGTCTGGTGTGGTTGGGATGCGATTCGGGGATCCTGCTTCAGCACCGCGGACAGCGGCTCAAATTAACCCGGTGATGTCCTTCTCATCTTCAAGTTTGAACACGAACTATCGACACAGGTGATGCTCATAATTGTGTGTTTTGGTTAAAAATAAATAAGTTTTAAAAAAATCTCTCAGCATGATGAACATGAACACAACGATCTTATTGTACATAATATAATTTATTAACTTCTATAATATCCTAACCTATAGAAATAATGCGCGCTACGTTTTGGCACGGTAATACATTCAAACAACATATTATTTCCCATATTACACTGCTACAATTTATGCAATTTTATATATACCTCATTTAATCATAATAATATACATTATTGCTTCTACAAAATCCCAACGGTCGCATTTGGCTTTGGCATTGACAGTAGAAGATTATAACTAATTTGCATTTGAATTCAAATATAACCATATTATGCATATATTATTAATTACAGAATTAAAGATGAATTTTTACCCTGTTTTAAATTGTAAATCAGATTAAGGTAAAATGAATGTAAAGACACTTACTGAGTCTTGACTCCAGTTGTCCTCCCCTCAATGTGTTCTAGCTTTAGTCATCACTGGATCCATGAGGGTGGAGAAAAACTAGAGAATAAAAACTACTCCCAGCCTCCTTTACTGGCTGGCTCCAGTTATTAGACCAAACCCCAGCAGGTCCCTCTGCCTTTTTAATCCACTTTGTTTATTTTCTTTTGTAAATCTGTAATTACTGAAACAATTATCTCTGACTGATAATTCATTGACTGATGGGAAACAGAGAAAAAAATTGTATTTATTGCATTTATCTTAAACACAAACTGTCTTGCTGTCTGTGTGTGTGTGTGTGTGTGTGTGTGTGTATGTGTGTGTGTGTGGTCAGTATGTCAGTAGTCAAACTATGAACCTGAACATGGTCATAAGACCTTCATTAGCCTCTCAGTAAGTCTATGGTTTAACTCCGTTTTGTCAAAGACCACATCTTCTGTGCTTGAATGGTGATAATTACTCCACAGTTTAATTCACAACAGCTGGAAATCTGTTTTGGTTTTTTATTCCTCCTGCAGGTCAATTAATTTCCCAATACCCTAATTGTTTTACTACTGCTCAGGTAGATTTGTTGCATTGTTAAAAGGCAAGACGGGGAAATGCTGCTTTGTCTCAGAAAATACCTAAATCATCTTTCTAATTCAAAGACTGAATCGAACAATAATACAACTTCCTCCATTTGTAGTTTTCATTACATTCTCGTTTTAAACTTGATACTGTAAAAAAGTGTGCTGCCAATGTGGAAGTGCCTTAACCCTGAATTATTTCTAATGGCCAGCAGGGGGCGACTCCTCTGGTTGCAAAAAAAGTCTGATTGTATAGAAGTGTATGAGAAAATGACTCCTTCTCATTCTCACTTGATTTATTACCTCAGTAAACACTGTGAACATGAGTTTATGGTCTCAATCGCTATAGTCTTCCTCAATACAGCATGATGTTCATCTAGTAAATGATGGTCCATTTAGAGTCAAATAGACTGTAAAGCAGGGTATGCTTTAGGGCGGGGCTGCATTGTGATTGACAGGTGACTATTGCTGTGTTGTCTGGGAGTTGTCCTTGTTTTCTTCTTACAATTTCAACTCTTTCACAGTGTATTTTCAGTTCATGAAAGTTAATTGTAACATTTCTGGTCACCTAAAAGTGTTCAGCATTCGGTTGTTACTTCTGGTTTCAAAAACCAAGATGGCGATGGCCAAAATGCCGAACACAAGGCTTCAAAACTGCTTCTCATATATCATATGTATACGCAACGCAACAAGGCTGTAAGGCGGATTAGTCGGCATCATACCGTTTTATAGTCTCATTTAGCCACTTGTTAGCAACCGGCTCTTTAAATACACTTAAAAGCTTCAAAATTCTTACTGACATATTTTAAATTTTTGAACAAAATGTTAAAATCTCTTCAGCTTGTGTTAACCACAGACCTTATTTAAGGCATCGAACCAAAAAGCCATCCAAAAAAAACGAGGTAACCGGAAGTGCAAAAATGCTTTAAATGCTTTTAAGACTCATTCCCACGACCCTGAATATGATAAGCGGTTATGTATAATAAATGGATAGATGACTCATTCCTGTCGTGCTCTATAGTCCTCATCATACAGAGTTCTGTCCAATGAAATTCAGATATTCTTTTTCTTCACTTTTTTGTCTTTTTTTCCCGCTATTTGTGAGCTGTATAGAAAGAGATGAACAAATGTCTGCAGTGATTTCATTTGAAATTCCTTTTTGTTAGAATGCAAATATTAATGACTTCTGACATTTGTTTGTGTTTGGATGCTGAGCCTTGTAGGTAATCCCCTCAGAGGTGCAGTGATGTGACTTCAGCTGCAAAACAACCGGGCCCCCAACGCTCCTCACTGCTACCAAGTTCAGTTTCGACACCAGTTTCCATTTCTGTGTGACTGACAGCTCAAACGCTCATCGCGTGTGAGAGAGCCTGGAAGTCAGGGAGGAGCTCAGGAAGGTGTGTGCAGGTGATGATTTGCTCAGACAGTAAAGGTACAGTTACATTGTAAAGTTCCAGCCTGGCGGGGCAGCGATCACGTCTGATTCCAACAGCATTTCTCACATTCAGAGCATAGTTTCGCACAGAGGAAATCAGAGTGAGCCATATCAGGAAGTTGCGTCATCTTGCAAACAGGAATGATAAATGAAGCGGTCCATTACTTTGATTTATGCCTGTAATTAGTGGAAGCATGCACAGGACCTCGGAAGAGCTGCACGCCTTTTACAGCACTCATGGAGCTTATCTTATTCTTAGAATCAATGCTGTGCACTTCTGGGCAAAACAGAGGAACAGAGGGGACAGCCCAAGGCTATTCTTAAGGTGCTGAGCAGTCACGCACATGTGCTTCATCATAGGGGTGACAACTGAAGGGAAAGCCATACAGGAAAGCCATACTAAATACAGGTGTAGCACCGTGTGCTTGTCAGGGTTAGGCACAGAATAGAGCTGCTAACCCACTTTGATTTGGTTAAGCTTTCTAGGCAGATGCTGACGTGCCAGAGAGGTTCTTTCAAATATGCATGCATCTAAACAATGTGGTCATATTTATATGCTATCATAAGTTAAGCCATTGATAAGGCATTAGGAGAAGTTTAGGATTCGACAAATACTACTGATGAAAAAGGTAATTTGGAGACAAAAATTGAAAAATACAAATATGTCACTTAATTTAAATTAAATATAACGTTTAATTTAACACAAAAAAATGAGCCTCAATTAGCTTAATAGGTTGAGATTTCAGATGCAATTTTGATTTATGGATGCACTAAAGTCCAATGCAAGACGAACATGAATTATAGGGTGTGCATGATTATATAGTGGAACAATGACCCTTTTCTAATCATGTAACAGGTTTTAAAATTAACAATGATTTATATCCCATTGCTTCAAGATAGGCAAACAAATCAATAATACTGCTTTGAAGTACACAAAAGTTGCCTGAAATAGCATATGTTAGCATACCTTGCTAACTGGAACATTCCACCATCCTAGACAGCTAACAGCACAAGTTCTTCTTTGTTCAGCTGCCCGCAAGTAGCCAAAAAAGAGACAAAAGGAGACTCAGGATCAGGGATGTGAAATGAACGCTATATGTACATAATGAGTTGATAAATGGTGCTGCTCGGCAGTCACTGTAGCAGTCTGTGCTTCAAGGATAAAGTCCTTTATCACGAGGTGTTTACATTCATTTTGTCTACAGTTCGTCTGGTTCTACCATCTGTAACATTTAACAGACAGGAAATGTATAAATAGACAAGTGCACACACACACACACACACACACACACGGAGAAACACAGAGAGACACGCACAGACACACACATCAGGATTGTGCGTTTGGCCCCGTCTTGTTAATTGCTTTCCATTAGAGATGAATCAACCTGCCGCCGTGTGATTGGTCTGACTACCACCAAAACGAACTGTCATCTGGCTTGGCGGTGAATCAGGGAGAGTTGAGCGCTGGGGCAAACCATTTTACTTTGGTCCGACCGCGAGCGCCTCATTACGACTGAATGACCCCAGTGACTCCAAATGTCGAACTGTCCCACAACAACTCCCCCAGACCCTCGCCACAATATTTCCCAGAAGTCCACAAATCCTGTGTTTTTTTTTTCTTTACCGATGCTGAAAAAAAACAACAACAGCCCTCCATTTAAGTTCATGAGAATGATGCTAATGAGTGTTTCGAGGATCCTAATGGCCTTGCACATTGAGGTACCTTTATCTGTAGGGTCTTTTTTTTTTTTTGTCCAGCCAAGTGCTACGGAGGCCCTTGCCAAAGCGTAGTCAGCAGCCCGTGAAGGCGTCTCCCCTCCATTCTCACACTAAAAGGACATTTTCCCCCTGAATTCTGAATCGGCGTGCATGTCGAATTTTTGTTTTGTCTTTCTGGAGGAAAACCTTTTCAGGGGTCTGTAGAGTCCAGTTCAACTGTTTGCACTTCTTTGGAAAGAATGGGAGGCTTATTACGTGTTCAGCCGCATGACTGCGCTTTTCAAATCCACGCCAACTAAAAAAGACTTGCCTGCTTCTTTCTTTGCGACTATTGTCATCGGTCTTTGTTTTTATTGGCCTAATTGCAGAGACTGACAGGAAGCCCATGGAAAATAACCAGTGAATAGAATGTGAAGAGCTTTTGATGAAGGCGGACGTGTTTTGTTTTTGCGGATTGCTGTGTTAAAGGAATGAACCGAGGATTATGTGGAAATGAATGTCGACGACAAGTGTGCACACTTTGCATGTGAAAATGCAAATTTACACGTCACATACAGACGAACAGAGCAGCAGAGCCCGTTGCTTCTCCTTCCCCTGCCTGATGAGCCCTAATCTTATTTGGTCTCTGCATGAGGACAGTGTTGCTATTCTAACCCAAACCAGGTCTGTCATTAAAAGTCACTGAAGCTTAGTTGTCTCCCCCCTTGTGTTCATCTCTCTCCCCCTGTGAGAGGTCAAAGGTGAAGCAGCGCTCATAGGGAGGCGAGGCCTCTCCTCTGCGACCCCCTCCCCGGGGCTGTCTTCCGTGTTTTTACAAGAAATTAATGATGACGGACAGTCATGCGCGATGGACCGCGGCCTGCAGAGTGGGAAGTCACGCGAGGTGCTGTGTCGCGTCCCAGGCAGAGCTCCCATCCACCACATGAAGCGAAACATGCAACGTTGGAAGACATAGAAGGGAGGCATGATGAGAAGTAACTAGCCCAGCAGAGAGCTCAGGGGCAACATGACCTCAGGAAGGAGAACTCCTCAGATTATACAACCTGTCTATCTTGCAACAGGCAGTAAAATTGTTCACTGGGCGATTGTGGCTAAGTGGATAACAGGGCCGTCTGTCAATCAGAGGGTTGGCGGTTCGAGCTCCGGCTCCGCTAGTCGCATGTCGATGTGTCCTTGAGCAAGACACTTAACCCCAAAATTGCTCCCGTAGCTGTGCCTACGGTGTAGAAATGTGATAGACTCTGAATTGTAAGTCGCTTTGCATAAAAGCGTCTGCTAAATGACTGTACTGTAATGTAAATGTAATGTAAAAACAAAGGCTTACTCTAAAAATTATAAAAAAAACTGCTGTAAAGAGGTACTTCAGCGATATATTACTTCCATAAAATTAGGGAGCTCAAAAGAGACAAAACTGAAAAATAATAATGGTCATAATCAAAGCAGCAGAGGCTGAGATATTCATACTTTTAGTTCCTAGTATGGGTCAAGCCCCCAAAACACTGGATCCTACATTTCCCATAATGCAACAAAATAGCATCTCTTCGTTATACCTTCCGTGCCTCATAAATGCCCTTCTTTCCTTCAAAGTGCCCGCCTGTTTGTAGAACAGGCTTTATGGCCAAATCAAAGATAACCCTGATGACATCATTAGGGTTATGTCCTCAGACTTGTCCTCAAGCTTTGGAAAGACATCGTACAGCTGTTTACACGGGCTAACAACTCCTTGTGAGAGGTAAACTAACATCGTTAGACTCTGGAACTACAATGACAACGGCGATAATAATAAGTAGTTCCAGTAGAATCTCTTCATATGAAAGAGACAGTTGAAAAACAAAAGCGCTCGGTCTTTGTATCACATTACAAATTGTTGTCTTATGTTTGTGTGTTTGTGTCTTCATGGCTGGAAAACCCCAAACAAATCCGGCGTCAGTCCTCTGAAGCATTAAACTGTGACTTATTTTGCCAGTCATGTGAAAACAAAGGGTGTATAAAATGCCCAGCCACAAGTGTGGGATGATCTGATTCCAGTGCCCAAGAAAGTGAATGTTGCAGGCTGCACATTTGTTTTCACGGAGATGATTGTACTTTTTTGTTTTTTTACTCTTTAATGTTTTGTCTGATAAGAGGGTCGACTCGCAGGTCTTCTACCGTATCGTGTTCTGAGCTGTTTCTTCAGACATCAGTCTTGCCTCCAGAGGTTCATAGGATCTTCAGCTGTTCTTCTGACTGCATGCTTACACTCAACGTGGTTTCTTTCTGACGGTTCTTCTTCTACCAGACATCCTGGATATAAACATTGGGGGGGGGGGGACAGGATAGGCACAGTGAATCGACTTCACCCTGGGTGTTTTGGATTAACGCACCTCCACAGACAATTATACTGGAACACTGGACAAATGTCTGTTGGAAGTAAGACTGAATTTGACAAAGACTGTGTTTGAAGATGTTTGCTTAATGGCGTTGGTTGAAACTTTACGGATCTTTATGATTGCTGTCATCAAGTAGATCATATGCCTCTTTGGAAGGGTGTTGCATGAGCACATGTTTGTGACTGTAAAGTGGGTGAGGAAGGTGATCAAAGAAACATTGATTTGCTTTTTTAAAGGACCTTTCCCATGTTTTTTTGTGAGTTTTAACTCCTTAAAAACAAATGATATACTTTGCCTTTATCAGTATTACCGAGTACAGATAACGTAACATCTAGCAAATGAATGCAGACTTTTAATGCCAGTTTACTCAAGCAAGTTTTAAGGGATTTTCATATTGTTTAGAAATGAAATGAAATCTATGGAAATGTTCATCCAAAATTTGAACACACTGCCATTTAAAGCATTATGTGATTTATAGTCAACGGGGTAAAACATGCAAAACCTTCGTTACGGTCCTTTTACAAGTCATTATCCAGGTTTTATCACGGATGATTCTGTAATTTTTCAGCTACAAAATGAGGTTGTGTGCAGTTCATCGAGAACATCGTATGGCAATGTGTCGCGCAGCAGGAAGCCCCGTGAGATCCCTCCCTTACCGTCCCATATGAGCGTCTGCTCGGGCTCTGAACTGTACGTCCTTAGCGTATTGTTTCACAGGGGGATTGGTATTTCCTTCGGGCCGTGGTTGCTGCCGTTAAGGAATTCATAGACCATCAGATAGAGTCATATGGAAGCAGAGGAGGTCAAATAAGGTTGTTGTTTCTTCCTGGCATCAGATAAATGCTGTGTAAATGCATTTTTGCCATTTTGTTTTTGTTTTTTTCTTTTTGATGGCTCAGAATGTCTGTGGGCAGAAGAAAGATAAGAGGGGGCATGCCGTACTAATTGTTCTCTCGTGCAAAAGCGTAATGAACGTAATAAACATTTGGAGTTTGGAGATGGTACTTTATTTGACAATATATTATTTTTACACAATGTACACAATTGAGTAATAGGAATACGTCAGTGTTTTCCTTAATCATAATAAAGTAACAATTACCAACTCAAAATTGTAGCAAACATTTTTTACATGACCTAGAATTCTTTGAAGGTGTCCATTGTTTTTAACATTCTGAGCATTCAACTACAACAAAAAGATTAGGAAAAGGTAAAAAGGAGATTAAACTCAGACCCCTCTCATCATCAAGAGAACTTTCTTTGACCCTTTTCCTCATTAGACTCATTCAATATCAAACCTAAATAGTTTAGATTTTAAATATGTGAGCTTTTCTTCTGGGCATCGTGCAGACATTACACAGCCTCTGTCATTTGAAAAAGTATATACAGTCTATTAGCCACATTGTTTTCATTGCATCTCCTCACACTGGAAAATATATATATATATATATATATATATATATATATATATATATATA
>NW_022280033.1:16643873-16654609 GCF_004355925.1 Anarrhichthys ocellatus | reverse complement strand
ATATATATCATACTGATATCATGGACAGTGATGGTAAAAATAAGTCAGTCTTTGAAGACCATCTGTTAAAAGCACAAACATGCTCAAACAATTGTTTTGTTTTTTATTTCCATACAAGTTTAAATACCAAAAATGATGCCATAATATTTATAATTTATTCTAAAAACATAGTTATGAATGGAATATGAATCAAATAACTCAGTTAAGGCATCTTTTTCTTCAAGTTAAATGTGGTTCATCTCAACCTCCAGCTTTCATTTGAGCCGACACTCGTAGGTTTTCATAATCTTACGTATTCTTTCATATGTTTTAGTCGATGTAAAATACAATATCGTAGGAAGACAAATCTGAACAATTGTAGAAATGAAAGTAATGAAGAAGAGAGATGGGTGGTCCTTTGTGCTAAAAGAAAAGGCCATGAAGAGCAATAAATGCCAGTGTGTAATATGTTGCAATAACCTGCCGTGGAAACAAACTACTTCCTCTCCACCCACATCCAACTTCCCCCCCCCTAAAGACTAAAAACCCCGTACAGAAATGAAATAGTGTCCCAGCGGATCTGATTCTATTGAGAGAAGGAAGGGTGGAGGGATACAGAGAGAGCAACACAGCAAAACATACCTTATCATCTGAGCTGAAAAACAACTGTGCACGCACACGTGCACACACGCACATGTTCTAATCTGTTTTTATTTACTTAATTAGATCAACACAATCTACAAGGGGAACAGTTCATTAATAAACAGACAAGATATGCTTAGATTTAAATATTGGTGCAAAAATCAGCCCTTTAAATTCATCATTAAATAGCTTTAAAACATATTAGATCCAACTGGATCTAGTTTAATAAGTGTTGATGATAGTATTAAATCTCTCTTAATATGCATTACCATCACAGTGGTTAGAGGGTGTGAGCTGTACGTTTGTTAAAAAGTCCCGTGTGAAGCAACCTTGTCTCCAAAGTCATTATTTTTATCCCATTGAGAAGGACAGATGTCACGCACACAGATGCATGTTTACTTTGGATGACACACATTCTCCAATAAGCAGCGAAATATAATCACTAGCAATACAATGAAAGGCACAGAACAAGGTGCAGCTTTTGAACTTGTGCTTGTCCAGCTGTGTTGAGATGCAAGTTGGGACTTCCGAGCACCAACTGTCACAAATAAGCAACTATTAATTATTAACATCAATGACTGAAGCACTTTTTATAACCACTTCTTTGTCTTTTCAAAACTTTATCTGAGACTTAAATAATTCGAGCTTCGGTCGATCAAAATCCAATTTGATTTGGCACATTTCAAACTCAGACTTGAGGCCCCAGATGTCTGTGGGAGTTAATGTGTTAATAGAACAGTGGCAATTTGGCCCCTACATGACAAAAGGGCCCCTGCTAAATATATAACCCATAAAGCGTGACAGTCCCCTGTTGTGTTGGCAGGAAACTGTCTCTCTCACACACACACACACACACACACACAAAGACGCCAAACTGACTGTGAGACAGTGGCGACAGATCTCTCAAGCGTCACGTTCTCCTCATGTTGCCACAACATTATTAGAATGTCACAGCTCCTGAACATGTTGTAGATAAAAGGTGACACGGGGGGGTGCAGGCACACTTGGACAATCAATCTGAAAAGCAGCGGTGAACCATTTCTTCACCGGTAGTGGTGTTCTGCAGCAACGGTCGCCTCACAAAGTCTCCCCACACTGTGAGGTGTCTCTCATTTGAATTGGAGAAAAGAAATTTCATAATTCTAACATTAAAGCAGAACTTTTAAATATGTTTTTTGTATTAACCATTGATCAAAAGAGTACATGTAATGGGAAATGAGATAGAATAATGCCCTCAACCATACAAACTGTTTTAGCATCTCTCAGCACACTCTGGTTCATTCTCACGCCCTCACCGGCTTTGTTTTCAGCAACGGCAGCTCTGTTTAGTGAAAAAGCTTTGATGAACTCGCTCTACTCTGCTAATAGCAGACAGATAAACTCAGCAACTAGCTGGTGAGCATAGAAGCATTTCGCAGCTTGAAACCCCGAAGTGTTTTTCTCGTGAGCTGGTGGAGACCAAAACAGAGCTCAAAGGAGTGAATGCTAATATTGCTTTGTGTCTGCTAGATATGTTAATAGGCAACTGTTTGTATATAACAACTTAACTATAAGATGGCAGTCAATGTTGTGTTTGTTTTGTTGCCCCAAAGCGGCCAAAGAAATCGGTTAATACTGCTTTAACCGAATAGTCCTTTGAATTAACTTCACATGTCTCACAATTGTATTGTTTTTGTGACTGTAACTGTTTCAGACAGAATCCATATGAATCCTTTTCTCTCCATCTTGGGCTAATTTTGAATATACGTCTATGATTGTCATTACGGTGTTGAGGAACCGACGATACAAATGTTGACAGGTCTAATTGAGGTCAAACGTATGTAGTTGCCAGACCTCAGCCACTGTTTGGGTGTGTCAAACGGTCGACGGCACAAAGACAGACATGCTCTAATAACTCAGACTGAACTCTTAATTAGATCTAAGCGTTGGTTTGTCTCCATGTGGTTGGATCAAGTCCTTCCCTCTTGTCTGGATCGACAGAGGGACCGCCAACTCTCACGGCCCTGATGCATCATTCTCCATCCACCGAGAGCTTCTGGTGATTCTTCTCTCTCGCCGAGGCCTTCAAACACACACTCCATCTTTTTGGAGCCATCTGCAGCCTTCCCATGATACGTCACTGCATACCCACTGCCAGCGTTAACGGCAGGCACCCTTGGTTGCCAGGGCGCTGACAATGCCTACAAAGCACTGCCAGGATCGCGTGGGTTTTGATGTGCACTGACAGCCTCAGATAGAAGCTGGAGGAACATACGCTTCCTCTCTGTGTTTGGATTGGCTCCCATGGACAGGACACTTGTACATTGCAACATTTTTCCAGGAACTTCAGCCTATTGTCTGTGTGAGCTATCTGCATGTTTTAGCTTCAGAGAGGAAAAGATCAGCGTTAACTCACTTTAACATATTGCAGTTTGGTGTGTTATTCCCTCTGTGCAGGCAGTTTGCTCCGAAGCAAATGATGCAGGTACATTTAGCTGGATTTATGAATGGCGTGCGAGAAAGGCTTTTATCATTCATAAAAGTCTCTGTGGTCTGCCCTGTGTCTTTTTTTTTCTTCTTGGCATGACATTCTTTGCCATTGACATTCCTGTTTGTTACCAGGTAATGCAAGTGTGAGTGTGTGAGTGTGTGTGTGAGTGTGCCAGACTGAATGGAACACACCAAACTGGATGGACAAGGTTGTAGCGGCAGATGCACGCAACGCTCTGCAACCTTCAGACTCCTGCAGGCAAGGCATGTATGCACGCAAACATTTTTGGGGGGGTTGGAATTTTTCAAAGATCAAGGACTAAAATGCTTTCATGTTGCATTGATTTTTTTTATTTTGTTTGTCAATACTATGAGCTGCCTTTTCCAACCGTGTGATTTATGAATAGCAGGACTTGGCCTTGGCTGCTCAGTAGACAGGAGCAGATGAGGTTGTTCAGAGGTAAGATGAGCTGTCGACGAGTTATTGTTGCAGCGCAACCATCACGTGCGGCGGCTCTGCCCTGACAGCTTTCTGTTGCACCGTCTTCTCACGAACAGATTGAGCGAGGGAGGGGAGGAATCGCAGCGCAGTGCAATATCTAATGAAGGATCTCTCAGAAGTTGCTATTAGAGTCTGTTGCATCAGATAAACGGTGAGCTTGCGCGGGTATCAAGATCGCGGTGAAAGCTCAGCGGGACGGAGCTGGATGGGTTTTCCTGGCATACTCGGGAGGTGACAATACAACAGAAACTTGAGATGAATGCTTATGTCAAGGCAGCATCACATATCAGAGTCAACAGGGCCTGCAGAGGAAAATGTGTTGAGCTCTGTGGAAAAGTGGCAACATTTGATTGTTGTTATTTATTCAAAAGGTCTCGCAGGACACTTGGTCGAGATTTTGGCAGTTGTGTCGTAGGTTCAAAAGGCATTGGATTGTTTATATCATGATAGTCAATACTGAGGATCTTATGAAACAGTCTAGACACACCGCATGCTACATGATGATGCGAATGGCAAACCCAACATTTTGAAACTTGGCTAAATCATCAACAGCTGTTTGTAAAGGCCCTCTAGGTGCTGAAACGCTGTGTGCGAGGAGTTTTTTTTTAAATCACACCCCTAAAAATAAAGGCTTCATCCCATCTGTCTGATTGACAGATGAAAGACAGCTGTCTCTCTCCCTCCTTTACATTTGAGGTATTAAAGTGATATGCTTAAGGCAAATCTTGCCATGGCCTTAATGAGTCCAAATGTAGTAGTATCAGAATAGAGAGCAGAGATAGGACAAAAATAGACTAGTCTTTGAAATCTTTGAAAAAGATTAATATAAGACAAGGTTAAGCTGCACACTACACGATTTTAGCCCTGATTTGCAACCAGCCAACAGTTTTTGGAGATCCCCAACAAAAGCATCAGATCAGAGCCCCAACTGTACTCTCCCCCATCTTCCTCTCTTATCCATCCTTTAATATATATTGCAAAAAAAGCGTTATTGTTTCCCTTCAGTTTTCCTGAACTGTAAAGAGGGAAAACCCAGATATGCACAACGTTTGTGCATATTAGATTTGGTGTAAAATTCAATTAAGCTGCTTTATTTTAGGGGATTAGCAAAGACGGATCATTTTTACCCTTAGGACAGGATACATCATTTTAAGACTACATTGTTTGAGGTTACAGAAAGATTGGGGTTGTTGTCAATGGAAAGTCAAATCCATTTTTTTCCAGTTTTCCAGTTCAAAATCATAAGATATTTTAAAACACATCTTCTATCCATAGACCCTTGATTTGAATTAGAAACTTCCACGAAAAAACTGTGTAGACAGAACAATATAACAATAGTAAAATTACAAGAAATCAAAAGACAATATGAAGGTAAATAGAGTGCAAACATACATGAACAACTTCCTCTTTACCACATGCAAAGAGGACAGACTGCAGAATCAGTCAAAACGAAAGCGATTGATGATGCCCCTGGGAGACAGTGCCATACCTGCCTTTACTGGTTTTCATGGGAAACATATTTGTTGACTTCTGTTATTTCCCTGCTGGGTTTACCTCCCTGTAAACCATAATCCGTCCTCATTTCATTTCCAAATTTAAAGATTTGTGCTGCTCCATTGAGAGCCGCCATTTAAGTGTAACCTCTTTGATCGAGGCCTTTTCAGCCGTACTTGAGCCAGGCCTCCCCCTAAACTGAAATAAGTGTTCGGTAATTACCGGACTACTGTTGGTGGCACTGAGAGCTTCCCTTTGTGTTGCGTAAGCCCTGCCAAGTCCTTTTTTGGTGTTGACATGTGTGTGTTGAGTTTAACACGTTCCGCTGAACTTAGTGACAGTCCTTTGTTTTCATCTGTTTACTCGTTGCTAATTGGTGTCAACATCTGCTACTTTCCTTCTTCCACCCACCGCAGATTAAATATAACACCTGAGAGAAAAGATACAAAAGGTCAAAGGTCATACATTTAGAATTAATCCTCAAAAAGCACACTTAATTTGACATGATCTAGCTGTACATTATTTTATTGCAAAGCTTGACAACGAATAAGTTTGAAAAGAGCACATTTAAGTATGACGTGACTCTACCTCCATGCAACAATGCCACCATCATGAATAGAGTGCTTTTAAAAGCATTTAGGTGTATTAAAGCGATCTCTGTCCCACCCTGGGGAATAAAGCAATGCACCTCAACTAGAATCTGGTGTGAAAGAGAGAGAAAAAACCTCCTGGGCGACGGTGATACAATGAAACTCAATGTGTGTCACGGTCTGCATATCCTAAACAGTGATTGTCTACCCACGCCGTACGTGATGTTGCCACGCTTCTATTTTTAACACTGATGTATTTGCTTGTGGCTACCATTGTGTTTGCACAGTTGTCCCGGTTATGTGGCTCTGATGTTTGTTTGGAAAATAACCGTCAGTCCAGGTAGAATAAACAACAATGTGGTGCCATTTTGTCTGTCTCTTTTTATCAAACCATTTACAGCTTCCTGGTTTCGGATGCAGGGGGGATGGGGGAGAAAAAAGTCCCTTCTGCCCTACCTTCTTACTGACCTTTCACATAATTTACAATACTGTTGAAGTCAAACGCACAAGCTGCCTGTGTCTGTGTGTCTGTGTCCATAGGTGTAGGAATTGGTCAGAGACAAAGCTTGGATATACTGTTAGACCTGTCTTTTCATTCATAAGACTGCAGGTGTAATGGCGCAAGAAAGCCATGGCTGATACGACATACATATTTACGTACAACACACAAATGCATGTCATGAGAAAGGTAATCCGGTGGGAGAATTAGGCAATAAAACCCGACAATTATCTGTGCAACAAACACGTTGTTCCCCCTGAGAGCCAGTTTGAGTCATCAACACCATTCCAGGAATGTAACCATCGTCTGGGTCCTCTTTAGTGTATACTAGCACACCATACCAGCCCTCACAAACCCAAGTCCCAACACATCATTACGAGCTTACTCACCATTCCTTAGTCATGGAAAATGATCGAAGTCCCAAAATCACTTTATGTACCCTCAGGTTACAACATTACAACACAGGGAGAGATTGTCAGAGATCACAGACTCCAGATCAAAGTCAGTTTTAGTAATTTGCGTTATTACGAATGTCAAAGTGATGTCGGAGGAGGCTTTCTTAATTCTGTTCCAGTTTCACCCTGGCTGTCTGTAAAGTTGTTGTGGCAAACGTGAGTTGCCCACCATTGAACATCTAGCAGGCCCGGTTCAGCATTTATTTGGAGTTGGTGGCCAGCAGACAAATATAAATCCAATGTTACTTTACTTTTTAGCCATGGTCTGGAATCTACCTTCTGCTCTAGGAAATATTTTGTGCCGAAGCGACTAGATTCACAACAGTGGGTTTATAAGAGCTTTGTTTGCTGAAAACATCTGGGTGTCGCAGCTGGAAACAGGTTGAAGAGAGCGTTTGGACTGAACCAAAAGAGTAAAGTTGCAGGTCGTAAAACCAAAACAGAGAGCTGAAAGACATTAAAATCTGAGCGGGGTAGTGCCAGTTTCTAATATTTCCTATTTTTACCTACTACCCGCTGTAATAGTTTGTTATCATTACCATATTGTGATGTGCAAACTCAGTGAGCCATAGCTCAGCTGATCATTTCATCTACCTCAGCCAGAAACCAGCAGATAAAGACTGGAGCTCTACCCACATCCTTAGATACGGAGACACAGGTGTACCTGTCCTCAGAGCGCAGGTTTCTAATGAGAAGAGGAGGTTGTTGTTTGAGAGAGAAGGCCCCTTTGTTGTGCATTGGTGCTGCCATGCTGACAACAAAGGTTCTGTTGAGCCTCAGTGGGCCGGTTCAGAGGTCCCGTTCTTCTCAGCCAGGTGAGATAAAAGACGGGTCTGGATATCAGTCTCCCTGGGGGCCGTCTGTCACCGGCCTTTATCAGCTGAGAGGCTTGCGAAAAAACCTACAGGATGTTCAGCGTGGAATGTAATTCACCTGCACCCCCGAACCTCTTATTAGTTCCACTGAGTCATGTAAACTATGCAGTCTATGGAGTGGTGTGTTAATGGGAACTGGTTGGAGTAGTTTGGAGCAGGCTTGCCTTCATTTCCCTGGAAACTAAATCCACTTGATCCCATTATGTAATAACATAAGCCATATAGTCACTGCTAAGAGAAGAAATCTTTGCAGACTATTCCAACTGCCTGAGGCGAAGGATGCATGAGAAACACAACTCCATGCAGACTCCAAATTACCATAACCTCCTTTTCTTTTATTTACATCAGTCTGATATAAACTAATCGACTAAACTAATAATGTTATACTTATTTTTATTCATTTGATTACATTGTGTCAATGTTTTGCGGTGACAGGGGGCTCCGTTTTATTCTGATGCTAGGAGCAATTCGGATCTGATCTCTCCATTGATCCATAAATGTGCCTTTTATAAGAGAATATTGCTTTTACCGATGTTGTACAACAGAGAAATATTATAGCATCATAGCATTTTATAGCATCACACACTGTGTGTGTGTGTGTGTAAGATAATTATGTTCTGTATATATATTTTTTTTTTAAATGCGTCAAACCAGCTTTGGCAGTCAGTCTGTGACAGCTGGATGGGTAGCATGTACCATCACAAATATCTGGCTCTGTGAACAGAAGGTGCTCATTAGATACAGGAAGTGCATCGGCATGGGAACCACTGAGCATCTGCATCACTAGTTGTACCTGCGAGGATTTATGCAACTAAATGTGAGGATACTCTTTCCAATCGGATTCAATCATTGAATCTGTGAAGCAGTGTATTCCTTTAAATGTCTGCTGTGAAGTAGAGAAAAGTGAAAACGGTTTTCTCCCTCATGACTCTGAATGCCAGTCATACATCGGAGGTGACGGGTGGATGATCTCACGGTGAACTTGTGAACAAGGACGGGCAGGAATGACATGTCTCCTCCACGTCAACACCAGACCCTCCATCTGGAAGCATCTTTTAAACATCAGCAATTGACACTGGACATGTCATGTCATCAACACTCCTCCCCGATGAAGGGGGGGAAAAAAAGAAACTTCAAATGGAAAGTGTCAGCAACCGGTGCATTCCGAGTCAAGCAGCTATACACCATCTGTTCTCTCCACTCCCTGCGTTCTCACATCCTGATCCAATCAGTGAGTGCGAGGAGAAGGGGGACTTGATTGGGTTTGTTTTATCATCCTTGAGCAGGAGCCTGCAGGAATATCCAGAGTAAACCATGAGCAGATGGCAGAGTATAAACAAGGAAAGTAAGGTGCAAGAAACTTCAATATTCTATAGTATGTATTGAGCAAGAGATTTTTCCCCTTCTTATAAACTTTTTTGGTAATGCTTTATTTTGTTGGTTCATAAATTCCAAATAGTGTCCAATTACTTAGGAATTTTAAATAACCATAACATTAGTACACTTGCAAATGATTGATAACAATTTTAGGAATGGCTCAGCATTTAGATACCACTTAAATCACATATGGTAAACATGCAGCAACGTACACACAGCACCCCATCTTGACAGAAAAAAACAGAAATTTATTAAAAAAGAAAAACTGAAATATCACATGGTCATAAGTATTCAGACCCTTTGCTCAGTATTGAGTAGAAGCACCCTTTTAAGCTAGTACAGCCATGAGTCTTCTTGGGAATGATGCAACAAGTTTTTCACACCTGGATTTGGGGATCCTCTGCCATTCTTCCTTGCAGATCCTCTCCAGTTCCGTCAGGTTGGATGGTGAACGTTGGTGGACAGCCATTTTCAGGTCTCTCCAGAGATGCTCAATTGGGTTTAGGTCAGGGCTCTGGCTGGGCCAGTCAAGAATGGTCACAGAGTTGTTCCGAAGCCACTCCTTTGTTATTTTAGCTGTGTGCTTAGGGTCATCGTCTTGTTGGAAGGTGAACCTTCGGCCCAGTCTGAGGTCCAGAGCACTCTGGAAGAGGTTTTCTTCCAGGATATCTCTGTACTTGGCCGCATTCATCTTTCCTTCAATTGCAACCAGTCGTCCTGTCCCTGCAGCTGAAAAACACCCCCATAGCATGATGCTGCCACCACTATGTTTCACTGTTGGGATTGTATTGGGCAGGTGATGAGCAGTGCCTGGTTTTCTCCACACATACTGCTTAGAATTAACACCAAAAAGTTCAATCTTGGTCTCATCAGACCAGAGCATCTTATTTCTCATAGTCTGGGAGTCCTTCATGTGTTTTTTGGCAAACTCTATGCGGGCTTTCATGTCTTGCACTGAGGAGAGGCTTCCGTCGGGCCACTCTGCCATAAAGCCCCGACTGGTGGAGGGCTGCAGTGATAGTTGACTTTGTGGAACTTTCTCCCATCGCCCTACTGCATCTCTGGAGCTCAGCCACAGTGATCTTTGGGTTCTTCTTTACCTCTCTCACCAAGGCTCTTCTTCCACGATTGCTCAGTTTGGCTGGACGGCCAGGTCTAGGAAGAGTTCTGGTCGTCCCAAACATCTTCCATTTAAGGATTATGGAGGCCACTGTGCTCTTAGGAACCTTGAGTGCTGCAGAAATTCTTTTGTAACCTTGGCCAGATCTGTGCCTTGCCGCAAATGGCTGCAATGAAACAAAGAGTGAAAAATTTAAAGGGGTCTGAATACTTTCCGTACCCACTGTACTCTACTATGACTTTTTTCGACATGCAATAATGCAACTTTTTTCGACATACTATATATACCATGACTTCTTTTGACATGCTATACTGTGACTTTTTAATGAAATTCTTCGACAAAGCATACTATCCCTATATCTTCCTTCCTTTAACTGAACCTTGAAGTGAAGTGCCATTGTTATGAATACAAACATGCTGGGTTTCTAAACCTGACATATAATGTTTTTTTGACAAGAGATTACATTGCTTTTCAAAGTCCACATTATTATCACCTCGGTAACAAGTCGTGTCTGTGTTGTGGTTTGCTTTGCATGTATCAGAGAGAGGCATCAAAGCACCTTGTCCATTCATCTGTCTCAGCCTGTCCCATCCCGCCTTCGTCCAGTCAGATGGAAAATTGTACCTTTGGGATACAGTAACGTGATGTAGAATCTGTAGTGGAACTGCTCCGGGTTAGCGGAACTCCATCTCTCTCTCTCTCTCTCTCTCTCTCTCTCTCTCTCTCTCTCTCTC
>NW_022280033.1:16625378-16643863 GCF_004355925.1 Anarrhichthys ocellatus | reverse complement strand
TCTCTCTCTCTCTCTCTCTCTCTCTCTCTCTCTCTCTCTCTCTCTCACTCACACACACACACACACACACACACACACACACACACACTTACTGCAGGCTACTCATACCTGATGATGAGTCAGCTCAGAAAGAAAGTCATATACAGTCTATTATATTAGTCTGTAGTTACTGTAATTTGTTTTACAGAATGGAGTGAGTAACTCTGAGTCATCCCACTCTGTCATCTTAAACTGTATCAAGATACATTTTAAAAAAGGGCAAAAAGTTATGCTTTAACTGCCCCTTTGGCAAAAATGACCACCAGTGGAGAGTGTTGATATAGCAATAAGGTAAGTTAGATAAGTTGCCATGGATATTGTATTTTATAATTCATTGTATCTTTAACAGACATCACTCTGCCGGATCACATGTTACTCGGTTGTGTCCTAGCTCTGGTGTCAGTGACGTGCCAACAGTGCAGTTCCAGAGAACTGTTAAGGTTGTTGTGACTTGACAGAAATGAGAGCCAGAGATTACTTAAAGTCACAATTAAGTAGCATTTTGTCGGTCCCTTTTTTTTTTTTTTACATACTGATTTCTTTTTGTGACTTAGTTCCGACTGAGACAGAAACTGGAGTTACAATGAAGGTGGTCGTCATTCAAGAGCGTCAATCAATAGTATATGTCATAACATCTGTCTTTTATTTAGAAATCAGTTTGTTTATTGGCTCACCGGGTTATTTGTAGAAAGATCTCCAATTGACAAAGATTCTATAGTTTTTATAGAAATTGTCCGAATCAAAAAAAACGAGTCTGAAGTCCCCAACTGTGAAGTCCGCTCTGGTAATTGACTTTGCTATGTCCCAGCCAGGACTGAATTGAGATTGGCTGATCTTCCAGGTTCCGGGCTCTCAGGGCTATACTTCAATGGCCGCGCAGTTTGTCTTCCTCCCTGCTGCGCTGGTTCAGGGGCTGGTCAGGAGAACTCGGGTGTATCGGCACACAGAGGGGAGCTACGGGAGGCCTGCCAGACTATGGGAGGTCCTGTCTTTTCATGAGGAACACCAAGCGTAGAGCCACACTTTGGATAATACAAAAATATTTTCCACTGTTGTGACAATAAGTCCTATACTTTAGCTACCGGCTGCGAATTTATCTGCGTTGTTTCGACATGTGCTCAGAAAACTGTAGAGCTCTTCTGATGTTAGATGATTGCTTTGAGAAGGTAGAGAGCTTTGAATGATGCTTTGTTTGCTGCTCTAGAGGATCCAAAGTTGACTTTTGTGATGTTCGAATATCTCGTTGAGATTTGGCACCATCTTGCTTAGTAATTATGAGATGCGTCCTTGACGTTGTGGTGATCAAATGAAGAGACGTGCTGCCATGAGGACTGCTCAATCCGGGTGGTCTTTAATGGCCTTTTCACAGCGCCTTTTTCTTTCACCATCCTATCAAGTTATGGTAAGTGAGTCGTTAGGTTGTGCGTTTTCCTCTTCCGTGTTCACAGTAAGTCAGTCTTTACATTAGTGAAACAAAACGCGCACAGATTGTTTATGAATGGCTGCGACCAATGCATTGGATTTACACCTCTTATTAACACACAAATTAACAATGGCCATCCAGCGCTGAACATTGACTGGCATGGATGGTCTAGCGTTCCGATATCTAATGCTTGATGTCCCGTAACACCCCAGTAGCTGTCAACCGTATACACCTCAACGACGGTCTCCATTGTTCCCCAATGAAGCGACGCGTATTCGATGACTCCCAATGAACGATTGTTTAGACACGTGCTCAGAGAAACAATACACAAAGTTACCAATATTTTATATCATGGCGTTTATTTTGCCACTGGTGCACGACAATGTCCGTCACTTCCAATAAGTTCGATCGCAAAGTTAAAACAAATATCGCCACACGATGTTTCGTCAGGGCGCGGTCAAAAACTGTTCGCCTCTTTCCCCAATCAGCAACACCTGCGATCACTGGCGTGAACATAAATATAGGCCTCTAACAAAAAACACCAGCTCGTGCTTGGAGGCATATTACACATAAACACAAATCAAATACTTGGCTTCTATATACGCAAAAGCCCATTCAGAAAATGGCAAATTTACGTTGATTTACATTTTTTCGGCCTCAAAGAGTGGCCACCATTGACACAATTGATTGAAGCAAGTGCAAAATACAAATTCTGACTCATTTGACAATGATGCTAGTGTCCATGGATGGGAGGCTGCTGGAGGCCCCGAACTCACAATTTACATAATCTAAGTGGAAAAGCATATCGCTGCTGAAGAGGCACCATCCTGCCCCGGATCGTGTTGTTTTGGTTTGTGTGTACATGCAGGTTGCCAGACTCCACTTGCTACCATGACAAGTGCCATCAGGCACATTTAGACTGTAGTTCATACATTCCCCTGGCCTCGATAAAATCTCGCATCTACGTGTGTGTGTGTGTGTGTGTGGTCGAAGTTGGTCTCTAAATCAGAGGCAGGGCTTGATGGCAGCACCTTGACAAAGAAAGGATGGCTGATTTCCAGTTATTATCGCTCTCCCTTCTGTCGCAGAAGCAATGTAAGGCATGTTCGATCCAAATCTTTCAGCTCTGACGAATGTTCGCTATTTTAGAGCGTCTTAATGATGGGAGATAATGAATTTGGTGTCACTTGGTCAAAGGTCTCACAGATGAGCTATATGAGGAAACACTCATGTCTTGATTTGTAGGTGACCTGCACACTTTCTATTATGCATATCTGGTGTCACATACACTGCTCAGGGCACGCCAATACAATTCAGGGCTTAATTCTCGTCAGATTGATTAAAAACCCAGGAGCAGCTAACGACCTTTGGATCCCAAGTAATAAGCTCCGTCCTCTGATGACTCACCTGTCCCTCTGGCTTACACTTGTCCTATCCAGACTCGTGCCAGGATTAGTTATGAAAGAGGTTTAAACCTGGCCACTGTACGATCACAAACACACACACCCACAGAGGCACCCATAGATCAGAAACACCCCTGGCCCAGATGAACGCCCCAATTATTTAAAAAACCAACAACAAGGGAGGGTCACAAGAATATAATAGGCAACAAATGAGGGGGATCAAATATACTCAAGTGTTATCTTCCTGCTCTGGAGAGGCTATCAGGTGTTTGGCAGAATGACACCCTTAATGACCGGCCTTTGCAGGGGATTGGTGCCCAGTTGAGAGACATAGCGTGTGACTATGTGCAGCCACCCAGACAGATAAAAGAGGAATGGTGTCGTGCAGACAAAGACACCAGGTCTCACCAGTCCCTCAGATGCCTGCACGTTCTTGGAAGAGTCACAAGCGGCCTGTTAGGGAAGTAATTTGCTTCTCCCCCCCCCCCACCACCCCCCTCTACATCAAAAGGGAAATTCCAACTTTACACTTGTAAGTTCCCTCTTCACTCATCCACTGTTTACGTTTCTCTTCTCTTTTTAAGGTTAAGGGTGATAAAAGGTTTTGAGCTCATTTGCTGCACGTCTGTCATTTAAACAAGCGTGTTACTCCTTTGCATGCAAGCGCTAGGTGTTGTTTGTTCTCACAGATAATAGCAGGCTACGCTTGTCACAGCATTTTTTTGATTTATAGTTTATCTTTGTCATTTGTTTTGTCCAAGGTAATTAAAATAATTAGACTCTGACACAAGACACAAGCACATGAGCTGCAGTCAGCATGCTGTCAGGTAATGTGAGAAAGGGTTGTTGTGATTTGTGATTGGGTTTGGTAGTGAAACAGGCCTGCACACTGTTGCGTGTGAACCTCTGGCGCATTGCCAGTTGAGAGAGGAGTAAAAGGACAGGTTGCATAAGAATTGAGTTATGTCTTGATTTTGAAAGAGTGTGTCTCACGGAATATGTGTTTGAATTGGCAATACGCGTGGTCAAGTGTCACGTAGAGGGCATTTACTTAGACATGTGATGACACTGATTGTTTTCCTTTCATTTGGATTATTGCGCTCTATAAATGATTTTCAAGTTTAGTATAAGCAGGCTCTGGTTACAGTTCAGTCACAAATGGAAAACTTGGCCATAATGAAAGATGCCGTGTGGTTTCTGGAACGCTGTGTAACAACGGTGAAAAGCAAAATGCTCATTTTAGGCCTTTTTTTCCCCAATATAATTTCTTCTTTTTTCGTGGTGTGTTTAGTGGGCCATGTGCCTGTAGTCCTTAATATTTTTTCATATTTTTCATCATTGAAATTTGTTTTATTGTATTCTGAGAGGGATTTATTTTAACAAAGCCTCTGTGATACAACTAAATAAGGCATGCTCATAGTGACTCGAGCAACATCAGAATTTGGGGAAGTTTTGGAAACAGTAATATTTCTACATCTACACTATTGCTAATGTACAAGCAGCTCTCTTCACCACATTTCCTTTAAATGGCACACACATTTATATTGTCATGCAATGTAAGTCATTATGAGTGGAGTTCCTGAAATCATTGCTTGAAGTGTCTGGAGAGCTCATTGATGAGAATCTTGTGAACTGCTGGCAAAAAAAACAGTTCATATTCTTGATTTAGTGGCGTCCTCTCGGGGAAGAAACTCGCAAGCGCTGCACAATTATCAATACTACAACTCCCATTATGCAGTTTACCCGGCAGTAGGCTACTTCCGCATCGACCTCAGGTCGCGCGTGGGGTGCCGGTAGGGCTACAACACATTGGTGTGAATGAACAGCGCGCTCTGGCAATGGACGGCAAAGCTGTGAAGGCCATATTGTTCGACTTGGACAACACGCTCATTGAAACAAGTCGGGCAGGTGGAATAGCGATAACAAAGGTGATAAAGTCAGATATTCTTCTAGTAGCATTTAAAGGTAGCTTCCATATTTGTAACGTCAGCCGAACGGTAAGCTCTCGACCATAGACCGTTTACAGGAAGTGCTCAATGAACTCCGTGAACAGGACGTGGACTACTGGTGACTTTTACTCTTCTACATTTCAGAGACACGTTGTGTACGTTTGACACCAACTACATGTATCTGATAGCTATACTTTGAAAATTCAAATTGTACATAAAGTATAAAACATATAATCATTAAATGGCTCTGATCATCAGGGCATAACACGTGTATTGTTACAGATTAAACGGCCAAAGAGTAATTCAAGTGTTTATGCATCAGTTAATAATTAAAAAAATATTTCAAAGCATAAGTATCTTTTTTCTAATTTAACTTCATTACTAGTAATGTAGCATTTTATTACCTTGTTGTATTGCTACTTAAGTAGACTTCACCTTATTATTTATGTGCATGTGCATAGTGTTGACGTGTTAAAATGTCCATTGTCTCACACACGTTAGTTTTATTTGCACCTGTCAGGGCGGAGCAACTCACACTGTAGTATTTGTACTTTTACTTCAGTGGGACGGGGACGTAGTTTAGAGGTTATGAATCCTGGATGAGGTTTAAATAGTGTATCTTTTTGACCAAAAACAAATCTTAAAAAGTGAGCAAAATGTCTCATTTTGTATTGCAAAACACGCAGGCATAGATGTGAAATAAGCTGATTTATAGTATAAAATGTCAATTTTAGTCTTTAATTAGATATGTCACCATTGTCTCTGACATCAGGTAGAAAATGATGTCTATATTCACATAACAGGTTGCTGAAACCTGAATGAGTGTCCTCAGTGGTGCCTCCGACCGGGCTTCTTCCACCACTGACTGTTGTATGGCACTTTAGCCTAAACTTCTAAAACAATCCCTGACCTCTTGTGGTTTGTTGTTGAATTAGACATGCATGCTTTAACCTTTAAATGGTCATCTGTTCCGATCTTACAGACCAGTGAACTTTTGAAGACGACACTGGCCCTCGACGACAACACCGTCGGCAGTATTTGTGACAAGTTCAAGCAGAAGCTTTTCCAAGAGAGCTTCGACCCCTCCGCCGGCAGAACCATCGACGACGTCCGTGTGGGTCACTGGGAGGAGAGCATCCAGGAGGCCGTGGGCGGCTGTTCGCCACCCTCGCTGGCAGCTCAGTGCTACTACCTGTGGAAAAACAGTCGCCTGGAGGTTCTCAGTCTGTCCACGGAAATTTGTGACCTCCTGAGACAACTGCGCGGCAGATACAAGCTGCTGCTGCTGACCAACGGCGAGGCTCAGACTCAAAGAGAGAAAGTGAAGGCAGTCGGGTGCGAGGACTTCTTCGACACCATCGTGGTCGGGGGAGAACACGCGGAGCAGAAACCGTTCCCCTCCATCTTCACGTTGTGTTTCGACATGCTGGAGGTGGAGGCCCAGGACTGTATTATAGTAGGAGACTCTCTGGACACCGATATTCAGGGGGGCTTTGATGCCAAACTACGGGCTACGGTTTGGATCAGCAGTGCGGGAGGTGCTCTACCAGATGGTTCAGTGACTCCAGACTACACGGTCCCTACTGTGCTGGACCTGCCGCATATTCTGCAACAACTCAAATAAGGACAGGTGGGGATTCAAACCATGTGTGAAGCAAGAGAATGGGGAGGACCGTCTCTTCAAGTGGGAATTTATAGTCATAGAAATATTAAAAGATGAACGTCATGATCAATTTCCTGACTTTCAACTAGGGTACTTTTTCTTCTTTTTTTACTTTTGTGCATTCTGCTAGGAATCTTACACACCATCTTTACATAAGTCTCATAATTGTACTAGAGTACTTTTATTCTACTCCACTACATTTCAGAAGCATTTGTCTGTCAGCTATGGTTACTATTAGGGCGAATCAATATGGCCAAAATCTTCTATTCCGATTTAAGTCATTTCATATCTCAATAAATATATATATCACAATATAGCATGTTTTCTGGTGATTCAATAAATCCATTTTAAATAACCATGTTTTTTTTCCCCGTACTCCTGTGTTAATTGAATACTTGTAAATTCATCATTTTCATTAAGAACTTAAGTGCAAAATGATCAGATTTTCTGAGACATTTGAGAAAGTATATGCTTGTTATTAATTTTCACGTAATTGTATCACGATGTCTCGATAAAATTTCATCAGATGATTCCATTGAAAGATGAGAAACGATATTGAATTATTGCCCTGCCCAGTTACTTTTCGGATTATAAGAAACATCAAATACAAGAGACCCTTTTGAAACATACGACGTATAAAGTTCAAACTAGCTCCCGACCATCCAGCTCCATAATTCTCATGCTCAAGTCTCATCTTGTATATATTGTCACATGGGCCGTTTTCCTGCAGAATGAGCACTTGAGTACATTTTGCTGATATTACTTGTTTCTACTACTAGGACACGATTGTAAAGTGGGTCTTTTATTTTAGTGGAGTTGGTAGTTTTAAAGTAAAGGATCTGAATTCATTCTAAAATATTTTTTATTCCATGCTCAATGTGACTGTACAAAAAGATCTCTGGGTTATTTTTACATCCAATAACATATCAACACATCATATGCTGCTACTTTGTCATTTCTTCTAAGTCTAAGCTAATAACACACTTTTGACAGTGGAGATACACTTCTAAGGAACCAGGTTATTGTGACATATCATGGCTCTACAGTTTGTGTTTTATTCTTTCTGTAGCAACTTCAGAGGATATCAGGACCCATTTTAAAAGGTGCAGTGTGTAGGATCTGGTGGCGAGGTTGCTTCCTTGTGCCGGAGAACTACTAACTACGGAGGTAGACACAAAAATGTGACCGTCTCTATCAAGAGCCAGTTTATCCGTTCTGGGCTACTGTAGACACATGGCGGCCGGCTCTGTCGATACAAACGGCTCACTCTGAGGTAACGAAAACACGATTCTTAATCTCAGTTGATTATACTTTAAATAAAACATTATATTCAATTTCTGCCAATATCCCCCCAAATGCTACACACTGTACCTTTTAATTAGCATTAACAGCAGTGACTTTCTCTTGATTTGTCCCATTTAAGGCATGCATCTTTACTGGTCCGATTGTCCTGCAAAAACTCACTTCACATCTAATTTGACTTTGATGTTCATTGCCGCCAGCTCGGCCACAAAGTAGCGGAAGACGTAAGGAACGGACACCGTGTCAATGGAGTCACTTTTACCGCACAGTGTGCAGACGGTCTCGCGGTGGCGCAGGGCCAACCAGTAGGGCGGCGGTTTCTCTAACAGGGGGGAGAGCAGGCTGCCACAGTCGACGCACACCTGAGTCACCGATCGGTCCGAGCAGTTGAAGAGGCGATCGTGAAGCAGGTAAGACGAGCCGTGGGCCAGCAGGGCGTCTCGCTCCATCTCCCCGAAACGGATGCCTCCCTGAATGTTCCTCCCCCCCACTGGCTGGTTGGTCACCTTGTCTCTTACTCCAGTGGTTCTCACCTGGAACTTGTCGGAGACCATGTGACGCAGCCGCTGGTAGTAGACGACCCCGATGAAGATGTCGGCCTCCAGCTCCTGGCCACTCACTCCGCTGTAGAGCCGCTCCGTGCCGTAGTAGTTGTAGCCGCCCGCCCGGAGAATTTTGCCGAAGTACTCGAGCGCAGAGCTCTCCTCTGAGAAGGTGAAGGGGGTGGCGTCGTGGCTCAGGCCGTGCAGGGCGCCAGACTTGCCGGCCATGCTCTCGATCAGCATCCCGATGGTCATGCGGGAGGGGAAGCCGTGGGGGTTGAACAGGATGTCGGGGGCCATGCCGCTCTCTGTGAAGGGCATGTCCTCGGCCGGCCACAGGCGACTCAGGATGCCCTTCTGACCGTGGCGACTGGCGAACTTGTCACCAATGGTGGGGTTTCGCGGCACTCGCATGGTGATGCACACGCGTTTAAAGCGGCCTGAGCCAGTGTCGTTGCTGCAGATCTTTACATTGTCCACAACGCAGGCCTCCTGGCTCCTAGAAAAAAATACAGAAAAACACATTCACATTGTGGTTTGTAATTTCACAAAGTTAAGCTGCAAAATGAAATATCCTGCAGAATTTAAGTAGTGTTTGGTTTTTGGATGTGTAGATGATGAAAACCATGACACTTACTTGTAGAAGTTGACGGTGGTCTGGCCTGTGTTGAGGTTGATGTAGCTGTAGAAGGGGTCCCCAAACTGAAGTGTCGACCCGATGTGCGGAAGTCCATCAGCGTCCAGTTTGTCCTGTACTTTAGGGTCACCTGGCTTGGTCCCAAACACCACGCTGTCATCTCCCCTCACTTTGTCTGCCAGGTCCACCAGCTCAGTCTTGTAGATACATCCATGGGCAAAGCCTCTCTCCCATGATGACTTGTTCACAATCTAATAAGATCAAATTGTGGATTTCATTCCATTTCTATCAGGAACTAGAATGGGCCAGACAGACTTACGGTAGTAGAACTTGCAAATATAAAGCCTCTGGCTGCGCCTGTCGCCAGCGCAGAGGCATAAAAAAACACAGTAACTGTTGTGTTTTACTCACCATGGCATCTTCCATGTCGTAGCCTGTGTAGGATATAACGGCCACGATGGCGTTGGTGCCGCTGGGGTAGTTGTCCAGGTTGTAGTGGTCATACATGCTGGGCCTGACCAGTGGGCTCTGTGGGGTCTGGAGCCGGTACAGCTTGTTATCAGAACGGTCCAGGAATGAGTGCAGGGGGAAACCCATAGTCTGCTTACCTGAAAAGAGAAGATGTTAAATCTCTGATGGACACGATGTAATGAAAGGACTGATATATTTGAATCTCATCAGCCTATATACACCTTGTGCGGGTGTTTGGAGCCTCTAACGGTGGTCTCAAAACTTACCCATCTGACACTGGTACATGTTCCTCGGACTCTGGTTGTGGTCCGAATAGGGGATGAAGCTAGCCACCACGCTGAGCATACTGTAAGGGAAGAGCTCCTGGTGTGTGGTCACTCCTGGCTGGATCTCATTCTCCATGATGCCCACATTGATGTACAGCTGGCACAAGATACAAAAAGATGATTAATTAAAAGTTTCAGCGGCCAATATGCAAAACAAATCCCCCTTTACAGTTGTGTGCTTCAGGGATTAAGGTAATACGACTACTGCAGCATCTTTATAAATCATAGTCTACACATACTTGTTCAAAGGTGCCAATCAACTCTTGCTTGCCAAGAGCTAGGTTGCGTACGGGCCGCACCATACGGCAGGGTGTTGTGAAGAGGAACAGGCCTGGGTACAAGCTGGCCTTGCCTGTTTTGGGAACCAGAACAATCTCGGTCCAGGGAGGGATCCTCTTCTCTTTCAGCACCTGAGGGTATTCGTTTTAAATATCAGCTCTCTGCACACACAATGTGGGCAGTACGGACTGTTGAACTTGTATACGTCACACAGATGACATACCTTGAACCTCCGCAAGGAGTCGACCACAGCTTGGGCTAATTCAGTCTCCACCCAGCCCACAACAGCCCCGTCCAGGATCACGGGGTAGCAGTCTGAATAAGCTTGGCCAGGAGATCCATCCACTGGAGTGACACCTTAGGCGCAAGAGACGGAAACGATTTTGTGCTCTAAAATGTGCGCCAGACAAAGTTTAAAAGGACATGCTCTAATTTCATACATCGTGTAATTGTGCATCGTGGCCATAATTTAGCAGAACAGATGACTCACCGAGGGAACAGAGCAGAGCAGGCAGGGATATGGTGGACAAGGTCGGTGCCACAATCTCACAGATGGCCGTCATGTGGTTCATGAGTCCACACGGATCTCCATCTGGAGTGTGGACGGGACACAGGAAGCCCCAGGACTCGGGCAGCAGCTTACGAACAGAAGTGGTCCTCATCTTGGCGAACGCCGCACCTCTGTGCACACAGCGGAAGTGGGACAGGTAGCGGATGAAGTTGAGCTTGTCAGCTACAACACACAGGCCTGTGTTCTGCAGCATGCCAAGGCCTGTGCACAGGAGGGGGGGGGGGAAAACCATGTTTTATTTCACAGATGGACTACATTTTTATACCGCAACATGTACTCAAACCAGGCTGCAATCTCCAGTTCTGGAAAGTGAAGCCAATGCATAAGTGCTTAAACTTGCATTCTCTCTACTGGCCAGCAGGGGGTGACTCCTCTGGTTCCAAAAAGAAGTCAGATTGTATAGAAGTCTATGAGAACATAAATACTTCTCTCTTGATTTATTACCTACGTAAACATTGTAAACATGAGTTTATGGTCTCAATCTCTAGTTTCAAGTCTTCTTCAATACAGCATGATGTCCATTTAGTAAATTGTGGTCCATTTAGAGTCAAATAGACCATAAAGCAGGGTATGCTTTAGGGCGGGGCTAGATTATGATAGACAGGCTGCTACCACAGTGTTGTCCGTGTTTATGTTTCACAATCTTAACCCTTTCCCATCATGTCTTCACTTCATGAAATTTAATTGTAACATTTTGGTCAAGATGGTGACAGCCAAAAACCAAAATGCCAAACTCTAGGCTTCACAAAGGGCAGTCCACATACAAATGGCTGACGTGACGTCCACCTCTTATATGCAGTCTATGAGTCATACGGCCGTACCTGTCTTGGAGGCGAGGTTTCCTGTGGCCAGCAGATATTCAAAGGATTTGGTGAGGTCCGTGCCCATGTTGAAGATCTTTATCACGTTCTCAGGGGTCCATCCTCCTTTCAGTCTGCTGCCTCTCTTGTCAAAGGACAGCTTCACAGACTGCAACCAGGCCAACATTCTCTCCTGTTGGGAATGTTTGTGGGGGTTAAATCCTTCACTCATTTGCTGAGGTCATCGCCAGAGGCCAGGAAAGGAAACGCCCATCAGTGCTTGTTCAAACGACTGTGACTGTACCTTCATAAACATGAGATAGAGCTGACCAGGAGTGAGCACTTCCTGACACATGATGCTGTCGGGGTTTTCCTCCATACACTCCTGCTTGGCATACGTGAAAAGTTTCCTGGTCATCAGACACAGCAGGTAGAACTTCTCTGTGTCTGACTTTAGGTGGATACAGATGCACTCACTGGTCAAAACAGAATACAGTTATTTTTACTAAATGTACCACAAAAACATAACACTGTTGTGCCTGTAAGGCTGTCGATGAAGACTTAAAACAAATACGTACTTCAGCAGGAAGTTGGCGCACTGCTCGTTTGTGTACCACTCAGGAAGGCTCAACTTAACCCTGAAGCGCTCTCCGAGGTAATTCAGCACCTTGCTGCGGGTGGTGCAGGCCTCCTCCATGACAACGCGCAGCATCTCGGACGCACAGCTTTTATAGAAGGAATTTTCCTCGCGGCCCTTGATCAGTTCCTGGTAGATTTGAAAATCTGTGAAGTCCACCAGGGCCTGGAGGATAGCACAGAACTGTATTAACATACCATACCAAGAGCTCATACCTTATATTTCATTATATTTTTCTAAGATATTGTTCTGAAGACATTTAACATCTCTCTTTTCACTAAATAATAAATACAATATTCACTTCCTAAACACATGGACCCTGATTACTACCTTCAGTGCAAAGCCGAGTGGGAGGAAGAACAGCTCTTTGTGGTAGATGAAGTTCAGCATCACAGTCCCGTTTTCCAAATAATGTAGATTCATGTTAACGGCTGTGTGCTCTTCCTTTACGCAGCGCATGGAAATACCTGTGAGAACGCATTTCTGGTGAGATCCATTTTAAAAGATATGCAGCTGGAATTGTTGAGCCTGGACGATCATTACACTGCTTTTGCACAGTTTTTAAAGATTATATTTACCATGCTGAGTGTATCCCTGGCCCCTGCTCTTCCACTTTGGCCTCGACATGGCAATGGGATAGTTCCTCCGTGGCATGATCAACATACGGATAACCTTCTCATTTCCATTCACAATGAAATAGCCTCCCATTTCCTGGTTCCAATGTTAAAAGGGGAAATATGTATCTAATTAGATAGATGCAATGCAATTTCTGTTAATCTTGCAAATGTTTAAAATGCGTGTCTGACCTCTGCCTCTTCATGGTGTTCTACAAGCTCTTTGGGGGGCATGCCATGCAGGTTACACATCTTGGACTTCACCATGATGGGCACCTGACCCATGGACTGTTTTATGATGCCTTTGGGGACTCCGTTGATTGACCAGCTGACATCTGCCTGAGATGATGACACAAAAAAATAACCAATTAAAAAATAAATACTGTAATCATATCACTCACGCGCAGTTTGGATACAGAAATGTCCGGTCCTTTTCGTTGAGCCATTTCCTGGTTCGCACACATCTCAGACTCACCACTATCTTCCCTTTGTATGTACATTTTCTCCCCCTGCACTCTGCTGGAAACACCTTCAGCTCCCTGCAGATGCTCCCTTTGGCGACCACCGGGCTGTAGACGGTGGCCTCAACGAACGCGAGGCTGAGCCTGTCATCTTTGTTCACTGTGAACTCCAAGGGAGGGATGGCCTTAAGAAGAAATGTTACACCACAAAAAAAATATTACGAACTTTGCAGGCGAAAAATTGACAGAAGCTTGAGAACTAAACATGGACACAGAGGGTACCGGAACAGAGTGTGTGTGTGTGTGTGTGTGTGTGTGTGTGTGTACCTACTTCTACCTTTCATATTATATTAAAAGTTTATACAAGTTGAAAAGGTTTTTTAGAATGGTAGATAGTTGTTTTCATATCGTAGCTTCTCAAACAGTAGTCACAAATACACATAGTTATAGAACTACTCGCAACATCACATAACGTTAACTTTAAAAACAAGCCGTTATAGTTAACTAAATCGTTTTCAGCTTCATTTGGTGTTACATTTACACGTCATTTTAGTATTTCTTAAAGAAATCCTATGACATGTGGTTGATAACTTTGTTCAAAGAAAGTTGAACTGACCTGCACAACGCGGGTGAGCCCGTCAGTGACAGCCTGGTCAAACGACTCGATGTGAGCTTTCGTCAGGTCCTGAACGGCGGTGTGTTGAGAGTCATTCAGGACGCCAAATCTGCTCTCTGTCAGATTCTTTAGACTCGGAGCTTTGGGCAGATTCTCCCACTTTAGTGAGGAGTCCATGCTTGCACACCCGGCGACGCATTCGCTTGTTTACCACATGTGCATGGAGACACAGGAAGTACATCCGTCTGGCACCGGAAGTGTTCATCTTCTTCACTGACGGTGTCGCTTTTTTTTGTTGGAATACTGCCATCTTATGGTGTAAATTATCCCTTTCAATTGAAGTGCTATAATATGATGATATACTATAATTCTACACATTCACTGTGGGTGTTACAATACATAGGTTGCCCCACCATAAATATTATAATATATTGTAAAACACTTTCAACACTTCTGTTCATATGAAGGCCGATATAAGATCCCTGCAATGAATGAAACAATCTTGCAACAAGATAGAAAATTAAATTTATAAATGTTTGTGATCTTCATACCTGAATGAATTATTATGTATATATCTTCTGTGACTATTCACCTCTCCACCAAGTTCATTGAACGTCATAAAGAAAGCCCCGTTAGTTTGCTGTATCTGTGGTGCTGCACTGACTGCTGTGATTGATGCTCATCGCTCCTCTCCTCCAGGTGGAGGCGCTGTAGGACAAACAAACACGACTGCTTTCTGGACGTTTTCATGGGAACTAGAATACAAAGAAGCAGTGATGAAGCTGCTGTAACATGTAAACACGTTGCTGTTGTTGTTGTTGTTGTTGTATCAGCTGTTTGTAAAAAGACTGGGTCCCGCTGTGTTACTCAGGCTGCACTACAGCGTCTATTCACAGGCGCGATCCCACTACTGAGCGGCACGGGGGCTTTGACCTGCTCCGTCTCCGACCTGGGTCGGTGCACCCCTCCTTAGACGACCTGGTGGTCCCGGGCTCCCCCAGGAGCACCATACCGATACCGAACTTAGTGCGGACACCCGATCGGCATAGTCCACCGCAACTCAGAGCTCCTGAGCTCAAACGATCCGCCAGCCTCAGCCTCCCGGTAACTTGGATTACAGGCGCGCGCCACCGCACCCGGCGAGGATCAGAGATATCCATCGGGTTGTTATCTTGTACAAATGCAACGTCATCAAAAAGCACAACGGCATCTAGCGGCAGAAACACTGAAACCCCGTAGTATTTTAAGTTGCCTAAAGTCCAGCCAACTGAGAGGCAGCATTTTCTTTAGTGAGCGCTAGATAGAAGCACAGTGTGTGTGTCATATGTTAAAGTGAACGCTGTAGATCAGTGAGGGAAAGTTACTGAGCACATGTAGTCTAGTACCGTGACTGTACTGTCCTATTTGTAGGCTACTTTACTGAGATATATACAAATATACATTCTACTTTACACTACTTCATAGAGAAATACTGTGTGTGCTTTTTGTTGGTAACTTGACAGGTGGCTTTGCACCAGCACACAGCTGTTTTCAACCCTGGCTGACTGTTGTCAGATGTAAAGTGGGGTATTTCACCCAACCACGAGCTACAACGGTGATGAGGTGTGAAGTGCCTCAACAGGGATAAAATCAAGGAAGGAGTGGGTGGCATGCCACTCAACAATAGATGGTTGTCGAAGGTCTTTCAAATTGGAATTAATGTAGATCCCTTAATAAAATAAGATATATTTGTCTTTATTAAACTATACCAAATATGATGAGGTGTATGTAGTCTCTCTGCATAATTTACCTTTACGGACATCGCAGGTACTGCTGTGTTATTCATTGAACAGCTGAACTGGTATTATTTTAACCTTTAAATGCAGATAAACTATAGGTTAGGTGAGAAAAACCCATCAATTGTCCTTGATCAATATCCAGATCTAATCTACTTTATTTCTCAGTATATCATCTTTTTTAACATTTTTGCCCTCATTCTTCTTTACGGTTTTGATCAGCCCTTGTCTTATCTCATCTTGTAGTTGATATTTAAAGACATGGATAACTTATGATAAGATGACCGAGTAACATTGCGCCAACCTTCGTACATTTAAGACCATTTACATTATGTAGTGAGGAATGCTCCACAGAGAATGAAGCATAGGGTGTAAGTTTGTGAACGCAGCCTTCAGGCTGGCTCCTCCACCAACCAAATCCCTAATCAGTGCCAGCATAGAAAAGGCACCTGTTGGCATGGTGTCATTCCTTTATGGCCCCTGTCCTGTACCTGTGGTGCCGTGCATTGGTTTTTGTAATACAGGTATGTATGTAATGTGAAGCCTTATGACAACCATTATGAAATACAGCCGCATGTATTAACTCTGGACTGACATGTTGGCTGGAAATTGGTTTTAGAAACTTCTTCATTGTCCTGCTGTCTGAGTGACTTCATTAGTACCCCATATATGAGTTGGTAAGACACAAGCTTAATTTGTATTATTTTGCAGCATGGTGAGCCTTGTTAATCCCCGTTTTCATTTGTAGGTTCACCTGCTGCTGTTTTGCCTCCGTTTTGATTAATATACATTGTTCAACCAACATGGGTTTGTTTGTCTATTTGTCTTGATTCTTTTTGTTATTGTTCCCTTTGTCTTTAGGTTAAGCAGAGTGCCATTGTTGGGAGGCTAGGCACCCGTGGTGAGGTCCCTACACCATATGCATGCATGTACAAACACTTATGTAAGAATAAGAGTGTGAACTGCACCATTTCTGTTGGGAGGGGGGGGATGTGTTGCACCTGAGGTCAGTTACCGGTAGCACCCTTGGGCACTCTTCAATGTAGTCTGCCTCCCCACCAGTGGCCTCTATTTAAATCCCACAATTTTGCCTAGTTTATGTTGGATAGGACATTATAGAATGGTATTTTTTGTGCTTGGGCCGTTTTAGCTTAACCTGCAATAATTATTTTAAATCCCTTATTGGTTTCAGTCATGTTCATTTGTCCATTAATGTTCTTTCTTCCCCGCAGCTCCCGTCCCTGCCAATTTGCTTATTTTCATGATTCTTTAAATAAAACCTTTCGTTAATTTTTACGAAACACATCTGTCTAATTTCAGTAACTAACAATTCTAAAAAAACAATATCTTAAGGTTGTTAAGCTTATAATTCCTGGGGTGTAACAGGTGGCGTTGTTGGTTCCCTCATTTCCCCCTTAAGGCCCCGCCACAATTACATCTTTGGCTCGACATATTAATTGACGCCTGATAAAACCCCATCCCGCTTAAGCAACAATGTCATTGACACTGACTAATACACATGAGCAAAATAATGGACATGAGATGCTTCCGTTTTATGTTCCCAAAATGATGGACTTGAAAGCAACACAAAAATGCACATAACTGAGTTAAGGGTGCTCCAGTATAATCCAGTCATATCTACATTGTGTGTGTTGATATAATTAACAAATGAGCAAAACTAATGACAAAATAAATTATTAACATAATGTCATATGCTGACACATTTATGGTTTAGTGAGTTACAGACCATATTCACAAAATGAATACAATTAACAGGACCCAAACTAAGGACAACAAGATACAAAACAAACATTTAAACTAAATTAAACAGCTTGTTTATATGTCATAATTTCTAAACTTCTGCAGCAGACTAGATGGGGAGTCAGCCTCCCAACGGAAACGCCGATGGCAGTAATCACCTAAGCATTGATGAGAAAAGTCAGTTAGTCGTATAGGGCTTAATACTGTGAGAACAATACATACTCCTGGGTGGTACATGGTAAATAATGAATTGGATAGAAACAGTTTGGACCTGTGTCACACAGTAATGCGTTATACAATTGTTTTATTTTATAAAGAAGAACAATAACGATATACTCAAGAAAAACATTATCCTGCTTGTCACTGAGGTTACAACTGACTTCTAACTTTGCACATTTATGCCTACCTCTGTTCTACTTTGTTGTCTTTGTTTTCGTTTTATTTTTGTTTATTTGTATATTCTGTGTATTAAAAACCAGAAAAAATTCCGTGTTGTTCCATTAGTTGGTTGATACCTGCAACAAAAGCTTTAAAAAAATAAGGATGCAAGACGCACTGTTGAAAGCCAGGATTTCTATGCGCTTGTTGGCCACTTCCATGCTTTAGTAGAAAATAAATACTTTCCATTCCTTTTGAGAATATTTAGTAATTCACTTACTTGCAGAGGGCACGGCATCATATGGAGCTTGTTGGTCAGACTGAAGGTCCTCTGCTTGGGAAGTGACAGGGATTCCTGCATTTGAGGCCTCCAACATTGGTTCCTTCTTACTTCTCACAGCCCAGTGCATTGACTGAAAACAGATGACCACATACATCACCAGGCTTTCTAAGTTAAACAGATCACACAATATGTATATATATTTACTTTTTTCAATCGTACCAAAGTCAAGACATTACATACAGTTTTAACAGAGTCATTCAAGGCTTGCCAGTCATGAAAAGAAATAGTAACTCCACTTCTTCTCCAAAGGTCATAGTTTTTTCTTTTGGTTTCATTGCATAAAACCTCTTTGGCTTCCTGCAGCTTTTGGAAATCTGCCACTGTCAGGAAGAAAGAAAATATCAGGGTCTAAGATGGATCATCATGCATACCAAATTAGGAGAAATAAATGCCCTCTTGTTTGCATGCAGTTGCAGCTCTACATTAACATAATTTGCTTTGAAGTCAAGACATCAGAAAGATGCATTAACTGTTTGTGGAATAAGTAGGCAAGTA
>NW_022280033.1:16609806-16625278 GCF_004355925.1 Anarrhichthys ocellatus | reverse complement strand
TAGTTCTATTATTTGTCTGTATCTGAAAATTCCTTTTAAATATAAACGTGTCACAGCAATGGTTCACATATTTACCTGCTCTGGGATTGTTTAGGTGTTTGTCAGGATGACATGCCAAAGCTCGGATCTTGTATTCATTGTTAATCTGTTCAGTCTGCAAGGAAAGAGGTCACATTAAAAAAAAACGAGTTTTTGCCAATCTAAATATTTGAAATTCAGGAATCAGTCACTTATTAGGTTTTCAGGGGACATCACTCACTGTGGTAAAACACATTAGAATGTACGCACATATATCTGTGAGGCCACAAAACAAAATCAATACATGTCAGGGCAATATAGACACTGATTTTCTGAAAATTTTATTTTTTATGTTACTTTGAAAATGATATTGATCGATGCTGATCTTGTATTTAGAGACGGACAGATGCATAGCTTATTCCTGCTATGACGCAAGCACTGCTTTTAGTGCTACAGGCAAGGTAAGCATTACTCATGCAACGTGATGTTGCCATTATAGTCAGGCTACTCGACTGGTAATTCTGGTGTTTCCATCATGTTACCATGTTGAAGAATGAATTATTAAGTACTAAATGCTGTAAAAAAAATAAAAATACGAAACAGGCACTTTATGACGCACGACTAGTTCCTCTGACATCTTTTTGCTGAAGCTTCAACAGGTCTCTGTTGGATCAGACTAACCTCTGGAGCATATATAATTCAATACTCTTTAGGTTTACAGGTGGCTGATATGTTGCGTACATCCAGCATTCTGCGTCATCTTTAACTTCTGAATTCTTCAATCAGTAACCTGATGTTCTGGTTTGTAGATGCAAACAACTCCTATTTCACTCGACAAATAGGCTGATCCTTAAACCCACAGGCAAGAACTTACCGACGACAATTCATCACATCCTAACAACCCGTAGTAATCCTCCAGGTCCTCTGGTTTGCTGTTCCAAATAGTCTCCATATAAATCTGTTTTGAAATGTGTATGGTCTCTTGTCACGGAGCTGCTTGACTGTCTGCTGTCCTGGTTCACAGATGTTCGGTTCAAGCCTTTCTGATAGTCTCGCTGCAGCTGTGGTTCAGTCACTAAAATATGTTCAAAGTTTATCTTTTTTTTATTTTACCAGCTAGCTTCTAGTAAGCAATGGGAAACGGCCTACTGGTTGTCGAGGGAGATCTCTCTTGAGTTGTGCAGACAATTCAACGGTCCGTTTTCACCACATGACGCATGCTGCATTCAGGTGTCTAAGCTACAGCTCCACACTCAGCTCGAAGTTTAGACAATTCATGGAGGCGAGGTATTAAGGCAAAAGCAGCTTTCAAAATTAAAAAACACAATAATCAACTCTGTATAAAATCATGTTTTTGGCGACTGGGCTACTTATCATGTGGTATAAAGTATGTGGCCACATTAAATGGATGAGTGTGCAGGAGGCATTGAGATTGTTATTAAAATATAAACATATTCATGTAATACGAAAGCTATATAATATTTTTACTGACAAAGCTTATATGCTATTATTTAAATACCTTAAATACCTTATTATTAGTTTTGACGTCTATGCATTATTCACAACTTTGTTCGGCCATGAGTACTTCACAATTACTCTGACAGTGTTTGAAGGCAGCAATATTTTGTTGTGGTTTACGTCATAGACGTAAAAGGGGGACGTTCCAGCCGTGTCGACTGGTGGAGAATAAGTCACGTGCGCAATGCAAATGAGACAGCTGTCCGAGAGGAAGGATCTGCTCAGCGGCTCTGCGGGCTGAAGATGGCGGACGGAGAGACTAGTCTCGGAATGGCCTTTTCAGGCGCATCCGATATGGAAGAACCTGCCGCAAAAAGGTCTAAAATCAGCCCGGTAAAGAAATACGGATTCAAAGTCGCTCAAGAGGGCCTATCCTCGTGTGTCTCTGGGGCCAAAGAGAGCCGGGAGGCGGCGATGAATTGTACGCAAACAGCGGAGACGGAAGCGAAGCCGGCGATGGCGGTAGAGCAGGCCCCAGCGGCGCTAGGCGGAGACAACAATGGACTGGGACTGCTGGTCTCCGAGCCGCACAAACCAGTCGTGAAGCTAGACGACAGCGCGGTACTCGGGACGACGGAGGAGAGCGCTGGTATGTGAAGAGACGGACGTTTAACAAAGCTTCACGTAGTTACGCGACTTACTGTGGGACAATGCTTGTTTTACCAACTTAGCAGTTAAACCGGCGTGTTTGAAACAGAATATAACGTTAACGTTAATTAACGTGACATTCTGGGTAACGGTAAACACAGTGTGTTTGTTGAACGTGTGGGCGTTGAACTTCAGAGAGGCGGAAGTTAACGTTACTTCTCAAGACTGCAACTTTAACTTTTCCGTAGTTGACGCTAAACATGAAAGAGAAAACTGTCCGTGAAGCGTCATGTGGGGATTTCACGACGCTGTTTTATTTCCTTCACTAAACTTTTGATTGACACTTAGCATTCTTTAGCCGGGTGACGTTACATCTCCGTCCCTTAACGAGGCTGTTAACCATGGGTATGGGTTGTAAATGAGCATCGTGATTATTAGTGATAGCCTCCACGTATCTCTAGTTGTATTTATTCATTTGACAAACTTCTCTGTAATCAGATTTCCTCGGACATGACGATCTTCCCTCCAACGGTCTGGCCGTCACGCCGGACCACATCATCAACGACGACGACGACAGGTCGTCACACGCGAGCTCCAGTGACTGGGCACCTCGACCGCAAATAGGTAACTGGTTGGGAGAATTTGAGTAGCATTTGACAAAAAAAAAAACTTTGCTTGAAGCTGCTTTAATTACTCCTCTGATTTGATATACTTTGTAAGAAGAAAATAGTTAATACTATCATTTACATTGTAGTACTGAGTTGTTGTGTTCTCGGCCAGGCTCCTACAGTTTCATCCAGCAACACATCAGAGACACAGACCCGAGGACCATTCTGAGGGATCTGCTGCCCGAGACTGTCCTCCCTCCAGATTTAGATGACATGACACTGTGGCAGATTATCATCAACATCTCAGAACCTCCGAAAAGAAAGAAGCGGAAGGATATTAACACCTTAGAAGATGTGGTCAGGCTACTCCATGAAAGTAAAAGGATCCTTGTGCTGACTGGTGCTGGGGTATGCATTTACAGTCATATTTAACAGTTGTACTGTTTGAATTACTGTGTGTCTGAGTGAATACAGAGTACCAATGTTAATGCTATTCAGTCAGCATGCTTGTATTTTGTATTTTTGTTGTAGGTGTCAGTTTCGTGTGGAATACCAGATTTTCGCTCCAGAGATGGAATTTATGCACGGCTTGCTGTAGATTTTCCTGATCTTCCAGACCCTCAAGCTATGTTCGACATTGATTACTTCAGACGGGACCCGAGACCCTTTTTCAAGTTTGCTAAGGTTTGTTCATTGTGTCCACTTCAAATCAAATTTCATAACAATATAGAAAAATAAACAATTTAATCACCCTCCTAAGACCCCTTTGTGCCGAAAATGTCTTTGGTGTTTATTTTGTGTTTTAAATAATGACTCAGAACTTGTTTAAGACTTTGTAAAACATTCTCTGCAGAGACATATTCAAGGCTTTATTAAACTCAAGATCATACCGTAGCAAGCCTTGGAGTCAGTCCTCAAGAGTTGAATGCATCCTCTTTGTTACAGGAGATCTACCCGGGCCAGTTCCAGCCTTCACCCTGTCACAAATTCATATCTATGCTGGACAAGCAGGGGAAGCTGCTGCGCAATTACACACAAAATATTGATACATTAGAACAAGTGTCTGGAGTTAAGCGGATTATCCAGTGTCATGGTGAGTGATGCAGCTTATAGATGGATCTTTCTTATCTTTTATACATTTCTGTCCATGAGGATTGTGAAAGTCAACATTCATTTTTATTGCAGGGTCGTTTGCAACTGCTTCCTGTCTCGTCTGTCAAGACCAAATGGGTTGTGAAGCTATAAGGGAAGACATCTTTAACCAGGTATTTATTCATTACAAACTGTTCCAAGATAACACAGTCACATGCACTGCTGGACACTAGTGGATACACTACGTATTAAGCAAAACCTGCAACAATGGAAATCCATTGTTTCATGGTTATTGCATAAAACAAGCATCTTCCATTGTAGAATTTAAGGACCCAAGGAAGCTGACGTGAATACATTTTCAGTGTGAGAGATCTTGTACACTTTGTGTCAGAACTAGAGCTGGAGCGGTACCATTCCAGGAGTGGAGCAAAGCACCAGGAGGAGCAATTTGGAGTGAAACTAAAGATGAATTGATCCTTTTCACCACAGACATTTTGACTTGTCGAACAGGTGTAACCAACAACCATCTTTAATTGCTGCGTTGCGTTATTGGCTTAAAGGTAGAAATTGTTCATGTTATGAGCTCCATCTGCAATTCTCTGCAGTCAAAAGGGTCTTTGAAAAAAATAAATAAATAAACCTGCCGTTGGCAAGGCTGTCGAGATATAAGTTGGACATCCAAAATTTCAGATGGGGAGAAAAAGAAAATTGGTGCTCATTGCACTGTATGTTTATTATAAAAAAAAAAAAAACAACCATTGGGAATCATGTCGGTAGTATTTATAGTGCTTTGTTACTCGTAACTACAACATATTGTAAATCCATACTACTGTCATCAGTGTTGTCGACATGTACTGCAGTTAAAACACTTGAAAGCTTGAAAGCATCAATCAGTGAAATCAACTCTACAGTCAATTTTGCACACAGTTTACGTAGTGGTGGTGGTGGTGTATTGATAACAGTAAAAAGTTGTCTCATTAACATACTGCAAATAAGGCTTGTTCATCAAATTAGAAAAAAAACTATCAGATTGATGTTGCCGTAGTCATAAATACTGATCCCAGTCACTTCCACACAGTGAGGCATAGAGCTTATTAATTAAACACCGGTATTGCATCGGTACTGATGCCCAAAGCCCAGGTATCGTGTTGGTATTGAGACTGGAAAAAGTTGAATCAATGCAAGATTAAAATATCCATGGCCCTCCTTTAACAATATTTTGTTATAATGCTAACAACGTGAAATCATTCGGTAGGTTGTCCCTCGTTGTCGACGTTGTCCAGATATTCCCCTGGCGATCATGAAACCTGACATTGTCTTCTTCGGAGAGAATCTTCCAGAAATGTTCCACAGAGCCATGAAACAGGATAAGGACGAGGTGGACCTCTTGATCGTCATCGGCTCTTCACTTAAAGTCCGACCAGTTGCCCTCATCCCAAGTACGTTTGTCAGATGAATGGATGGATGGATGTATGTTTTCTGTAAGAATTACGCAATAGCCAATGTGTTTCTATTGTGCGTGTGTTTAACCCAAACATACAATACAAAACCTTTTCTTTTGCTCTACATCCCGTTCAGACTCCATTCCACATGAAGTGCCTCAGATCCTGATCAATAGGGAGCAGCTGCCTCATCTCAACTTTGACGTGGAGCTACTCGGCGACTGTGACGTCATTGTCAACGAGCTCTGTCATCGGTTGGGTGGAGACTTTGAGCAGCTCTGCTACAACATTGTAAGACTCACTGAGACCACAGAAAAGCCCCCCCGGCTACCAGAACAGCCACCGAGCGAGGCCTTGCCTGCTGTTGCTGATGCCGCTCAGGAGGAGCAGCAGCAGCACAGTACAGACTCTGTAACTAAGCCTTCAGAGGAGACGGAAAGTCTGAATGTCACAGACACTGCTGGTAACGATGTTCCACCTCCAGAGCCTTGTCCAAATGCTCAGTGTCCCAGCGAAGAGACGGCTGAGCCTTCAGAGTTGCCAGCAGAGGACGCGCCGAAAGAGGAGACCGCTGAAGTAAAGAGCCAAACCTCCAACCTTGAATTTCGGAGACGATGCTGGATGAGTCGAATCAACAGAAGTCCAATCAGCAAACGCCTTGAGAGTAAGTTTAGACTATGGTGGAGCGAACACTCTTTACTATAATTAACAAGTGTGTGTGTGTGTGTGTGTGTGTGTGTGTGTGTGTGTGTTTATTTTTATACATTATAATTTTATATTTTGATGTATTTGAAAGTGAGACAGCGGTGAGTTAAAACACAGTTGCTAACCATTCATCCCATTTAATTAGAGCTTCTTTTTTTTTCCCTTCATGCAGCCACAAAATGCATGTCAATCCAAAATAATTATAAATTCTGTTAAATCTTCTCCAGATACTGATTTCAGCTCTTGTAAACTTGTTTTGTATTGTTTCACACAGCAGGCCAGTACCTGTTCCAAGCACCAAATCACTATATCTTCCACGGGGCTGAGGTTTACTCCGACTCTGAAGACGAGACGTCGAGCTCCTGTGGGAGCGACAGTGACGAGTCCGAGTGCAGTGCAGATGGGGTTGAAGAAGAAGACGAAGACGACGACGACGACGACAGCGAGCCGGAAGACGCCGACACTCTAGCAGCGGAGGGAGAGACTTGTCTCAGAGACTCATTGCAACGCTCTTTAGCCAATGAGGCCGAGTCGAGTGTGCAGACAGACAGTACTTCTGAAAAGACGCGAAGCACCACACACCTTTAAATGTAAACGTACCCAGTCGACAAAGCACTACTTGTCTTTTTTTTTTTTATATATATATATATATACGTTTTGTATATTTTTGACTCATCAACCGTACTATTATTTTTCATAAAGTTGAAATTGCTTGACAACGGCAAGTTTTGTTTTCTGTGCCCAGTTTGGTCACGAGCATTGTCTGAAACATCATGCTGTAGACTACTTACTAATTAGAATGCAGTAGTCATTGTTTTTGGTTCAGACTTCTTTTCATGTGGTCGTCTCATTTTTATTCACATTTTGAGAAATTCTTCCGAGACGTCCACTGCAGCGTGCCGATAATGCAACACTAGATTAAGCTTTAATTCTTAAATTGCAGTCATTACAGGCAAAGACTTTGAATGTCTCAGTCCATGGTGTGAACTCTGCTGTGGTCTAATGATGTGTTTTACAGTTGCTTCATGTTCCAATTGGAAAACGTGTAAATATATACGCCTCCTGCCTGCTAAATAGGGGATACTATGAGTTTCAGACACGTACATAAATCTTTAGATGGTTTACTTGAACACATTGTCTAACTTGCAATATAAAAGTTCAGCGCTGCCCTTTCATTAAGGGTAAAAGCTAGAATTCAGAACAGTACTTTTTCATTTTAGACCAAAGAACGCTTTATCACCATGTTCCTACGTTGTCATAAGCTTTGTATGTTAAATATATAACTATTGAAAAGGTGTTCCTTCCGACATGTGGCAGCTACTTTTTTATGGTCAAGCCTCTTATTTTTATACTCTGTGAGACATATTCCTCCAAGAGTAGATGCTAGTTTATATCTGTACAAGGTTCTAAGTTGTATTATTAAACCGTAGGAATATATTCAATGAGTTTGAGTTCAAAAATGGCATCAAAGTGGTTTTATTGCCCATGTCACTTTTCATAGATTATAAAGTTAAAACATTCACTACACAGAGGATTCTACTGCCTGTAAAGATCACGTGTTGGTAGATGGACATATTTGAGTGAATGTAGTGGATAAAGGTAAACTCTAGCCAACATAATTAACATACCATCTACATTAAGGTCATATTTTGTTTACGGTATAAGGAAATAAGATTTTTTTTTTTTTTACATCTTTATAGGGGTTATCTCTTCTTGGGTTCTCAGTAAAAAAAAAAATGAAAAATGACTTTCTTTCTATTATTTCATGCACAACAGATCCAATCAATTCACATCAACATCCTCAAAGTGAAGGAGCGAGGCGAGAAAAGTGCGCCACCTAGCGTGTCAGAGTTCACCCTTACAGTTCCTCTTTTCACTTCATGTGGCTTTCTAATCGTGTAGAGTCGAAGGGTTTAAGAGAGACAACGACTGAGTTACATTTGTTAAATTGTTATATTCCAAGGAAAGTGTCTATAACAGCAATACAGTGCAACATTCAAGGTTTTAACTTCAGTAGGGTGCCAATAACGTCGGGGAGGGTAAACATGTAGTTAGTGGAATACCATTGTTAAACGCCCCGAGTTTGCGCATGCGTGGAATGGCAATATGAGGTGTCATTATAACCTGTAATTTCGCTGTAATATCTGGCTAGTCGTCAATATGTTGGCGGTCGGTGCATTCATATTTAGTCCTTGTGCACGGTCCAGTTGACTAACGTTACCATAAATAAAAGCTTAAGAACTTTATTTTAATTTAAGTCTTTGGAACTACATTTCCCAGTTTTCTTTCCCTCAGCTGTTCGGTGTTACGACGTGTCGTAAAAATGCTGTTAACAGCGAAACCGAGATGGACACCGCCAAAGACGCCTGACAGTTTTTGTCTTTATCCTTGATTTTTTGTCGTTATTCTTAAATGTTAAAATGTTTATACAGCACACAGGACCGCGGGTGTAAATGGAGGCCATGGAAGATGACAGTTTGGACCTAAAAGACGATCACAACCACAACTATTGTGCGAGCAGCAGCAGCAGCAGCAGCAGCAGCAGTAGTAAAGTCCGCACGTATCTGAGCAGCCAGCTCTCGGATGTAACGACAGTCCCGCAGTCCGCCTGTCCGCCGGTACCGGGAGGAGAACCTGGGACCCGAGGAGAGAAACCGTGGTCCGGCACCACCGGGTCAAAGTTCATGGACTCGGATTCAAGCAGTGAAAGCAGCGAAGTCAGCGAGACTGACTGCAGGGCTCCGCCAGCCGCTGTTGAGGGAAAATTCAGCCTTGATTCTACTTCCAAGTTCCGTAAGTACACTTAAAGCAGGCACTGTCACCGCAGGGCCTGGTCTCCTGTGGTCACTCAGCAGCTCGGCCCGCTGCACTGGCACGTTCCTGGTCTGTTCGGCCTGGTGGCTTCGAGCAGAATGCTTTGCCCTGATTTAACAGGTCATTTCAAACCTGACCAGCGTCTCCTCCTTTCACTCAGTTCTTAATGCAATGGCTGTAGAAGACTACCGCAAAAACCACTGGCCAAACCTGGAGAAGGCAATTGACCGTCTGCTGATCCAGAACCCCACAGACCACATCTCTGTTTCTTATGCACAGATCTACAGGTAAACACACACACCTGAGCTGGGCAACATTTTCCTACAGTATGTGATTTCTTTTGCCTCGAGGAACCCCCATAAAGTGGCCACGAGCATCACTGGTAGTTTGAGTTGAACTGAACTGCTGGGTTTGTTTTACCGGTCTGAGTTTCTCCTTTTGTTTTGTTTTTCCTAGTTACGTCTACAAGTGTGTTTGTCAGCAGCACTCTGAGCTGCTCTACAATGATTTGACATTGAAAATAACAAATCATCTACAACAGGTTTCCACTCATCTACAAGTAAGAGAATCCAAATACAAGGGACGTATTATATACAGCACACACAGAAACTAAGATGTTGACTGAAACTTTGGTTATTGTTTTCCAGGCCAGCCCACCTGAGGACTTCATTGAGAACTTCAATGTTGCGCTGACGCAATACACAGCTTCTCTTCAATGTATAGTTCCTGTATTTATGTACTTGGTAGGCATCTTTTGTTTCTCCGTCTTATACCTGTTGTAAAGGCGACATAGACCGTGGACTATTAAGTGAAGTTTAACCCTGCGCTACGGTATCACTCTTCCTCTCAATTGTTTTTCGTGTTCATCGTTTTCAGAACAAGTTCTACATCGAGTCCAAGCTGAACAGAGACCTGAGAGAGGATCTGATGAAGCTGTTTGCCGATCACGTCGCAGAAATACACGTGAACACACTGATGCGTGAGTGTATTGCTTCATTTGAAGCCCTGATGGACCATCATGACATTGGAAAAATTGTTCCTCCTCGTGTGAACTAGATCAAAGGGCCGATGTTTGTCTCAGCCTGTTGTGCTGTCGTCTCTGATGCTGGAAAGCACAGGAGTTTTTTGGTTCAGGATTTAGGAACGATGCACCTGCAGAAGACTTCATTCCTTCCCTCCCTTCTTTTCTTGTTTCAGCTCTCCTCCTCAAGGCACATTCCATGCCGTTTCAAGTGCAGCCATCTACAATGGCCAGTGTGGTTAAAGGCCTCCACAGCCTCCGACCAGGTGAGCCGTGGTCATCGCCACCGAGTATTGTATCGTCCGTTTTAATGTCATTTAAGTGCGTCTCTGCAAGCTAATGTTGTCTTTTTGTCTCCAAACAAAACCGACCGTATAGGTTTATTTCCTCCACTTCACTGCGCATGTCCCTCTCTTTCAGACTGGGCCCTGTTGGCCCCGGCTCTCTTCTCTGGGTTTATCCCCCAAATAAACCCTCCTGCTGTGGAGTCTCTGCTGCCCGACTACGCCGCTCATGACCAGAAGTTACAGCTGGAGCTCTCCATGAACGGATTTCCTCGGTCTGTTTTTTCCCCGAAGCATCGGTCTCGGGCACAGTCTCACAGTCTGAATACAGACACGGCTTTTGATCAAGCCCTTCACTTTTAAATCACTGACGCGATGTTTTTTTTGTCTTCCAGAGGTGACCAGTCTCGCAAAAGGGCCAGCGATGACTCCTGATAGCAGAGTCCCCAGATTCGTCCCCAGAACTATTACTGTGCCTCCTACATCTTTATCACGAGTTGGCTCACTGGACTAGCTACAATGTTGACAACATGTGTCAGTTTCATCTCTCGACTCAAGGTTACAAAACACTGTGAACAACAACACAAAAAAAAGAGAACATGATGTTGAGTTGTGTAGCAGAAGCTTAATCTTACTGCACTGAAACAAAACAAAAAAAGCACACAGACTTCCATGGTGGTGCTGTTCCTCTGAGATGGGTGTCTTCATGTTCTCCTCATTTGAAGAGTGCCTTCACGGTGCCTTCTGATCGGATATCCTACCGATGGATACGCCGATGATGGGTATTTCATTCCTAACCTTTAACATGGAAGTGTCTTTTTGATATACTGGGCTAATTGAGACTTTCTATTGCTGCTAATGATACTGTCCGTGTGATAATACTACAACTCCCTCAGTTTTCACCCACTGTGTCTGTAACCCAGTGGCGTCACTCGACTCCAATGAGCGGGAGGAGACCCGAGAACGCGGGGAGCTAAGTCGCCGACCTCGGCTATGATTCTCTTCTTCATGTTGCCTTTACTGTGTTGGTAAACCGGATTGTATTTTCCTGTTACGCCAAAGAGGATTTGCAATTTTTCTTCAATATATATATATATATATAATGCATTGGATCCATGCTGGCATTGTTTAATGTTGCATACCGGCTGAGCCACTGAGCCATTTCGTTATTATTTTATTTTTAAACTAGCAAGTTTTGAGCTGACCTGTTTTGTTTTGTTTGTTTCTTCGACTTGAATCAAATTCTAACTTTAGATATCAGCCTTGCATGTAGGACATTACACTGTTTGCCAGACAGCTTAAACAACCACAGAGTGGTGTTTGACAATTTCAAAATTTTACTTCAGTTTGTTTGACAACTTGCCTAAAGCGTCCCTAAACTGTAAATATATCAAATGATGCTTGGATGCATGGAGTTTACAGAATTAATGATATGCAAATATTGTCTGGCGTGCTTGTGCATTAAACGTTCCTCACATGTCTGGCCTTGTTCAGGATGTAGATAGTTTTTGGTCTCTGCATAGTGGTCAGTTTTTGTTAAATGATTCACTTGAATAGAAGTATTTGATACAAAGGTCTTACACTGTTTTAAGTGTAAATAGACGCTCAGGCTTGCTTTTCGTTTTCCGTCTGTGGGTTTTTTGGAAATGGTTCTCATTGTCTTTCAAATAAGCTCATTTCATTCATCATGGGTATACACGGAGGTGGTTTTGTTTCTCACTATTCAATATTTTAAATCTGGGTCTTAACAAATGTTCTCCTGAATAAGAAGGCATTTTGATAAACGGTAGAAGAAAGTCCGACTCGTTGCAGATGCCAAACGTTGTTGTTGATGTACTGTGTTACTTTCTCTCTAACAAGCTGCAACAAATGTCCATGTTGAAACAACTGAACTGTGAATAAACTTCCACTTGGCTCAAATTCATTTCCTTTATGCAACATCGGTGCTTTAAAAAAAAACTGGTCTGTTCCTGTGACTCTGCTGCATTAGTGTCTGGCAGGCTCAACAAGGGGCTTCTAATTGTGTAGGATGGAGGTCTGTGACGGACCACTGGAGGAAGGAGGAATCCCTTTACAGCATGACACCCCCCCCCCCCCCCTTGGCCAATGAGCTGGGACGCCACCCAGACACATGGGCCAGGCCTCCCCAAAATAACCTGCGACTACTGCACTGACAAATGTTGCTACTTGTACTGGTGACAGGTTACCCCTAGCTGCTCTCGGCTTCATACTTTCCCGTAAACTCCAAGGTGAACTCTGTGTGTTGAAGCCGGGGAGGCTGGGCAGCTGCCTGTGTCCAAGATTTCCCTCAGAAGACCAGAATCACAGGTGCACTCTGAGGATTTACCAGTCCTTCACAGGGGCCAGCTGGGGTTCATTCTGAAGGTAAAACACACCACCCCCTAATGTAATTGTTCAGTGTGCTGTGGACTGTCCTCTGGCATCAGCCTCATATGCCGTGTTTAGACTCGGAACATCTCTGACATTGAGCCTCAGACAGGCTCGAGCTTACTTCTGTTTGAACGTTAAATTGAATTATCTTAACCTGCCTGGATGTGTGCTGCTGTGTTTAGCCAGGGGCCCCGTTTTATCTGCGTGGGCTGTGACGGTGTGTCAGCTCACTCAGCAGTGTCCCATTTATGATCATTATAGTTCCGTTTGTGTCATCTGATCAGCGATTGTTGTGGCTGATCGAAAATCACGGTAACAAGGGCTCGCGGGATGCAGGGGCTACTGCTTTTTTTGTGTGTGTTGATTTTCTTGGTGTAAACTGACCCCTCGCTATTATTAGATATGACTCGGTGGGCTTGGAGCCTGTTTGCAAAGGATTAATGTACACAACAGCTGCAGCTTCGGGTCCGTTGGAAGGGCATCACTGCCTCTCCTAATTGCGCTGATTTGAGTGTCAGTAGCATATGTGTGCCCTATCTCGTGTCTGTATTCAATAACTTGCTCATGCCTAGTGTCAAAGAGTTGTGCAAAGACTAAACATCACATAAGTGTTGGCCTGAGGTGGAAGCCTGCCTGTATCCCTCCAGTTCTGGTTTCAGTGCATGAACCTGATACCCTGTCGAGCCGAGAGGAAGGCTGAAATTAGGCTAAAATAAAAAACTATTTTTACCACATATCCCCCGCTTTCAACTGCTATTGACTGCAACTTGTGTATACTTTACATTACAGCTTATTAGGGCTTCCACTTACAATTAAACTGCAAATTAGTTTCTCAATCTGAAAAACGGATTAATCGTTTGTTATATAACATAAGAGAACATAAGAGAAAGAGCCCCAAGTGGACGTCTTGCTTGTTTGCTTTATGGTCTGATAAACAGTCCAAACCACACAGATTGTAGTTTCCTATCAAAGCAATTAAATAAAAGCTGCACATTTAAGAAGGTGGAATTTTTTCAGTGCAGTCTGAACATTAACTTGCAGACATCCATCCATCCATCACGGTGAACAGTCAATTCACTTTATTTTTCACTAATGTGTTGGAAAATGAGTATTTTGTATTTTTCCACACAAATTGGGAAGTGAATTGTGTGTTGAATGTTATTGAATATCTTTTCATTATTTCCAAAGCATGCAGGAGAACAACATTGACCAGCCACCGTCGCTGTCTCAGGTCTTAAGAGAGAGCTACCTGGCGGAGGCCAGAGCCCAGCAGCGCCACAGCGAGATGAGCCGCTCGGACGCTTCCTCCTCACACCTTCAGATCTACGCGTCACTCAAAGGCAAGGCCGAGGACTCTGTGGGCCACAATGATCCCCAATTCCCTGACCTCTCGGCCTTCCTCAGCCAAGAGGAGCTGGATAAGAGTGTGAACCTGGCCCGCCAGGCCATCGGACATGAGCCTCAGGAGGAGAGGGCAGAGGTCAAGGCCTCTGTCCCGCCATTAACCCCCTCCAACATCTCCTCAGCCTCTTCCTCTGAACCCCCATCTGTTGCGAGCTCCTCTCCTGCCCCCTCCGCTGTGCCCTTTACCAAGCCAGCCTCTGAACTCAAAGAACTGCCAGCAACACACACAACATTCACATCAGACAGAAAGATGCACAAAGCGTCCGCACGGCAGGAAAACATGATCCGGAACACGAGGGACACCGGTGAGGGATTCAACGAGTTTGACAGTGCGGGGAGGAACGCCCCGTATGGTCCGGAGAACCAGTCCAAGAAAGAGTTCCTCAACAAGGCAGCGGACTTCATTGAGGAGCTCTCCTCGCTCTTCAAGGCCAACAGCTCCAAACGGGTACGACCGAAATCGTCCAAATCCCACAGGAGTAGGAACCAGAACAAGAGCCAGAACGATGAGACAGTTTATCCCCTCGGCCCAGACAACAGGGAGCGCTCTGTCGTGCCCGTGGAGGTGGAGAAGGAGAGAGCCAGCCCTGCTGTTAGCCACCAACCAGAGGCCCAGCTGGACTCTGGGATTGGGCATGTGGACTTTCAGGACAGGAGGATTACTGAGGAGCCGCAGTACGACCATGTTTCCCAGGAGGTGGAGCAGGAGGCTGAAAACTGTGCCCTGACGGAAAGTCCATACCCAGTGGAGGCACCGTGTGAGCCTCCTTTCTTCATCCAGAAACTGAAAAGCAGGGAGGTTCCCGAGGGCAGCAAGGTCCAATTGGACTGCATTGTTAGAGGACTCCCTGTGCCTGAAGTCCGGTAAGGCAAACAATTGCTGATATTGGTTTATTTCTCTGTTTTAAGAAGATACAGTAAGACTTTCTGCTTCCATTGCTTTTTCACAATGAGTCTCACTGAAAAGGGTCAGTGGAGATTTTGCAGTGTACATGAGGATCTGGATCCTTTTAAAAAACCTTTTTGTCTGGAGAAGATGTTACAAGAGTTTAGGGTAAGGTGTCACGATATTTTTTATAGTTTCACTCAGTAATTTACTCAAGTACTGTACTGTAGTATAAATTTAGGGGATTTGTACTTTGCCAAAATATTTCCTTTATATGCTTTGTTGTAGAAATAATGCACTTTTTACTCCACTGCATGTATGGCTTTAATTACTAGTTACTTTAGTGATGAACTTTTTGCATACAAAACTATATCATGCATGTTCATAGATGTAACAGCCCAACAGTAGGTTTATAAAAAGTGAACTAACTGGACTTAACTTCAACAGGAAATACATTGATGGATATCTAAATGGGTATCAGTCAGACTCTAGTGTCTACATTGTGTTAAAGATGGAGTCATGTCTGTGTCCTTAATAATGTTAAATAATTATTAGCGTTTTGAGAAGTGTGAGTTGAGATGAATGATGTTTCTTTCTCGGGGGAGAAGCAGACAGAATTGAGGTGTGATGATAGCCAACAGCTGATCCTGAATGGTGTGTGTGTGTGTGTGTGTGTGTGTGTGTGTGTGTGTGTGTGTGTG
>NW_022280033.1:16591577-16609796 GCF_004355925.1 Anarrhichthys ocellatus | reverse complement strand
TGTGTGTGTGTGTGTGTGTGTGTGTGTGTGTGTGTGTGTGTGTGTGTTTGCTGGTGGTCAGAGTAATGTCGGGGACAAAGGGGAATCACATTTGTCTCTGTGTCATTCTTAAGAAGAAACCCATCAAATTCTAATGAGGGTCTCACTCTAATCAAGAACATTTAAAATGGGCCGAAATGGGAGAGAAATGTACAGCTCTCATTGTATTCAGTTGGTATCAGAGTAAAGCAGAGGACATTTTGAAGACTAACAAGAAACTCTGGCTGGACCTGGACCTGAAAACAAAGCCTGAACTGAAGCTGAGGTTTTAAGGGGCAACAGGCTTGTTTGTCGTACTGAACATTGTTGAGCCACCAACATATATACGTGTCCGGGGAGAATGTAGCTCTCTGCCATTTTTAGACCGGACTGCCACTGTGAGCTGTAGTCGCATCTGATAATGGAACCGTCTGAGCTCTTGACAGAAGCATGAGGAGTTTGGTAAGATGATGATTTGTACTGTTATTGCTTCACCACATCTATTTATACGGTTTGTTTTTGGTCTCAGTGTCTTACAAACGTACAAGTCTTGAGGATTTGAGTTCTGTTTCAGTGGTTTCTACTCTAAAAAAATGTGACGTCCTCAGCATGGTGTTCAAGCCTGGCTTTTATTTGACATATTCTATTAAGATAAAGCTCGTCATTGACTCTTGTGTGATGCGTGTGTTTGTTCCTCCTGCCCCCCTGCAGCTACTGGGTTACTAACTATGACTCAAATGAGTCAAAATAGAGTTGTCAGGTTCGTATTTCCCATCCGTTTGCAGTGGTGTTCTGTCTCTGGTGTGTCAGGGTTTATAGCATTGTGTGTGTGTACTGAGTCTATGTTTAGCATTATGCATATGTGATTAGGTCAGCCAGTCAGAGCTCCCATGGCTCCAACGGGGAATCTCCTCCCTGGTTCTGAAGTCCAGAGGGAAAATAGCCCTGACAGGTGCAGTGAGCGGGGTCTGTCTGTGCCACCTCCTCTACTACTCACGCTTTCAATTTAGACCCTTACGCATTTGAAATGACATGGCTCACCACAGGCAGCACATTGACAGCCCACTCCTGAGCGTCTAGCATAATTGTGTAATTGCCTGCGTAGTTATTTGAAAAAAAAAGTGTTTCATATACTGTATGTGATCCGTGAGCCTGGTGAAAGCCCTGGAAAAGATTTATGGTGATGTGATGACGTCTTGCCAGCGAGTCACACATCACCTCATTCCTGTATGTTTATTGGCTGGATTTTATAAAGCACCGAGACCTCTTCTGCTCGAAATAGATTAGCTTTGACGTCGAGGCTGCTGCATTATGTTGCTGGTCAGGACAGGGGATATTCTGGGCACACTATTATAGTTTTACAATGAATAAATAGACTGTTGCCAACTGCAACTCCAATGTACTGGATGCTACTTAGTAGGACTAATGCCTGGTCGGTAATGTTAGCCAGTTAGAAAGTTTTTCTTGTCATAAATCCCATTTTAACATGATTTCTGCCCATTTATTCATGATTTGACAGCATGAAATTATAGATTACAACACTGATTATTGGCTATAGGACGCTGACCTGATATAACCTGGTTTGCGTCCAACCAGAGACCTTTGTTGCATGTCATCCTCGTCTTTCACCACATCAATAAAGGCAACAGAAAAAAATTAAGAAAACGCCAGATTTGAGAATTAGGTGCCCACACTTTTCATTAAACACTCGTCTTCATAACATCAACAGTTCATTGGAGCAGCCTCATGGTGCTCTGGCTATGCTTCTTGTCTTACAGGGAAAGGGATAGGGCTTGCTCATCAAAACAGTTTTCTCTTGGTCTGCATAACGCTGCTGGATGGCAACAAGCCAGGGGCACTATTAGGGAACTGGGAAAGACATCACATGGTACCGGCCTCATAGAAATGGTGTCAGAATGTGAAAAGATAGGGTTTAAAATAATAAAGCAAGAGTAGGAATGTCCAACTGAATCAATAGTTAGTTCATATGACAATATCACTGAAGTGTAAAATAAGTGGAGTACTTGCTGGAAACAGCTCAAGTAAAGTTACAGTACAGATTGTACATACGGTGTGAACATGGCAGTAACCATTTCATTCAAACATACACTACCATTTGCACTAAGGCTCACCACGCTTGTCCCGTAGTCATACTTATCCACTTCTGACCAACATGTATGGAGTGGTGATAATATCTATTTAAAGTAATTGAATGTGCAGAATATTGATTAAAGCACATTATTGACGACCTGTGAGGGTTCATGTTTACTGTCAGTGTTTCTCATCCAAACCCGCTGTAACCTCGAGGTCTAACAAACGTGTAGGGTGCAATTTACCCAAAAGGGGATGTTCTCCAACATACATGCTTTTAAAAATAACAGAAAATCCTATAATATAAATGTGGAAGTGGAAGAATGTGGAATTGCACTGAGCAGTTTGGGTGCGTATGCTTAATTACAGGTGGTTTTGTGAGGGCAAGGAGCTGGAGAACAGCCCTGACATTCAGACCATCACCGACGGCGAGCTGCACTCTCTGATCATCACAGAGGCCTTCGAGGAAGACACCGGACGTTACTCTTGCTTTGCATCGAATTTCTATGGCACCGACTCAACATCAGCGGAGATCTATGTCGAAGGTGATTCTTACGGTTCTTTGTTACCGACGCTTTTACGGTTCAGTTACACGCTGTCAGTGACAGAGTTGTGTGCGCTTGTTTGTTCAAACCAACAGGTGCCTCCTCTACGGACTCTGAGGGGGAACAGCACCTTGAACATGAAGCCCAGTGAGTTTTTACCACATTGTCACTCTGATAAAAACAATAACTGATGTGGTTCTTCCATAAGCTGTTCCTTTCCTCCCTCTGTGATTTTCAAAGGCTGCAGAAGAAATCTTCACCTCCACCATCGAGCCAAACTCTCTCTGTAGAAGGGGAAGACTCTCCGTCATCCCAACCTGCAGCAGCCACTGAGGAGCCAGATGAGCAGTTCTCCTCTCCAACAACTAACCAAATAATCCCAGAACCTCTTCTAACAGTATGGACATCGGCCACCGTTCTTTCAGTCCCAGAGTCGTCTAAAATATCTGTGGCATCCACAGCTCACTCTGCTCAGGAGGAGGCGACAGTGTCACCTGTGCAGGTGTTTCCTACTTTGCCCCCTGGTGATACAGAGCTTTCAGAAGCCCAGGAGGCGTCGACATCTGTCACAGCAACACCACCGCCATTGCAGACAGCTGCATCGATAGCTGCGTCACTGCCTTTGAACGCAGTGGCCTCGTCCGCACTGCCTGTCCTATCTGCTCCAACACAAACACCCCAACCTGAGGTAAAAGATTCCTTCCTAATTATTCTCAAATGACTGTTTTTGTATATTTGAATGAACACGTCCTCTGTGTGTTTTTTATCTTCAGAGTCAAACCTCCATCCACAACTATCCACAAGGGTTGAACGGCCAACCCATCATGGCTGCCCCTGTATTCACAAAGGTAAAGTCATTCTCAACAGAATTTTTACTGCTACTTTTATGCATTTATTGAGGTAACATTCACATTGTCTTGTCCCACCAGAGCCTGCAGGACCTCCTTGCGTCAGAAGGCCAGCTGGTGGTGCTAGAGTGCCGTGTGAAAGGGGTACCGTCACCTCGAGTGGACTGGTACAGAGAGGGCAAAACCATAGAGGACTCTCCTGACTTCAGGATCCTGCAGAACAGTAAGCTCCTCTGCTGCCCCACTACTGCCGTACTATTGGACTTGCTAATGTGCTTTAATTATCTTTAAGAGCGCTGTGTCTGCGGATTGTGTGCCAGATTTGACAGGCCTTGTTTCATAAAGAATAGGAGTTTTTCGAATAATTTATTAATTAAGATTTAAAAACTTAATTGCATCTTAAACAAGTTCAGTTTAATTTAATATATTTATGTAATGTGAGTTTTGTGTTTCTTAAAAACCTTGGCATGCAGACAAAAAATTAAAATAACAGTGATGCCACAATAAAAACATAAATCTCCAAATTGCCTGATTTAATGAAAGAGATTACTTTTAGTGCTTTAATAACTACACTGTGCTTTAAAACGCTGTTAGTGTACTGTATGTCAATTATATATCCATATTGCCGTAAGACATTAAAACATAAAGTCCTTTGTAAAAAATAAAATCCTGTCGAATGCAGGGAATATTATTGAGCCTAAACGCTGAAAAATATTGATATTGCTGTAAAATATTTTCAGGTTACAAATGTGTTTACGTGCAGAAATCTTGTGTAAATACTGTAAATGGTAACATCTCATAATACAGTGTTACAGTGTGGGATTTAGCAGCATAAATATACAAAATGTATTTCTCAGAGAAAATTAAAAAGAAAGGTCATCTTGCATCAACTGATTGTGGAATGTGATCAGTGATAATAATGACTCAGAGAAGTGCTACATATTGTTAAACCATAACTTGTATCACATTTTCACAATGATTTTGGTGCTTGTTTCCATTTCAGAGCCCAGATCTCCAGCTGAATCAGGCACATATTAAATTGAACTGTTGACTGCACCATAGCAGCGGCCTATCTGTATATGATGCTGCAGTGTGTACATATTAATCTGCTCAAGTGTTTATAGTCCTTGGCGAAGGCTGCTGCTGTTCTTCTTGTACATAAGCCAGGGCTGCTTTTCCCTGGACCATATAAGGTAGTCTCTCATCCTGTGTCAAACCACTTCAAGCTGCTGTAGCTGCAGATAGACTCTCAGCCCCAGTGACACAAAGAAGCATCACTGCTGGGCATCTGAAACACAAGTCCTGTATCTTTCCTCAGTCTATTAGGACTCTCTAGCTGAGAAGTTAATATAATGCAGTTATACCACACAAACTTGATTATGTGAGTATCACTTCTTTTTTCTTTTTTTTTTTTTTACTTCAAGAGGGAATATGCACTCTGGTCATTGCTGAGGTATTTCCTGAAGATTCAGGGATGTTTACTTGCACAGCAAGCAACAACTATGGAACTGTGTCCAGCGCTGCGACTCTAAGGGTCAAAGGTAACCCTCCTGTTTCACTTTTAGCTATCTTGTATTCTTATGAAAGAGCATGGAAAATACTGATATGTATCTGTCTGATTCTCATCAGGCAATGGCAACAACAGCAACCACGTGAGGCCTTTTAGCAGTTTGACGGTGAAGTCTAATCAAATCCAAGAACCTTCATCAGCTCCCGCTGTAATCCCTCAACCAGAGGCTACTGTGACCAACAGCATCAAGCCCCACTCCAGCACCATTCGCCTAGACCCGCTCGTCTCTAGCACCTTACGTCTGGACCCCTTGAGCACCAGCACCCTCCGTCTTGACCCCAATGGCTCCAGCATGTTGCGCCCAGACCCCTTCCGCACCAGTCTACACAGTCTGGAACCCTCCAGCCTGAGCAGCGGCTCCTGCCTCAGCTCTCGCAGCACCAGCACCCCAAACCGAGATCCTCCCTGTCTCCACCAGAACCCTCCTGGAACCAGTGGACCACGTCCAGAACCACAGGTGCTCTCATACCCAAAACCCTTCACTTCTCAATTTGCGGTTGAGACTTCAGCTGAGCAGGAAGTGCCCCTACCTTCGGTGACATCACCTGACACGAGTCCCAAAGTCAAGGGGACCCCAAACCATCAGAATGGGAGCCTCATTGTGGTGCCCCTCCCTGATCCCCCTCCTAACTCCTGCCTAAAGACAGGCGCCCAGACGAACCACAAAGACTCACGCTCCGTCTCCAGGGTCGGCCTGCGTGTGCACTTCAAACTGCCTGAGGAAGAGGAGGATGAACAGAGTGACTCATCCAGTCAGTTAGATGATGACGACACCATGTCAATCAACAAAGAACCCCCACCAGTGCTGGCGAAACCCAAACTGTGAGTAGAGCAAATAAAAAAACAAGTATAAGCACATGAGTCTCATTTCGGGTGGGAGGTTCCTCCTCCTCTAGCTCAACTAGCAGCTGTAGTCAGTTGCAATTCACAATTGAATGCATGCAGACTTCAAATGTGGACTTTCCGGCTTTCTAAAACAAAGGATGGCATTTTCTATTTGTAAGTGCACCTCTATGTATTTATGTTCCTCTAATATTTGTAATAATGCTATAATTTAAATATTTTATGCTTTAATGAGCTGTTTACTGCTGTCTTTGCTTAAAACACAAATGACAATTTGTCCTGTATTGTTTCATTTTTAAAACATTGTAGCAATTTGATAAAAAAAAACAAAGAGTGTCTCCTGTTTAGAATGAAAGCTGAAAGAGCTTGGACGGTGTTTTGTTTGTAGACTACTTGTTGGTAGCCCATAAAAGGGCAGAGTATTCTTCATGCCGACTTTGGCTCGTTCCAGCTGGGGTTTACAGCGTGGACTTAATTTATGAGAGCAGTGCACTGAGCTGCTCTCATTTTCACCATGTATAGTGTCATTTTTTGGAAGGTTTTTTTATTTTAGTTTTGCTTTGATCAACAGGGACCCAGTCCAGCTCCGGCTGCTGCACAACCAGGTCCTTATGGAGCAGCAGCAGGAGACGGAACCTGAGACCCAAACCCACACCCAGCCGCAGTCCCACAGCCAATTACAGATCCAGATCCAGCCCGAGGTCCAAAGCTCCAATGAAGGTCCGCTGTGGTCCCCCAGAATGCACCTTGAACCCCATCCGCCACCTTTCCAGCCCATCCTCAACACCACGTCGCCCCCGCAGCAGACGCCCCACTCTGCACCTCCGCTGACCACCGCTCCCCCTGTTCCCTCTCTAAGCTCTGCTCCAGCACTCAACACCACCTTTTCACCTCTTCTCAATGCTTCTGCTTCCCTGGTGACCTCTCCTCCACCTGCCGCACAGCTGAAAACATTCCCCCCTTTCAGCGTAGCTCCTGTAACCCAGATGAACACCATCCATGCCTCCCACCTCAACCTCTCCCCTGCAGCTCTTGCCAGAACTGCACATACACCCCAATTTTACCCTCCTCCTGCACCGAAGCTTAGTACTGCCCTTCCAGGTCCGGCCTCAGCCTTACAGCAGATCATATCTCCTGCTCCGCTACTGAGAAGCACCCACGCCTCCCTCATGAACCTCACCGCCACCTCCCACACCTTCAACTATGCCCGGCCAAAAGAGTTCATAGCTGCTCAGGCCTTCTCACCGGTCAGGAGTCCTTCTCCGACAGAATCACCGGTCCCTCTGCTCCAAGAGCTGGCCGCTGAGCTCAACTCCTCCGCAGCCAGCTCCCCTACTCTCCCACCATTCTCCCCACCACCCATGTTCTTCCCCACGAGGGTGCTCAAGTCTCCCACCAGCCCTCCCTCCATCGTGTCCTCACCCTTACCGGTGTCGGCGGCATTCCTGAACAGCCTGTTCGCCATGAGAGCCCAGTCGCCTCCCCAGGCCTCCTCTCCCACGTCCAGCAGCTCCACCCCAAGCCCCATTCAAAACCCAGTGGCGTTCCTGAGCTCCGTCCTGCCGTCCCTGACCCCGAGTCAGCCCACCAACTCAATGGGCCTGCCCAAGGGAGCTCCTTTAAGGTACACCCTCTCTGACGGAGTACGATGCTCATGAGAGTGGTGAACTGTCGCACGCTATAATACACTTTTCCCTTCTGTCTTCTCAGGCCAAAAAAGAGCGTACCAAAGATGCGCCTCCCGTCGATGGAGGACAACCGAGAAAGCAAAGTAATTCTGCTCCAAGATATTGAGAATAAGCTTCGATTTAAAGACGACGCTCCACATTTCACACATCAACAGGTACTAAGTAGTCTCCAGCTCTGCTTGATTTCTCCTTTTTTGAATGCTTCAATGGCAGTGATCTGGTGGTGAATAAATAAATGGAAACTACGAGAGAAATTTTCTCTGAACTATCTTCAAATTGAAAGTGGATTTCAGCCTCCATCACATCCTTGCTCATAAATATCAATAAATTATCTGTTTGTTGACATGTAGGTATGTGATCGTTAAATGTTAAGGAAGCAACTGTTTTAAACTTTTAGGAATGAAGTTATGTAGTTACTGTATATTAACCAATGACTGCGCTGTATTCTCACTTGTCTCCAGGTTTCTACTTATGAATTCATTTTGAGATTCATATTTAAAAAGATAATAAAAGACAGATATCTTAAAATGTAAAATGATAAAGGGACATAAAATCGCTCAGATTGACTCAGAGGCAATGAGGAACTGGCTTCATTTCAACGGAGCATCAGCCATCATTCCCTCCAGTTATTCATTGTTGTGTGTCCATGTAGCGTAACAACATACGCACGCTATTAACAATTAGCTTGTGTGTTATTCCATCAGTAGGTCCTATATGTTTGTGTGTAGAGTATGTGTGTCTTCATCCATCCCTATCCTCTCATAGAAGCTGAGTAATGAGGGGGAAACAGCGAGCAGACCCCTTGGACCAAACATTCCTGCTACTGTCATTAACTATGATGAGGTACAAGGATCTTCCCGTCCCAACCACTGGTTTGCTCAAGGCTTTATGGGTTATTAAAATGTTTCAGGCCGAGATCAAGAAACGTCATTGTCTAAATATCATGGATATCTCTAACAAGCATTCCAGCTTCTGTACTAATATATAACCTGCATTCAGTGCTGGGGAGTGATGAACTATGTAGTAGTTTAAAGGGACAGTTCACCCCAAAATCAAAAATACATATTTTTCCTCTGTAGTGCTGTTTATCAATTTATTTATTAGATTGTTTTGGTGTGAGTTGCCTAGTTTTGGAGATATCAACTGTAGAGATGTCTGCTTTCATGAGAGGAAATGAATGATTTTTGTTTTGTTTTATTGAACAATTGCTTCTCTAGTGTAACTAAACCCCTTTGATCTGTCCTCCTGACCCTTTTTTCTTTCAATGCGTTTGTCAGGCAGCCACCAACACACACTTGACCTTTCACCTTTGTGTAGTGCCTGCCTGCAAGTGCAAAACAACAAGCCCATTTTTTAAGACCAGTGCTTAAGCCAGTCAAATAGTCTAAAAAGTTAAATATTTATGACCTGTGAACAAGTGCTTGCGTGTGAGTTTTTGTACCGTATTTAGTTATAATTTACTTGTCAATTAGATTTTTTTTTTTTCTTTTTTAGTTTGAACTACTTTTTCTAAGTTGCTTTAAATAACCCGGGTAGCTTTGCTGTAGTTCAACTTCTTGTAGTGTGAAGTAATTGGTAGCTTGCAAAGCTTTGCTTTCAAAGTAGCTTCCCCAACACTGCCTGCATTCATTAAGCCAATGAAATGGAACGACTCTACTGTTGTGTCGTGCTGTATTCTCCAGTTTTCAGTTATCTCATTTTACATTTTCCCCACTGAAGCCTGCAGCCCCTTTCCTCTGTTTGCATTTCAGATTTTCCCAAAAAAGCCAACATGACATAGTCCACTTTTTAAAAACAAAACCCTCAACTCACAAACCTGCATATTGCCCTTTCATTTTATACTCTTTAACAATCTCCTGCTAGTTTTGTCTTTCAACTCTGCAGTTCGCCTCTCGAGTTCATCTTCCTCTGTACTCTGTTTAACCTTCAACCCTATTTTGTTTTACCAACCAGAGATGATACCGCCAGACAGATGCCATGCCACTGCATGATAATCATCATCAACTGGCTTAAAGTGACAAAAATACCGTTTTGTTTAGAGATTTGAGTTATGTATTGTTACTTTAATACCACGGATGCTACACGTTAATAGATGCACGTTATCTCATGTTTCTGATTGTTGCATACTTCTCCAAGAGCATTTGTTGCAGTGTGTTAAGCTTTCATGTCCGAGACAGATGTAATGCAACCGTTGACTGTGGCGATTACTTTTATGTGGTGGATTTACTTTTCCAGCAGTACAAAGTGTCCAACTTCGAGCAGAGGCTAATGAGCGAGATCGAATTCCGTTTGGAGCGGACGCCGGTGGAGGAGTCGGACGATGAGGTGCAGCACGATGACGTCCCTACAGGAAGATGCATCGCGCCCATATTTGACAAGAAACTGAAGAACTTCAGAGCCATGGAAGGCGTGCCTGTCACTTTGTCATGTAAAGTAGTGGGAATCCCTTTCCCAAAGGTGAGAGGTCAAAAACTGTGCTGCACTAATGACAGCATGCTCTTGTCACTTTCATCCCTCAACTTTACCCTCCACATGTGCGTCTCTCATCATCAGGTTTACTGGTTCAAGGATGGCAAGCAGATCTTGAGGAAGAAAACCCATTACAAGAAGATAAGAGAGGGGGATGGGACCTGCGCTCTACATATAGAGTCCACGACCAATGACGACGACGGCAACTACACCATCATGGCAGCTAATCCACAGGTGATACCTCACACTTCCTGTTCATACTGTCAACGCCTTCTCACCTGCTACAAAATCTGATATTTGATATTTGATGACCATCAGGGACGAATAAGCTGCTCGGGTCATTTGATAGTCCAAACGGGACCTCCCCGACTGACACCTATTCACTCTCAGAGGTGAGCAGGACTGAGTGTGCAGTGTGGTCTGCAGAGGTAAGAAGAAGCCCTCTGCAGCATGAGGGACCAGCCAATTGATGACTTTCCTCCCTGACAATAGTGATATTTTGTGATTGTGTGTATCTAACATAAAATGCTAACATACTGTACATCACGATAAAGACCAATGTGGGTTAACGTCAAAGCGTGTATTCGGGCCCCACAACATGCTCTGTTTGCATTTCTCAGGGTGCGAGCCCGCATACAGGAAGTGGAAAGTGAGCAAACCCAGGAGCAATTTTTTCGGCCTCACTTCCACCAGCCTCCGGGGGACATGCTGGCTCATGAAGGAAGACTGTGTAGACTAGAGTGTAAGGTAGGCAGCAGGTCCTGGTGCATACTACAAAGATATTGAATTTTTGCCTTATTTTACTTTCCACGTTTTCTGTCCTACAGGTGAGCGGCCTCCCCAACCCGGAGCTCATGTGGTTGGTCAACGGGAGGCCAATCTATCCAGACCTTTACCACAAGATGGTGGTGCGGGAGAATGGCATCCATTCTCTGGTCATTGATCCCCTGACACAGAATGACGGCGGCACATACACGTGCATCGCCAGCAACAAAGCAGGGCAGAGCTCTTTTAGTCTCGAGCTCAAAGTTGTGGGTAAGGACTGGATGTGCTCAATGAAAAGGAATGAATTGCTCATACACAAGTCAGTTGAATAGCGTGATGTCCCATGCCCTGTTTGGAAGTTCATGTAATCTAAGTCATGTCCACTTCAGAGAAAGAGATGAAGCACCCTCCCCAGTTTGTGGAGAAGCTGCAGAACATGGGTATTCCTAATGGGACCCCAGTCAGGTTGGAGTGCCGGGTGGTGGGCATGCCCCCTCCCGTCATCTTCTGGAAGAAAGACAATGACACCATTCCTAAAACTAAGAACAGAATCAGGTCAGTAGGAGTTCTGAGCCTCTCTGTGTAGCTGTTTTAGTACAGTGTATTGCAACTTAATGGTTACAAAGATCTCTATTGGAACTGGAATGAATTCTCCACGATCTGTTTATTTCAGCATGACCCAGGATGCAACTGGATATGTGTGTCTCCTCATCCAGCCAACAACAAAAGACGACGCTGGCTGGTACACAGTGTCGGCAAAAAACGAGGCTGGAATTGTATCCTGCACCTGCAGGCTTGATATCTACGGTGAATATTCTGCACAGCTGTGTGACTATCAGCTTTATTAACAAATGTGCCTCATTTTGGTAGTAATACTAGCTATCTGCTGCGCCTTTAGCTCAGTGGCATCAGAGCATCCCTGCACCCATGAAAATGGCTCCACGTACGGGCAGCCGCTACGCAGCTCTGACGGGCCAGGGGCTCGACATCAAGTCGATTTTCCCTACGTCAGACACCAACCCCATCCTGTTCTCCAGCTCCCCTCCTGAAGTCATGCTGGAGAGCGAGGAGCTGTGACACTGCAGCACGGCAACCCTCCAGAGATCTCCCAGCACATGCTGAGGTCGAAACCGCGGAGGGCTAAAAGGAGAATGACGAGCAGATTTGCCATGTGATTTGTGTGATGCATTTTGAAGTGATACACTCAGAGTAGAATGGCAATGAATTATTGTGTTACAGCTATCAGCACTGATAGTGGGGTTTGTCACCATTCCTATTTACTCAAGTCATACGAAAGATGTGTTTCACATACAGAAAAACAGATTTGCAAAGTCTTAGCTCATGAGGTTGAATAGTGTTGCTCTGACCGGTTTGAATGACTCACGTTTGTTTTCTACATCATATTGAGCTACGATAGTGAGGGTGTTGCTGAATGTTGGTGAACATCTGTTCTTAATCGTTAGTCCTGTTCTCAAAGTGGTACAAGCACTGCTTATTGTTATTGCAAATAATATCTACCTGAACTGGTAGTAATAGTTTCTGTTAAAGTTTATATGAAATGTCTATAAATATAAACTTATTTATTAATAATCACCGGTAGTTTAGAGTATATAAATAGACATTTGAATCTGCCATTTAGAGCAGTTTATTTAAATGGCTCCAGCAAGATGGGATTCTTTCGACATTTACCGAGATCATTTCTTGATGTTCATCACTGGTTCATATTTTTGCACCATGTTTTTTTTTCCATGTGCATGCATGCCAATGGTTGATGATTGATGCAATATTGTATACACACTGTGTCTGCAGGCATAGTAATAATAAGATGCTGTTAGGTGACTGTCATTCATGGTTACTAGTTGAAACACAAAATATTTCTTCAAGTATGTTTGGCCTTCAGGTGATTTAATTCATCTTTATATGGACAACGATTTATCTCGATCGTATCTACAGTTGGAGACGCATTACCGGAGGAATGACTCGGATGAGACTCAACGCTCTTATTTTGTGGTAAGACAGACTGTTGGCTTTGCTTTGAAATGACACCAACAAGTCACACAGAGGTTATAATTGAACTTCTATCAGTCGGTTAATAAATATATTGAAGAAAAGCACATACTCAACTGATGTAAAGTTGCACTTTGTAAAATAGTTTTGTCCCTCTCAGAATAAAGTTATATTTATTCAAATGAGTGATATGTTTGCTTTGCTGGAACATGTGGGTATAATGCTGCATGCTGCTGAGAAAGCACCTGAAAGTTTAACTGGTGAAGTTATCTCATTTCTTCCCTCTTTAGATAGAGGTTAATGCAGGGACATCATTTTGATGTCAAAGATGGGGGAGGAGGTGCTGTGTCACAGACATGTACCTTTTTGCTATTACCAAGGACTCTTCCAGCTGAGTTACACACACAATAAAGGATTTCCAAAAAATAAAAATAAATGTCCATGAATGTGTTGAGTGGCTGTGCTTGTTTCAAATAACATGTAAAAAGAATAACACAGTTCAGCTATGCCATTATCTATGGCTATAGCTAACTTGAAGACATTTAGTAAGTGATATCCCAACATTATCCCACTATAAATATTTCTAACTTTACATTAGCTAACCAAATATAGATTGTCTGAGACATCACTCATATTCTTATTTTGAAAAAGATGTCTTGTGTTGTGCGTCTTCTGTAGCTTGGGAGGGTTTGGACATTGCTAACGTAACGTGAGGGGACGGGGAGCTGGAAGGGGACTGAGAGCTGGTGCTGTTTCTGCGTGGTGCTAGGTGCATGCAGAGTCTTCAGGTTGTTTTAATTTGAAGTTAGTTTTTTCGGACTAGTGAAGGGGTCCAATACTGCCTTCTGATAAAGTTGGGGGGACATGCCCCCTGTGTCCTCCACAGTAATGTATGCCCTTGGGTTGATGGATAGTTTGCTCTGACATTAATGTGGGTTAAAATCAAAATTTTTGCTGTCATTACTGAGAGCTTGTTGTGACCATGCTTCAATCGGAGCCCTATTAGCTTAAACTGATGCCAACTTCAAAACAATTAGGAAAGCTCTGAAGCCAATTAAGCATTGCTAATCAGTTCAAATATAGGGGAAGAGAGTTCAAATAGGCATAAAATTACATTCACCTTATGTGACCTAATTATACTCCGAGCCTCATCTGACCAGCTGCCAGGCCTACTTGTTAACTGAGTGCTGCGTGTGTTGCTAAGGAGTACATATCTGTGGGCTTTGAATGGGATGGGGTTTGGTTTTGAAAATCCAATATATTTATTTTTTTATATTTAATTAATTAGTCATAGCTCACTTATACTGAATCTTGCCATGATGTTTCAAATACTGTTTTACATTTTCTAATTGTTCTCACTTGATTACTGCAGTGTCGACACAATAATAACAGTAATCTTTTGAACCAGCAATAAAAGTTTCCACATTGGAAACCAAAAGTAGTGACACACTTGTGACGTGTTCATCTCTGCTCATTCAAATTTCCACTGCTCTTTTAAACTAATCCTGTGCTGATAATGAGATTTATCAAGTCAAACCACACATAGGCAGAGGGAATCTTTTCCTACACTTTCTCCTGTACTGAAACATACGCTTTGTGCCTTAATCTCTAGTTTCTCCATAAGGAAAACTGGATTTACGAGGGTACATGCTTCTGTCCCAGCAGACGGGTCACTCCTCAGTTGTGACATATGGCTTTTGACAGAGAGCATGGCTCAGCCACCAGTGCTCAGACAAGCCAATCATGTGAGTGGTTGTTAAAAAAAAAAAAAAGGGTGGAAGACACGGAAGGGCCGGGCCACGTCTGAGACGAGGCCCTCAGACAAGACAAGCAGCAGCTGGCAAACTACATCAATCTGTAATCAATGAACCAACTGGTAGATGGGATTATATGCCTAATTGCACAGCTAACCAGTCCATCCCAAAATGACCAGACAGCATCAGCTTGTGTCCATGACCCAATACCAGAGACGGGCATTATTCTAGGCCTCCGACAGTGATTAATCATTCATAACCTGCCTCTGCACCCAAGCTTTGAGTTCTGCACAGTGACAGGAGCCCACAAAGGAGGGCCCCAGAAAATAAAGCAGAATTCAGATTCTATTAAAGATTCGATTAAATCCCTGCTTTCAAATTTTACTTAAATTACAAGTACAGAAATATTACAACATATATTTAGGTATCAAAAGTGCAGAAATCTCCTTTTTACAGTGCAGAATTGTCACATATTACTAATATTGATGCATTGATGTGTAAATGAATGAAGATTGAACTAATTTGAACTAATTTGTGTATTGTTGGGTATTTTATAACTAGGAGCTCATTATTTTATATGTAAAGAAATCTTCACAATCTGCTCAATCTATGCATCTTTTCTCAGGCAAACACACAATTAAATGCGATTTAAAGCACAACTGAGAGATCGTTATGAGAATTTAAAGTAGAGTAAAACCTGAGTCTGATTAAAGTTGTTTTTTGTGTGGCTGCGTGCGCTAACAGTCAATAGTGTGTTTGCGTGTGTGTGTGTGGAACAGAGGAAGATATTCAGATCCATCCTCCTGAATTACACGATTCAATGTTGGCAGATGGGAAGGACAGACAGGCAAATTATTCTGTCCGTCCCATTTTTCTCGGACCACCACACAGATCAATTATTTATTTCACATGTGGTCCCAAGTACGAAAGGAACATTAATGCATCCCACATACTGTGATTCATTAAGACCACAGCACTGGAAAACACACTTTTTGACTGACGTACTTTATAATGTAAAAAGTAGAAGAACTTTTGGCTATTTCACATGTTCACAAAGTGCTCTCCAAATCTCAGATGGCACAGTAATCTGTGCACCATCTTGGTCCATATTGTTTGGGAGTTATAATCCCCCGATGTGCTGTTAAAATCCCTGAGGTTATGGGCCACACTTCCACTTCTGTTGCCTCAGGCTAATCTCAGATTATGGTTATTATCACGTGCAGACCAGTCACATGAGAAGTGAGACGGCACTTCTTGGTGGCATCTTGGCCGGAAGTCCATCAGGTTTTAATAAAACCTGATGGACCAAGATGCTTTCAAAGATTTCATATCTAGTTTTATAAATAAAGACACATGGCAGCTAAATATAACAATGGTTTAGTAACAAAGTTATTCAAATTTCCATACAAAAATCTTACATTTTAGAAGCAGAAAATATTTGAACTTGTAAAATATTGAATAGAAAACAATTAATTATACAATGACGTGAGATGTTTGCATATACGTAAAAGTAAAATTTAAGTACAGTGAATAGTAATTAGATAAAAATGACACTAGTGCTTTTATTGGCATTTTAGAAACATTTGTGTAGTTTAATATATTTGCTAATACCTGACAGTAATAACAATCCAAAATGTGTCAAAATGTTGTTTAATTCATATCTCAATTAAGAGTTCAGACCTTAAATGTTAATTGCTAGGTTTCTATTGACTCAGGAAATATTCACAATCTCTTAAAAGTTTGTGTGCACTATCTGCTGTGGTGAGTTGTGCTTCCAGATGGTAGACTTTTAGTGTTTGTGACACATGGCTCTGAGTGAAGCCACGGCCAGATAGCCCAGCCCAAGATAATTGGAATTTCATTAAGGTTTTGTTTGTGTGTGTGTGTGTGTGTGTGTGTGTGCGTGTGTGTGTGTGTGTGTGTGTGTGTATGTGTGTGTGTGTGTGTGTGTGAAGAGTGGGTGTGGGTGTTTATGTGTCTGCATGGGTGTGTTTCTCTATATACAATATTGAGGATGGGTGGTGGGGGTGGGGTTCAGGGACTCCACCTGCTGCCACCTGTTCATCTGCTCCATCTTATAAAAGCTGCTCCCGCACTGTCTCCGGGATCACAGACACCTTGGTCTCTACAAAGGACATACATCTTGGACATCAGCCAGGCGATAACAGAGGAGACCTCTGAGGAACCCCGAGGAACCCAACATCATGAAGTCCCGGCGACCCAGCTGCACCGACTCTGGATCCGAGTCCTCGGAACCAGACTCCAAGAGCCCAGAGAAATACGAGACCATCACGAGGCGACGGAATGCTGCCAATGCCAGAGAGAGGAAGAGGATGCAGGGTCTGAACACAGCCTTCGACTGCCTACGTAAAGTGGTCCCCCAGTGGGGCCAGGACAAAACACTGTCCAAGTATGAAACCCTGCAGATGGCCCTCAGCTACATCATGGCCCTCAACCGGATCCTGACAGACGCCAGGAGACACAACGCTCCTCACAGGCAGTGGCTGGACCTGCAGTTTGACTGCGTGCAGCCTGAAAATTACCCCTGCCTCGTGAGGTACGACTCTCCCACTGATCAGGACTACATCCACTCGTCGTTCACATATCCATTCGATGGCCACCAGGTCCACGCATAAACTGCTGCCATGTGGCAGATAATCAGTCATGTTGTTGGATGTGAGTGACAATGTGAATATTTCTCCTCTAATCCAGGAGAAAGTAAATACATTTGTATTGCATTATTTTCCTTCTTCATTATTTTCCAATTTTTGCAAGTGAACCCAGCAATGTTGAGCAGTTTTTTTGTTCAAAGTATAGCAATGACAAACATGTAGTGTGATTGTGATGACCACTAGATTGTACTGAAGATACAGGCAATGGTGTATTATTTGGTGTACTTTAAATCAAAAGTTACTTTGATATGGCCCTAAAATGTTGTGCAATGTTAAATGGATTCTGAGAAAATCTTTGTGGTCTTAGTTGCATAGTTAAAGTCAATATGTAACTATTTTTGTCGAAGTGTACGTACGTTTGTAGAGATGAAAAATTATAATTTTTCACACGCAGACCTCTATTTTGTTGAATTATAGTTTTTGATCAAAAAAATAAACTCTTTTGTATGAAAAATCCTTTCTCTTGATCTTGTGCAATTTTTAACTACACAAAGCTGATTCCTTGTCAAAATAATTATATTTTTATTTACTTTTGAATATTTTAAAAGCAATTATAACTGCAAAATATAAACCTGACATATTGAAAATAGTACATTTACTAAAAAGTACATTTTACCGCATGTGCATACTTTTTTCATTTCAATAAAAACATATTATCAACCCTCATGATCTCATTTGTCTTCTTTGTGTGGTAATACAACGTGAAACTAATAAAAGAAGGGTAGTCAAGGAGAAGAACTAATGTAAAGCACATCCTTTGTGTTGTGAGTGTCAAGTGCTCAGTGGGAGAAGCTCGTGTCTGCTGCACGGCCTTGTTCTGCACACTGGGGAATAAATCCTCCTTTTGTCCTGAGCTCCTGCGCTCTGAGATAAGACTGTTTTACGTCAATGGGGAACCAAAATATAAACATTTAAAACAGACTCAAGTTGGGGGGGGGGGGGGGGGGGG
>NW_022280033.1:16542318-16591477 GCF_004355925.1 Anarrhichthys ocellatus | reverse complement strand
GTTCTTTAGTACTTGGAAACTCCAAAAGCAGGTTATAAGTAAAATCACTATTCTTTTCATGAATGTTCTCAATAAAAATAACCTGTTTTTGGAGTTTTTAAGTATTAAAGAGTTATGATTTAATTCTGCTACAGCACAGTCTAATGTAAGTAGAGATACACCAGGATGCCAACTGTCCGTTGATAGAGCCACACAGCTACAGATTTAAATGGCAATCATCGGCCCCTGAAAAGTGATTGCTACAGATTTGAAAAAGTTTGAATGGTGGCACAAGCCAAAGCAAATTAAGGAAGCCTGTGTGCCAGATCCTGCCCCGAGCAGAAATTAAACTGTGTGGTAATGGCCGTGTGTAATCGCTCTGTTCACAGCCGCTGAAGCATGAACACCCACAGCGGGACCCAAACTCTATCTGCATTAAGTATAAGACATCTACAGCAGTGTATTACATGTCCAACTGCTAATACGCTACACGCATCTTATTAGCCTGTCGTTGTTTTGGGTTGTAATACTTGGAATTGTGTTGTTTTTAAATCATCTCACATTCCAGTCGGTTTGGTTTATTAAAGCCTCTATAGCTGCACAAAACACACAAACACACACAAACGTGGACGGGTATCACAGTATTCATTAGTTTACCTGTTTAACTAATTGTTGATATCTGCCAAGAACACTTCCTGTAAATACACGTGTGGTAAGTGTTGCAGGGGGGCTTGTTGGGCTGGCAGAGGAGACTTGGCCAATAGACGAGGTGCCAAACGTTTGATCCAGATGGTCATAGTGATTCATATGCCACGGCGAATGTTTGCATACTCAATAAATGCTTTCTGACAGTTGGCGTGTTGAGAGGGCAGAGTCAAAAGTGCGTAATAGTTAATGAGGAGGAGACCATCAGTAGTGACACTGCAATTATGCTCCTCATTAATTTGGTCACAAGCGGCAAACAGTTGGTGACATAAATGTAATCGACGTGCAATTAATTGATTTCCTCAATAGGTGCACGTTATTGGACGAGTTGTTAATCAATAGTGACAACAATGTGCTCAGCATGGAAGTAATTGAGAGGGTAAAACAGATTCAATTATCTTTTAGCAGCTGAATTATTCAGTCTTCCAACACGGCTGGATGTTGATGAAGACATTTACCACCATATTAATAAGTGGCGGTGTTGTACGGAACTATGGGATGAAGTTCGTTCAATTTGGCAAAGTATTTTTGTAATAATTTCAGCTCTTGAAACAGGGTTGTTATTTCATGTTGTTTTCTGGTTATTTAGTTTCATTCTACCGAATGCATTGAATAATTTGCATTTATCAGAGACCAAATCAATGCGATGTAACCATGCAAAACAGGACACAAGTACGTCAATGTGTTTTTTAACTGGGTCTCAGTCTCGAGACTACAAAAGTTCCAACAGAGGACCAGCTCCTCCCTCAACCAGGCTTATGTCATCCACTCTTTATAAACATCTCTCCAGCAGGTGCTTAGAAGCTGCCCGCCCTGCTCTGCCTCACTTTCCTCTCTGATCTACACACCAGCAGGCCATACGAGACGCACAGGTGTCTAACAGCATGAAGTGCCTGAACAACCGGGCCGACAGCCACCTGACCGGGCAGGTGGAGTTGGACAGCATGGGCAATGGAGCCTGGGTGAACCAGGGCTACTGTGGCTCCCCTCCGCCCCTGCCCCGAGAGGTCAGCACCATCTACAACTCTCAGTCCCTCTTCCAGGGCTCCATGGACAGCATGTACAAACTGGACACCCCCAGTCCATTCCTGGAGGAAACACCATCCACTGACCAAAGCCCGGTGAAGAAACGAGGCTGCTGCTCTTTCATCAAAGGTAGGAAGTGGAACCCATTCAGCAGTTTACAACAGTATGTCTTCTATAAGGTAGAGGTAGAGCAGTTGTCTAGTGATTTTCAACTCCTGCTTGCTTCAATTGTCCTTCAGCAAGACACTTGAATGTGTTGTAAAGCACTTTGAGTGGTTGGTAGACTAGAAACATAAATGCAGTCCATTTACCATTTGACATCTCTACAGTTATATAATAAGTATAGATGACACTTAGCCAAGATCTTGACAAAAACATCATCTTACGTCTTTCTTTGGTTCTAGTTCTGTTTGGGCCTGTACAATTAACTGATGAGACTCAGTTCTTTTTTTACATAAAACTTCTGTGGACCATCATAATTTAGGTCAGCTACTTTATTTCAAGTTGATACACCGTCTGCATGGTCTTTTAAAACACTCGACTCTATAAATAATGTAGCATCGTAATGACTGTAATTTGTCGGTAGGCTTCTGGGGCACAACTCTGACTGAAAACACCTCAAACAACAGAGAATTGTTTGTCCGAACCACTCTACGTGAGTTAATGGTCTATCTGGTGTTCCTGGTGGATATATGCCTCTGTAAGTATTCTACTATCCTGCATGAAATATCCAATATAAATGTATATTTCTGGCACTCAAAGATCCTGATCAGTACCCTGGTCAAATGGTATGAGCACTTTTAGCGCTTCTCTTACAAAGTGTCCTTTACACTTCTAAAATGTAAGAGTCTTTAAGAAAAGTAGCGATACCTGATTTAAACTTAATCTTTACACCTACTTTCCCAGAATTTTTATGTATAAATACAATTGTTGAATTGACATGCAAGAATGAAAAGTACTTCCAAATACTGTTGTACAAAATGTCTTTCACACATTAATGGTCCATAATGTGACATTTAAAAGTTGTATTAAACACTAAATGCATCACGGTATATTTTCATTGGATTGAATTACATATTTAGTTTGGTGTTCCTGTATCATTTTACCTTATTAAGGTTGATCCCCTGTTGAAGTGCTCACCTTTTGGCAGGGTGTTGGTGAATAGGGCATTTTGGACTGTTGATTTACCATCAAAAGCCTCCCCCTACTTTAATACCAACCACAAATGCGTTCCCCATCAGTCTGCCAGACAGCCATTGTCCAGCTGAGCATTAGGAGTGAAAGGGACTTGGGTACTGCTCCCTTGCCTTTTTGCGATAAGAGCATTTGGCCCTGTCCATTGTTGCTTTGTCTGGGTTAGATTTACATTGTTTGAAGAGGCTGTTTGCATCAGGTCAGCGTGCTCTCTCTTCAAACAAATTATGGCTTCTGATCTTGATCCATTTGACTGCAGTGACATGAACACAGCCAAACAAAGAAGTCTTCAATGGGGCCTTGCGTGTCTGCTCCTGAGTTGTCTTATCTCCGACTGTTGAATAGAGCAACATTTACAGCTGAGCCTGAGCAAAGCCAGATAGGAACCAATGATTGGCAGTTAACAATGTGACGACGTTGTCTTTCAGTGACATACGGTATGACCAGCTCGAGCACCTATTACTACACTAAAGCCATGACGGACCTGTTTGTGAATACGGGCGGTAATAGTGGGGTGAAGTTTCAGTCCATTGGCACCATGGCCGACTTCTGGACTGTGAGTTTTCCTTCCATATTCATTTCCTCCATGTTTACAACAATGAGAATTCACTGAGAAACGTGAAAATGAAACTGCATCCTCTCTCGTTACATGAACAGTATGCTCAGGGCCCATTGCTGGACGGCCTCTACTGGACTAAATGGTACAACAACCAGTCCCTGGACAGAGGAGACCAGTCCTTCATCTACTATGAGAACATGCTGTTGGGAGTGCCCAGAATGAGGCAGATCAAGATCATGAACAACTCCTGCAAGGTCCACAAGGACTTCGAAGATGAGATCACGGGATGCTTCGATGTTTACAACGACAAGAAAGAGGACGACCTGAGCTTCGGTCTCATCAATGGCACCGCGTAAGTCGCTCTCTGTTTTCCTTACAGGGTTACTTTGAGTATGCAGTTAGATTGGAGAACTACAGCAAAGTTGCCTTGGTCCTCTGCAGCTGGACCTACCACACAGAGAAAGAAGTCAAAGGTTCCTCTCACTGGGGCTTGCTGACTACATACAGTGGAGCGGGATACTACCGAGACCTGAGTCGAACCAAAGACGAAAGCATCATCATTCTGGAGGAACTGGTGGACAACCTGTGGCTCGACCGAGGAACCAGAGCTGCCTTCCTCGACTTCTCCACTTACAACGCAAACATCAACATGTTCTGTGTCATCAGGTAAAGAGCACAACTGACAATAGCAACTTTACCCATCGATAGAAGACATTGCATTGGTTGACTAAAGTTGTATTCCCTCTTTCAGGTTGGTAGTTGAATTCCCAGCGACTGGTGGAGCAATCCCTTCCTACCAGATAAGAACCGTCAAACTGATTCGTTACATCGCCAACTGGGATTACTTCATCCTCGGCTGCGAGACGGTTTTCTGTTTATTCATCCTCTACTATGTTGTGGAGGAGATTCTTGAGCTGCGAATACACAAGCTCTCCTATTTCAAAAGCATCTGGAACATACTGGACATTGTTGTCATAATGGTAAGAAAATGTAATTCTCCTCTGATTCAAACATGTCCTTTTCTTTGATTTTGCTTCGCATCAAAGAAGTGTAACTATTCTCCTTCCCAGCTTGCCATCGTTGCCATTGTCTTCAATATTTTCCGAACTGTCAAAGTGGACAACTTGCTTGGCAAACTGCTGGAACAACCTGGTATCTACGCTGATTTTGAATTTCTGGCCTTCTGGCAAACACAGTACAACAACATGAATGCAGTGAACTTGTTCTTTGCGTGGATTAAGGTAAAGTAACATCTTTCACTCAAACACAGTACTTAAGAAATGATCTGGCTCAAGCATCATCCCTTAGATTGAGTGTTTTCTTTAGGTTTTCAAGTACATCAGTTTTAACAAGACCATGACTCAGCTGTCCTCCACACTGGGTCGATGTGCTAAAGATATCCTGGGCTTCGCCATAATGTTCTTCATAGTGTTCTTCGCCTACGCTCAGCTTGGATATTTGCTCTTCGGGACAGAGGTTGAATCTTTCAGTACCTTTGTCAAGTGCATGTAAGAAGTCTCCAAAACAGCCTCTTGGCACAAAATATTTGAATAGGATGATTGAGCGTGAATAAATCAATCCTTTTTGTTTTTTCTTTCTGCAGCTTCACACAGTTCAGGATTATTCTCGGAGACTTTGATTACGATGCCATTGACCGTGCTAACAGAGTTCTTGGGCCAATCTACTTTGTTACCTATGTGTTCTTTGTTTTCTTTGTTTTACTGGTAAGCATCAGAAGGTAAACACAAGACGTTTGATTTTAAAAGGATAAAGATGGGCATTCTCATTACCTTTTTATGTATCTGTCCCTCAGAACATGTTTCTGGCCATCATAAATGACACATACTCTGAAGTTAAGGAGGAGCTCTCATGCCAAAAAGATGAGCTACAGATTACTGACATCATCAAACAGGTAATCAGATTCATGTAAAAATAGATACATCTTTGGATAAAGTTTTTCAAGAGTTACAAACAAAATGGAATTCTCTTTTAATTCAGAGCTATATGAAGACATTCATGAAGTTGAAACTTAAAAAGGAGAAAATATCAGATGTTCAGAAGGCACTACGATCTGGATCTGGAGAAATTGAATTTAAGGACTTCAGAGAAACTCTGAAAGAGTAAGTGAGACATGATCAACTATAATCTCATTTACTGAGGTTTCTTCCATTTATTTACTTATGTTTATTCTTTTGGTGTGTGTGTGTTTGGTGGGGGGGGGGGGTTCTCCTTAGTTATACCGCAGGTCATTGGACAAAGGGTGTTGTATGCGGTACAGATTGTTAAGACCCTTGAGGCAAATTTGGGATGTTGGGCTATGTAAATAAAATTGACTTAACTGGAGCATATTATTCAAACTTCAGTATCAAATGTAAGTAACCCTCAATGCTTTGATGATGTCATAGGATGGGACATGCTGATCATGAAATTTCTGCAGCCTTTTCCCGGTTTGACCACGATGGGAACCAAATTCTAGACGAAGACGAACAAGAGAAGATGAAAATTGAGCTGGAGGAAAAGAGGGTTTGTGTTACAGTTTGACTTGTTTCTTATTTAGCACAACAAGCAAAAAAAGACATTGAATTCACGATGGTGTTCCCCTTTTTCGTTTGTAAGGATGCTCTTTGCACTGAACTCAACAATCTTGGAATGCATTATGGGAAAGACTTATTGGAGAAGCCTCCTGTAACGTCCAATGAGCAGAACCACTCCAGTCATACATTCGTGGATCGGGAACAGTTTCAAAGGTGGGAATAGTTTCTACATTTAACCTATGAATTGTCCTCAAATATGAGAACTTGATTTCTTTTCAATCGACTAAAAACTGAATTACGTTTCCCTCAACATGGAAGACTGGCCAGACAGGTTCTCCAGCTTGAAAGCTCTGTGGCAGGCATCACATCCAGGATTGAGTTGATTATGGAGAAACTGGGATTACAAGAGAAAGCTAAAGGGAACGAAACGGCAAGGAAACTCACTGCGACCAAAAATGATGTGAGTATAGAACTAGATTAAGATTTCCATAAACCCTGTAGTACGCATCAGATACTATATTATTTACTATACTGAAAGGTTTATTGAAGCTATGGAACAACTGTGTTGTTGATAATGCCAAAGAGAATAGTTTTCTTAATTCCCATGAATACAAAATGTTGACTTTTTGATTACCCCCATCCAGAGCGATGATACTGCCTCAGATGGGAGCGTCCTGGTTTGTGTGGACAGAGGGACGAAGCCTGAGATGTCATCAAGGAGACCAGCAGTTAGCACCAGCATCACATACGATTGCCACATGTGATTCACCTCTGAGAGTCACGGGTTCTCTGGATTATGATGAGCAGGTCACACGCCAACAATGATTTGTTCTTCACTACTTTCCCATGTTAAAAGTCTGGATTCTTCACATCGACAATAAACTACCGACAGCGTGACATGGCAATACTTTGCTTCAACTGCTCTTAAATTACAGCCACTCATTTCATGGAAATATGTAAATACTGTATAAAAACATTTTTGAAAGTCTTTGCTTACTAGGCGACCGCACTAGAGCTAATATAAAAATCTGGTTCAAGTTGAAGCTCAGATATGTAGAAGGCTACAATACATGTTGTAGATGAGACCTGAATATAAATCTACATATTAGTAGTGTTGTGTCATATACATATACGTATTTCAAGAGTAGGTTAGAAGAAAATACTTATACAATATAATCCAATATTATGCGGCGTGTTTGCCACCTGATGTCTGACTAAGCGATGCTTTGCTTTAGTCATTTAATGTTTATGAATGTTCAAGTTCTATCACGGTTGCTCAAAGCGCCCCTTGACTTGTTTGCACAGTGTAGTGAGATGTAGCTACAAAAAAAAAATCCCTAATTATGTTTATATGGAAGACATTGTTTAATAATTATTACCCACCTTTGTCCCATCTCCCGAGTTGCCAAAACATGTAACAGAGCGAACATGAAAAAACAACATATTTTCATTAAATGCATAATAATTGGATCTGGGACATTTGGAGCAAATGTATAGAAGATGCATTCAGATGGTACAAATTTCAGAATGCACATTTCATAACTGTTCTCTGTGTAAAGCACAATTTATTAGTGTCTAATAAATGTACTGAACGACCAGGTTCAAACGTTTCTTTATTTGAAGTCACTTACTGAGTTTTCCCGCTTTAATGGAAAATGTATTTCATCCTTTATTATTAAACATCATTTATATCGTTCAACTTATATGTATTACTGTCAGAAAAGCAAATTTCCATTACATTCAATATTTTAAGCAACAAATGTTTTACATGTCATAAGCGTGCAGTTGAAGCTGAAACATCACTCGCTTTACTGCTACTCTTGGAAAATGGCACACAAACTGAAAAATGGGAAAATCCACAATGCAAAAGAATTTCGGTTTGTAATAGAGCCTCCGTCAATAACACCAAGTTTGAATTTACTCATACATCAATTAAGGCTTATTCATCAATCATATTGCTGAAACTTAATGATGGAATTCCTACCGACAGTATGTACATTATTTCTAAAGTGATTATGGTTGATATTTACACTCTTGGCCAACGTGACCCTGTTCAGTTACACAAACATCCCCCGGGTTTAATAAACAAACACATGATCAAGTTTGTCGGCTGATTCACCACGAAGAGGAGAGCGAGTGTGATGCACTGTACAGAATGGCACATACGCAAAGGAAATCCAAATGGCAGGACATCTTTTGAGAAATCCTCGTCACAATTTGCCGCCGATTTGTTAAAAACACTTTATCTGGAATATATGGAAATATTCTGCAAATACTGAGAAATTTCAAAATGCACTAAAAAAGGGGCAAAAAGTGACGGACAAATCAATGATATATTTAGGAAAGCTTCTGCTTTTGTAAAATAACAACCATCCCAAATCAGTAAGCACAAAATAATTATGAAAAACGTAACGCAAAAACCACGAGGGGCTGGTTTAGGTGCTAAATTAAGTTGAATGTTCTTTGTAAAAACCCTATAAATTAAATGAGTTATTGAGAAGAGGGAAACCAGCCCCCAGAATCAGCACACAGTCGGTTAACTTTACAAACATTTGGGGTTAAGCGTGTTACAATGTTTTCTCTATATGGGCTGTAGCCTTTACTTTGACATACAGGATTATAAATTAGTCAAATCTATGCTACATTAAGGAGTAAACTAAAATCCATCAAAAGTCTGCAAATAAACATGCTGATCACTCCGATACAAAAACTGAAAAAAAAAACTTCCTTTTTTTTTTTTTGCTTTTAGATCTGTGTCGGTGACAATTTTCTTTGTACACAAAATGCACCGAAGAGATACCACATCAGATCTCCTTTAAAGCCACAGTTGTTTATACAAATACTTTCTTCACACAAACTGAAAGGTCAACTATCGTTCCAGGGCCTCTATTCACAAAGCTTTTATCATTTATATATCAAAACGGGAATGAATTTCTAGCTGAAGCTAAGCCCAGACCAACGTTTAGCAGGTTGGTTCATTCTTTTGGCATCTTTTTATTTCTTTAATTCTTTTAGTGCAGTCTGTAGCACAGATTCATGACCGATGGAACCCGCTCGCTGCCTCTTTACAGACCGACCTACACCACAAAGATGAACGTCATCAATGCATGAAGACGGGAGTTTTGTATTCTGTTGTATAAAATGACAGAAAAATGCAGTGAAAGTATGACAAGTCTGTAACAAACACTGAAATATATTTAAAAGAAAACATATTAAAAGTGGATATTGCTTAAGTATGATAACTCAATATTAATGTTCGAGGTTTCCATGATTTGAATCCTTGTTCCAGTGACATGATGGCTTTGTAGTAACTGTGCTTTTAACTCATCAAAAGTACCGTGGCGGTTACGTTTCTACGAGTACGCGTCGTGTTTTTCAGATACATCTTTGCTCAGCTTCTGAACATAGGAGGGTAACAATTACATTTTGAAGGACTACACTTACTTTTTGATGGGTTGTCCCATTGGTTAACTTATTCAGTGTGTGATAAGTTCTGAGTGAAATGGTTGTTTTGGGAGCGACTATTAGCTACAAAGGCTTTGTGAATATGGCCCGTGCCCTTCTTCCAACACAGCATCTGCCCAGATGAAAGAGTGCTGCGTGGTCTAAAAGGGTTGACAGAATCCTCTTGGTACTACACTTAGGTCTGGGCCGGCTCACTGCGCTTGGTAGCCGGCCATGCTAAAGTTGGCCAGGTTGGACATGACCTGGCTGGGTGCGGCTGCAGCCTGGCCTGACTGAGATCCAAAGCCTTCCACCCAGGCTGGTGACTGGGACTGCCTGCAAAGACGCCACAAATACCCCGTTAGTATGACCGTGGTTGCTGCATATGAAGATTGATAAATAATAAATAAATGCTCCCCCCAGGTTAAAAAGGGAAAGATTCATTTAACTTACTCTACTCCAAATCCTTGCTGGTTCCACGTCTGGCCGTACATGCTGTAGGAGGGAACTTGCCACCCATTGGTCACATACTGCCCATACTGCTGCTGCTGCTGTTGTTGTTGTTGTTGTTGTTGTTGCTGCTGCTGTTGTTGTTGTTGTTGTTGTTGTTGCTGATTCCCATACACCTGATTCCACTGCCCCCACTGACCGAACTCAACCTTAGAGACAAACAGAGAGGAAGTGAATACATGTCTGAAGTGTCCTAATAGCTCTATGCTCAATTAGGAGCAAATACAGCAAGTACAAGGCCTTTAAATCTATGGCTTCACTCCGTAAACATATCTTTGGATTGGTAATAAGGTTTCTATTTTCGTTTCATAGTTATTATAAATAGGCTAAAAATAAAGACTCCTAAAATTGCATTTATCAGTTAGATCAGTTTCAGTGTGCCCCCGACTGCATTGTCCCGAGCTCTAGTCTGACCGGAGACCTGTGTTGCATGTCATTCTTTCCATCACTCACCTCATTTCCTGTCATTTTCCTCTGCTAAACTTATAAAAATGCCCATAAAAATACATGCCGTTTTCTAAATCTTATCAAATATTCATTATCCGTGACGTTCTCCCTACCTGCTGTGGATTTTTTGCTACGTCAGGAGATTCTTTGCCCCAGAAGCACTTCACTAGGTGTCCTTCAATGGCTGTGCCGTTTACTGAAACAATGGCATGGGCAGCGCTGTCGTGGGAGGAAAACCTTTAAAAAAGGAAAACAGCAGCTTAGCAGTCAAGGTCATCAAGCAGAATTGAAAATACACGTTCAGGCTAATAACTGTTCTGAGGTGAAGACAAACTGAACATAAAAGGCCACTGACACCGAATCAAGTACTGACTGGCTGTCATTGAGCCATGCAGTGTGCTTGTGTTGACATCTAGCGGCCAGATGCTGCAATGCACTGATGCGTTACCTGATGAAAGAGTAGCCTTTCTCTGGGAAAACTCGGATTTCCATTATTTGACCAAAAGGTGAGAAGGTCTGGCGCATCAGGTGTTCTGAAAGGATCAAACAGAAAAGAGGTTCGTGGTTAGTTTTCAGGCTATTTGAGGAAAGTGTGTGGTAAGCAGTAAGACCATTAATGTGCATCTGTAGAAAGCATGACACGTGCCTGATAGTCCAGACTGGATCCCTCCACAGTACACGGTGCAGTTCTGTGGACTGGACTGAGTCAGGACGTCATCGAACCTCAGCTGCTTTGAGCCATCTGAAATAAAGACAAGCAACATTTGTTCAGGGACGCTCTTACACAAAGTGTGTGCCTGAATCTAAACAAAGTTCACTTTTTTATTTTATTATTATATTTATTTATTTCCATTTTCTTTAATTCATTCTGTGGTTTTGTTTATTATTTTCACAGTTATTTGTCTTGCCTAGTTTTTGTACCTGTGTATGATGTTGGGTGTGTTTGGAGGAATAAAAACTTAAATGAAAAAAGAAAAAACAAGTTACCGCTGTAATGTATGATCGATATGATAAAATGACCTACACTCCCTTATTTGTAATCAATGTGATATATTAATGTCCGTTTTAACTTATCCTGGCTGATTAGACCTCAGAACTATGGCGCGCTTCAGATGCACCAATAAGAAGGATAAAGGTGTAGGGAGGGAGGAGGAAGTCAATCTGACACGGTCCTGATGGTGCGGTCAGACAGAACTCTGCCAGGTGAAATGGACTCTCCTCGTACAGTAGGTGAACTCCCTGGTGTCGGTGTGCGGGATCTTTAACACTTACTGTCCTGGACACTCTTCGGAGCTGGTGGTTTGCGTGTGGCCCAGTTGGTCCTGATCTGACGTCCTCCCAGCCACTGTCCCCCCATGTTAATGATGGAATTCTCTGCATCCTACAAATCCAAATCAAAGACAGTTAACTCTCTGAATTTGATGAATCTGTAAAGTTTACTGGCGACTATACTCTGTTCTCAAAATATACATTGCTGTTTGTATTATTAGTATAACTATGTAATGTTAGATGATTGATGGTGTTGTCAACTATGATTAAATAGATTTCCTTGACTGTGAATGTATTAAAGTAGGATAATAAACAGAAAATAGAAATAACCTTCAGTCTGTGTTCTTGCACTGGAGCCTTACCAGTTTGTTGAAGAAGGACACAAATCCATACCCCTTTGATTTGCCTGTCGTCATGTCCTTCACAACACGGGCGTCCCTGCAGGGAGACGTGAAAACAACTTCAGTGCACTTCTCAGTTCTAACGTTTCAAACTAAAAGGAACCACGCAAAACAAACTGAACTACTCTACTCTGTCCTAAATGAATGTATTTAGCTATCATGACCTCGTGCTGAGCACTGACTTGTTAAACACTTGAGAGGAAAAAACAAACAAAAACAAGTACGAAAACATGCAGCCTACAGTACTGTTTTTAAATCATTTCAGATGAATTAATGGATCCTTGCCACTAGAGCACCACTTCCTGATTTAAACTCACAAAAGGAACAGATTAAAGGGATTACCATGCATTCTTAAAATCTGCTGTTGGTGCTCTCGCTACAAATAGAAATATATAGAAAATATCAAAAAGAGAAAAAAGGAATTAAACGGCATACATGGCCTGTTAACAGATTTCTTTTTTTTCCCCGTGTCAATTCTTTACCACCACTATGGAGTATGGAGTTTGGGGAGCTGCAAATTTTGAGAAATTGACATTTTCAGAACTTTTGGAAGAGGATCATTGCACTACAAACAACACTATGCAAATCAAAATGAGACAATTTAAACATAGATTTAGAGGAATACATTGAGTGCTGGAATTTGTTAATCTAAGATAGATCATGTTAATACATAGCATCTACAAATAAAGACATATGGAAAGAATGGAATAAATAGAGAAAAAAAACTACATCTGAGTCTCCAGAGTGCACAGTTCCTTGCTGTTAGCCTTCAAGCTCCTGTCCAATCCTATGAGCATTTCTGTAAAATAACCAAAGTTCTATTACTTCACTGAGACCCACAACTAAAAGCTGTTCAGGTTTATACACACAGCTTACATTATATTTACTTACCACAGCCTAAATATGCAAAAAGAGTAGGCTAAAAGTCGACACTTCAGTCATAAAAATACAAAACACACAGACTACATGTAAGTAACTGGAACAAAGCTCTTAACAACTTACAGGTATTGTGTTGGAAACTTAAACGAGACTGTTCAAATCTGTTAAAGAGTGTGTTTTTAAAAACAAAGCAATACATATGTTGGAAAAAAAGGTGCAGTACTTGCATGTGAAAGAGTACTTTGTGTATGCATGTTGGTCCATCACAACTATGTTTACATGCACGGATGTAATGTCACTATTGAATATACATTTGACAAACAAAATACATCAAGATGAAGCAAAACTGGATTGGTTCTCCTGAACATTCACCATCTCAGTTGACTTGTAAACATTGCATCTCACAAAAGATAACTTGGCGTTTTCAAATATACTTGGAGAGAGAAGGGGATCTGGACAACATGCAAGAACAAGGGGGACATTGCAGTTCATGGGCAGACCCAAACCCCTAGGACACCAGGGTGTCCCAGTGTCTCATATCAAACCATTGTTTTTTTTTATCCCAAAACTAAATGATTGATGCGAGATCAGACGTGGCTTGTAGACTGTTGAGAAGGTACAACAACCGTCAGGATGTCATCCCTTGTGGACCAGTGTTTGAAATCACAATATGCACGAACTTCCTAACGTCATTACATTTACAGTTAAGTCACCCCATAGTGTATGCATGTAAACATGGTCACAGACAGTTGTTTCAGAGCATACGTTTACATAACATTACTAAGAAGTAACTTAATATTCCCAAAAATTTAGATAAATCAATATGCTTGCATTGCAGCATTCAAATTTGTTGTACTGCACGTAAAAAGAATTATCCTTCTAAGTGAAGACTTACGAGATTTTCCCAAAAGGTCCAAATGCTGCCTTGACATCCTCGGTGGTGATCTCAGGGCTCAAATCTCCCACAAACACATGGAAGTGATCTAGAACGACACAAAGGTGAAAACAAACAGAGGGAAGAAACCATTTACTATTCTCTGGTAAACTCAAGATGTCAGCAGCTTATAAGAATCAATAGGTGAACACTTACTGGACGTGTCTTTCTTCTGGCTACTTGGAGTGGTGGCCCAGTTTACTTTGACCTCCTGAAAGAATGTTACAGAGAGCCTTTAAAATAATGACAGAGAATCTGAGAAGTTGACATTTTCTACACAAGGAACAAGGATCCCAAGGGAATTCAAGCAGTTGCACTGCCAAGCTTTTCATTTTGGACCAGACGTATTGTCCTACCTTTCCTAATATCTTCCTCCCGTTCATGGCTGCAAGAGCTGCAGCAGCATCTCTGTGTTCAAAGAACTCCACGAAGCAATAAGGGTCATTGCTTGTATGCTGCGTGGGACAAGGTCAAACACAAAAGTTCATCAGGTGGGTCCCACTCCACTATGTGGTGGACAAATGTGATGTAACTGCAGCTAAAATGTGTCTAGTTTCTTTGTCGTCAACAGTGGATTTATTATTCCAATTTATGATCCAACGTTGGATAATTAGTTGGACATGGTCTCCCTCCATGTATGTGAATACAGGGGACATGAAAAGAAAAGGAGAAGATGTAAAAGATCAAATCAACAGTCTTTGCTGCTTACCTCTGTGATCATTTTACAACTTTTGCAAGGCCCGATCTGAGTGAAGAGTTGCAGAATCAGGATCTCCGTTACATCCTTGGAGAGGTTTCCCACATACCTGCAGGGAGAAGAGGGGATAATTCAGTGAAAGCTGTTAAACTGTAGTTTAACGGCGAGGTGGTACAGACTGTGATAATATTAGTTAATCTGAAAAACTGACCCATATACAGCTAATTTAGGGTATTCGCACGGTTAACTAGTCGGTGAGTTACTTATGTGACGTTATTTTTTATTACCGTTAACATTAGCTTGCCTGACATTCAAGCTAGCCCGACGTATGTTACGGCTAACGAGACAGCTGCCGCCGTTTAACTCTTCAAACGTGTTTCTCTTTAACCTTATGTTTAATAACCTGACGATAGTGGAACATAACATTGTGTTGTATGGCGGTATTCGCCAGGGTTGTGTAACGTTAGCTAGGTTAGCCACTGGGTCCCGACGTTAGCGAAGCTAAGAATACCTAACCAACACTGCAGTTGGATACATAACAGTACTTACAGGGTCTTGGGGTAGCTTTCGTCGTCCATGACCGAAGCCGACAGCTAACGTTTACCGATTCCGGTGAACCCTGTTAATTAACTAGTTACAACAACTAGCTAACTAGCTCAGAAGCTAGCTAACCGGGCGCCAGGGTATACGTCACGCTGGGAGTCCAGAGAGCTAGCAGGCGCGTGCGTGCGTGCGTGGGTGGTGTGAAAAAAAGCGCCTAGGCGAGCCGAGGTCAGAGTGAGGTAACGAATAGCCACCATTTTTACAGTTTCAACATTGTAAATAGTGAATTTCTTAAATATAGCTTTTGTTCCTGGGTGTGATTGGTTAATTAACGTTAAAAAGCCAAAACAGCGAACGCATTTAGCACTTAATTTATCATATAAGGCAACGGAAGTAATTAGCGCTAGAGACTTTTATTTTGGAGTAGAATGCCAGGGTGAGCTTGTATTACTCACCGGTGCTCGGCGGATCATGGCGGTGTCTCGAACCACGTCGAACTTTCTGGACCTGAGCCTATATGCATGATCTGAGCTCAGGAGCCAGCGTGAGCAGAACACTTTTTGAATTACTCATTCTGTCTCATAGCAGTGTAATTCTAACTGAACAAAATGTGTATTAAAATGCGTTGAGTACTGACTAATATAAAGATACATATTTAAGTATTCAATACACATAGTATTTAAAAGTATATGTGAAAAAATGCCGCTGAATCATGAGACTGTTGAATTAAAGAATACATTGCTGTGATACCTCTGGGAGTATAAGGAAACCTGTATTGCTGTCTGCCACAATGTATTTCAATACTACCACTGGGGGGCGCCAGAGACAGGAACTTTCACACTCTTTAATTAGTTTTTGACAGGTGTTTTTTATTTCGAAGTGATTTTATTTAAAGTCCAACCAGAAATATTTCTCCTGTTTCGTTGAATTAGAAAAAAAATCCATCAAAATCCAGAGTTTTTGCAGAGCAACACTGAGGTCTTTACTCAATAAAACCATCACCTGACTCTCAGAGATGGGCCAAGGCAGGACGGGTTGATATGTCTGCATGCTAATATTCTGGAAACAACATCATCACTGAATAAAGAATCTGACAATCATTTGTCAATGTGATGTATCGCATTATAACCTATAAAAAACACCTTTGTTATTCCTATTGTATATTTGTTGTCAATCTCCTCACTATTTTCAAGTCCTTGACATTTTCTGGTATTCCCCATGAGCTGAGTAAGTCCTGTGATTAAGGAAGGGCTGTCATTAGAGGTGTCGCTGCATGTGCCCACGCTGTAGCACACCACCACAGTTACGTGGGCTTAATTGTGAACCAGATTCTAGCAAAACACAGATTGAGTCTTCTTGGAAAGGATTTATCATGTGGGAGTCTGAATACATCTATTTGGGGGAACCCATTTCGTTATGAAAAAAAAAAAAGCTTTGGGATTCCCATGTCTGCAAAACACAGAAAATCGCTCTCAAAGGGGCTCCAGAGGTGCCGGGAATATTAGGGAGAAGATATTCCCCCGTCAGCAGCAGAGAAAATGACCGTCATGAGTGGAGCGAGCACTTTCTCCACAGCTGCGGAGAAAATCCTCCTCAGTGCGGCTCCCTGGGATAAATAAATGTAATGCAGATCAGAGGTGTACTTTGTGTCTGTGTGGGGAGGGGGGGGGATCTGCGACATAACACGTTTGGGAGCCCATGGCACGGTCTCGAGCGCTGTCCGCCTCCAACATTAACCTGGCTATTTCGAGAAACTTCCAGCCCACTTTTCCACGTCACTTCAAGGAATCTTTAAAGCGTCCGTCGCCCGTATAACATGTTTCAGTACTCGACATCCAGCAACATGAACGGCATGAAGACGCAGTCACCGACACCGATATCGACAACGGCCACCAACGACCACGACCCTCTTCCCCTCGGCTGGGAGGTCAAAATTGACCCTCAGACCGGATGGCCCTTCTTCGTGGATCACAACAACCGCACGACAACCTGGAATGACCCGCGACACGACGCGAAAAAGGTAAAAGAGGAGCGGGATAAAGTTGGCTCGTCAGTGTTAACGGCTAACGGCCGTACAACTCCTTAACGGACCTACTTTTTTTTCATGTCGCGCTACGTGCTACAGTGCGTGTTTTGGTTCGGTGCGCCGTTAAAGGAACGCGTTGCGCTACATCACTGTTATTAATCTTGTTGACGGTAGGCCTCGTTACGACCGTCGCCTCCCCCTCACAGACAGCTCATACGCCTATTATAACGGGTGATCAACCCCGTTATGTTCCCGAGTCATGATCTAACGCTATTATTACTCGATGACTCACCATGCAGCGTACCTATGATCAGCTCATTAATAACATTTATTTCACGGCGGAAAACACTGCGACGTCCAGCTGGTATTAAACTTTTTCCCTTACAAGGATTGGTGCTAGTTCACTTTGGCCTGTGGAGTGTAACCGTATGATCGAGGCGCTCAGCTGTATTTAATACATGTGGTGAAAACACGCAGGTCTGCAGAGAAGACCCCCGTGGGCTGAAGTTAACCTGACAGGCTGCCAGTTGGTAATCTCTCGTCTCAGAGACAGACGGTGTTGTCCAAAGTTAGTGTCCCCGAAGAATCTGCTAGAAAGACACAGCTGTCGGGGGATAAAATTGGTGCAATGGTGCTGGCAGTGTGCAAGTGTCCCATACAGAAATGGCAGAAGGGCAAAGGGTCGTTCACAGCTACTTAATAACTTTTGTCAGAGCGAAGATGACACTGGTTTACATATAAATGTGGTTTTTGTTCTGCGAGGGAGGAGGGCTTTGATCTCTTCTCAGATCATTGACAGAGTGCTGAATTACCAGAAGACTTGTTGCTCCACAGCTGTCATTTGCATTTGTGTCTAGTCACTTAGTACACTAATAGAACAATAAAAATACCTTTTCTTCTTTGGCTAATAAATGTACGTTATTCCTGATGAGTCTCACTGTCTGACGCCCAGCAGCTTGTTGACAGTGCCATTGTTGTATTTAGGGAGATATTATGCTATTTTTAATTCCAGCGATTATATTCCTGTGATAGTAAGTCCCCTTACTTTCAGTGTCAATATAGGTTTGGTATGCATACAAATGTATTCCGGTGTTATTTATACTCTATGTCAGTGGTCAAATGAGACTGACGCAAGGAAGAGATTCCTTGTGTCCTAATTGATGTTTAGCCGTTAACATGATCGTTTAAAAGGTGACTGGTTCCCGTCTTATCGAGGAGCTAAATTTCACAAACAAACACAGCAACTGTCTGAGTGGAAATGAGCTCCACGTTAATCAGACGTTCATTTCATTTATCAAATACTCAATAGAGGTGATACATTTGGCATCCCAGTGTCACATTTTAACCTTTGACCTTTGCAGTTATCTCAGGTCTGAGAGAGCTTTCCCATTAAAAATACCTCCATGTATTAAAAACATTCGGTTGTATGTACTGATATGTCTGTAATAGGCTGTTGTAACATGTTCAACTGTCAAAATAATTGATAATATTTGGTTATAATTGATCATTTTTTTAGGCCTAGGGATCATAATTTCAGCGGTTAAATTGTTTAATAACTTTAAAAAACAATGTTAGTGGTGCCTAAAATGTTCTAGAGGTATTCTAGAGTGTTATATTTAGTTGTTTTCCTTTGCTGGATCATGTAATAGAAATAATAATATTTAAAATGATATACTGTTGTCCGTGTTTCAGGTCAGAGAATTGTCAGCAAATGGACCCAACATACCACCAGAACCAAGCCCTCAGGAGCTACAGAAAACCTTTGTGAGAGAGATGAAGCACCCCATTCTGCGCCCCGGATACGTTCCTATCCCTGTCTTCCATGAGGGCGCAGAACTGAGGCAGCAACAGCATCCGTGTTATTCCTACATCCAGCCAAACACTGCACAGAATATCCGGTCGGACGGCAGGACACCTTCCCCGACGCCGGGGCTCCACTGCAGGCCCAGATCCCCTTTACATGGACCTTCAGATAGCTGCTCCGTGGAGCCTGGAATGGCCAGCTCACCTGTTTCACAAACAGCAGAGGTTGGATTTGAGCATGCATGCTGCAGGACTGTGTCATCTGTATGCAAAATAAATGACCAAATGCCTGATTTTTGCTGTTTCAATTTGCTACGCTTTCAAGGTTTACACTGCTCCTCATCACCAACCCCCGCGGCCCAGCAGCACTGGTCTTCAAGCAGGTTACATCCCCATCCCGGTGATCCATGAGGGTGGAGGAGGCCAAACACAATCGCAGGCTCAGCTGAATCCCTCCGTCTACGCTCAGCGCATCCCCTACTCGGAGCACCAGCAGCCCTTCTATCGCCTTCAGACCGACGAATGGCCTGGCTACTCTGCGGCGATGCAGCCTCCCCGGGAAAGAGCCTCTCCGGTACTGATTCCCCAGCATCGCGATGCTACTTCTATTCACCTCCAGCCTCATATTAGAAGCCAGTCACCTATTGTAACGCAGGTGCTGGGAGAAAGACCACAGGTAAATATTCTTTGTGTGGTTTCACTTGGATCTTTCCCTTTATGTTCAAAAAATTATTGATTTTCTTGTCAGCATGTGTTGACCTAGATTGTGACGACTCCTTTGTAACTTCCAAGGCTCAGCAGCATGTCCTCACGAGAGACCCGCCCCAGAAAATGGAGCAGGAACAACAAGGCACTCAGCAGAAACCCGAGAACACGCAGCTCCCCCAGCCGTTGCCCACGGAAGCTGACGTCCAAAAACCTCAACAACCTCACCAGTTCCAACAGCCTCCGCCTCAGCAACCACAACAGTTCCAACAGCCTCCGCCTCAGCAACCACAACAGTTTCAGCAACCACAACAGTTTCAGCAACCACAACAGTTCCAACAGCCTCCGCCTCAGCAACCACAACAGTTTCAGCAACCTCAACAGTTTCAGCAACCTCAACAGCTTCAGCAACCTCAACAGTTTCAGCAGCCACAACAGTTTCAGCAACCTCAACAGTTTCAGCACGCACCACCTCAGACGTCTCCACAGCCTCAGCATCCCGAACAGTTGATGCAGTCGCAGCAACAGTTCCAGCAGCCCCAGAAACCAGAACCACCACAACAACATACTGCAGATATCACAGTTCAAATACCTCCAAAACCCGAGGACATGACAGCTGTTCCCCCAGAGGTCCCACCCGTAAAGGTTGAGGCTGAGCAGGCCGCCCAGAGCCCAGTCCACCCAGGCTTGGCTAAGGTACAGCAGATAGTCGGACGGGTTGCTAAGCTGGAGCAGGAGGTGAGAGGCTTTGATGGAAAGAAGAATGGTAAGAGATACATGTTACTGGAGGAGATGCTGACCAAAGAGCTCCTAGCACTGGACTCGGTCGACCCGGAGGGTCGTGTAGATGTACGACAGTCGAGACGGGACGGTGTCCGTCGGGTTCAGAACATCCTGGACGAACTGGAGCAAATGGAGGAGCAGCCAGCCAGGCCCGCGAGCGAGACGGCGATGGAGGGAGACAACCTGACACAGAAAGGAGAGCCCAGAATGATCACCAAGGAAAATGTTGAGCTGGCAAAGGAGATATCCTAATGACCTCACACTTCATAATCAAGAGGGGAGAAGGATAACCTGCTTTATATTTGATAGTGAACGAGCCCGACCCGGCGAACTCTCCTCCTCCTCTATCTACAGAATTTGTGGAAGTTGCATGCATCGATTAACAGTGTTGGTATTTACTGCCATTCAGCACGTACTTGATGGTAGCTCAGTGCGATCATGTTTTTCAAGCCAATGTTGTTGCCTTCTATGTTGTGCCAATGTCTTCATAATAAGACAGCTGTCATGATCAAGGTGTTGTCAACAATTTCTAGTCAAATTGAAGTTTGAATAAGAGGCCTTTATTAAATACATGGGAAGAAAAGCAGAGGTATTTTCTTAAGGAACGTTATGTGTGGTTGCCTTTTGTCTTGATCAAATATTGTATGGAGCTTCCCTTAATCCAGTCAAAACAAATCAGTCGGTACACAAGTGCAAACACTGAGTCTTTTAATTAAGCAGAACTCACTGCAGAAACTCAGTCAACAGAAAAGCATGTCCCCCTTTATAGCCACATGGCCATGTTGGAGCTGCTTTGTCACAGAACACAGTGAATATGTTTGTTAGATGCTGCTTTTTGGTGCATTACTGATTTTGCCGTCTTTGCACTTTGCCATCATTGAAATGTATTACGCTGAAACATCAGCAGCACCTCATTTGAAATATATAGGTTACACAGGTTTTGATTGATGTGTTTGTATGTGCATTGGTTTACTTGTTATTTCAAAAACTATATCAGTATTTATATCATATAGTATTTTGGTACATTTATGAATGTGTAATGACAAGAGAGGTGAGATGTGTAATCTTACTTGACATGTCAGACAATCAGCACTTGGTTGTCAGAATGTATAACTACCACAGCCACAATCTGTAATGACGCTAACCCCCAAAAAACGGCCTAAAAGCCTTAAAAATGCCAACTGTGAGAAGTTGGACAATTCTTAATAAAGAGATGAAGTGCAAGAAAACTTCAATCTGTCATTTCAAACGGTTTGAAATTATTTTGAAGGTTATGCTAATTGTTTGTGTAGTAATGTGTCACTATAATACAACCATAAGCCATCTGTGAGGGGGGGGGGGGGGTCACTGCCTAACACAGATTTACAAGTTATGGATTGTGGTGTAGTGTTAATCACAGTTTATGAGTAGCAGACTGATGCATTGTTGAAAGCAAGTCACGTTGGTATGTTTGAAAATAAAATGTATTTGACATGGATTTTTGGCTAATATTTGTGTCCCCACAGACCAGGTCAGTCTGAGAGATAAGATAAGATAAGATAGACTTTATTGTCCCGAAGGAAATTTGTCTTGGAAACATACATACAGTGTACAATGTCTGCTGTTAAAAAAACAATACAAATAACATATGGCATACATACATTACATACACAGACTGTCGCCAGTCCACATACCCACACACACAGTACCTACAGTACTTGCAAAAGACTGCCACCAGCCAACAAACACATTTCACACTGCCCATTGTATAACGCACCAGTAGTGTGTAGTTAAGATATTAAAAATAAATAAAAATCGGTGTTACAGGGGTTAAGCTCTGGCTAGCTTGCCATTTAGAGCTTTGATGGACGGGGACAAAGGAGTTCTTAAAGCGGTTGAGCTGCACTGGGGGACTCTGAAGCGTCTGCCTGAGGGAAGAAGCTGGTATTCAGGGTGGAGGATATGAGTAGGGTCTGAAATTATCTTCTGGGCCTGTCTGATGATAGTTTCATCGAAGATGGCCTGGAGTGTGGGATGCTGTCTGACTCCCATGATTTTCATGGCTCTTTGTGTTAGCCGGGTGATCTGTGCTTTCAGCTGTACACTGAGGTTGCCAAACCAGGTCGAGATGCCAAACCGCAGGACGCTCTCAACTATGGTGTGGTAGAAGAGGAGCAAGACTTTCTGGTTGACACCAATCAACAGAGGAGTTGAAGATGTGTCCCCGACAGTATTCAGCTGACTTAAGCCTGGTTTAGTTTCCTTTGGTCAGTTTAACAGCCTTCTCCCTCAGAGCTCCACTGAGTCAAGTTTCCCCCATTATTCCTTGATGGATGGGGACACCAGTGGTGTGTTTTTGCGCTTTTTATATACAATTGACCTCAAACTGTAACATCAGAATAGGGACTTAATTACTTTTAATGATTGTTTTACATATAATCCCCTACATTTCCCCAGATTCAACTGGCATTAAACCTGCTGTCACTAAACAAGCAGTAATGTAACTATGATGTTTAGCTTTCTCCGACATATAAGTATCACATTATTTAATAAAAAAAGACAAATAAAGGCAATATAATGTCTGTTAGAAGCCAATAAGATAAAGCCACACATTCTTAATTTTCACTGTCATCACAATAGGGATTCTAGTTAACAACATATAATTGCATCATATACATAATTAACTATATAATTCACGATTACTCTAATAATTTATTTACTAAATGATAACAGTTTTATGCACCGTACTTGTTACGGAACAGGTCACGTGTTATTGTTTAGAGCAGGAAACTGTCGGCTACGTCTTGAAATTCACGCAGCAGCTGCCGGGACAGCTCACTCATTGATGTGTCTCTGCCTCTACGGTGTCCGGCATGACCGTGTGAGGGGCTGCTTCTCCAGTGGAACGGGAATTGGATTACCAGTATGCGTAGAAACGGAATAAACAAATCCGACACGCATCTAGCTGCTGCTGTTTGCGCGCGCGCGAGGTAGCTAGCTGCCGTAGCTCACGAGCCTGTGGGGTACGAGCTAACCGTGGCTAGCCAGTCGCTCTCTGGCTAGCGACAGTTCACCTCCGAGACGTGGACGGGTATAAATACCTGCACCTGGCTGCTAAGCCAGCTAGTTAACCGTCCCCGTGCCACGTAAAGGGACAACATGGAGCTGTTCCAAGCCAAAGACGACTACATTCTCCAGAGGGGGGACCGTGCTCTGTGGTGCAGCCGGAGAGACGGGACCATGACCGTCAAACCTGGTGCGTACGGATGACAGCTTTCTCTACTGCAGCCATTTACCTGAAACTAACGCTTCCCTCTTTTACCTGTTTAGTGTAATATAAAAGCTTTGCGTTTCATGGCCTGTGTGGAGTTGACGAACGGTATTCTTGTCACCATGTAACGTTATAACACAGCGGTTTAGTCTAATCTCCCACTCGTAAATGTCACTCGTTAATCTCTGAAATAAGCGTTAACGTAATAATGTAACCGCTCTAAATTATCCAGCTGCGTCAAACAAAACAAGTTGACTGGTTCAATGCTAAGATGGAAATTGTTGGATGCGCCATTAAGTCTTGAAATCATCGTCCTAGCTTCCATCCCGGGCAGTGCCAACACCCCAAACAGACTCCAAACTTCTTGCTTTGCTCCTTATGTTACACACTGAAGGGTGAACTGCTTTCTCCTTTACACCAAATACACATAGTACAGGATTGTAAGGAGGTTATTCTATATATTTCATATGAAATGCTAGTTTAACAGATGTACTATTCTAATATGGTGAATTACTAGAAATCCATGACACCATTCTGACGTATTACAATAACTACAGGTACAGGCATGATGGTGTGTAAAGCAGCTCCTGGCATCACACCTTTAGTCCCATTGCAGAACTCCAGCGCTGCTGCTGTGGCTCATAGCTGGGACAGAGAATCGGCCATGATTTTGTCTTGAATGAAGTACAGTGGGGCTGTGTGAATTGCACCCAGCTGAAGGGAGAGAACTGCTGAACTGAAAGAGAAGTTTCCTTCCAGCGCGTGTTACCGGCTGTGTCCGTTGAAGCTATGTGCAGCCATCCTGAACAGGGTTTTAGTTGCACCACTGTTTCATTATTTAATTGGAAAAAGGGTTTCCACTCCTCACTGGGTTTCCACTCCACTCTCAAGTGAAGTAGTTCGGTGATATTACACGTTCTGAGTGAAGATGTGTTATTGTTTTGTTTCTAAATCATTTTTGTATTTCTTTTTTTTTCCTGCAACACTTTTCCTGTGGGCCCTCTCGGCTGGTTCCCCTGTACACAAAATGTTCCAACTGGTCGAACAGGAAGAGTCATTGTCTTTCAGTTGATGTTCACCAACCTTAGCCACGCCCCTCACATTTTTCCAATTTTCTCCATTATGATATTTAATCCGTCACCAATGCTAAACATTCCAGTTTTTCTATTAGTCACTGAGTTTGTGCGTTGCCTTAACCGACTTCAAACTTGGCCGGGTGTTTGAAAATGTGTTTTACTGGGTATTAAAAACTGCTGTTAGTGCTAACATGAGAACACCCAACCACAACCGTTTGAGGCCTTAGTGTGATTATTTAGCTCTGTCTGATGGAAAAGGTGCACATGCTCAAACCTTTTCATGAAATAACGTGAATAAACAGAACGTCCTACATGGCCCTGTGCTTGCATATGTCATTTTTCACCCTGGCTGTTTATCTGATCAGAAGCGTGTCTTTGTGAGCGCTTATGCGACGCCACTTTTCTGATGTTTCATATTCATATTTCTGTTTCAGCGACAGACCTGCTGTTGGCTTGGAATCCAGTGTGTTTGGGTGTGGTAGAAGGTGTTATTGGAAAGATACAGCTTCACACAGGTGAGTAGAGAATGATGAACCTTTTTGAACATTTTCCCTCCCATAGCTGTGTATTGCGTTTGCACCGAGCACCCACATTCTTACCAGTATTTCCCATCTGTGTGCAGTGGATGCTTGAGTAACTAAATCATCCAGTACATAGCATGTTTCTTACTCACAAGGAAAGGTGTGAGAAAATGTGTTAAAGCGCTTTGGAATGTGTGTCGTTACGAAGACGAGTGAGCTGATGGTGACGATTCCATCGATGATAAATCTGATTTTGTTGGTGCCTCACGGTACGAAGTTTGCAATCAAACCATGTACCTTTCACAAGAAAACACATAACAATTATATTATTCTATTAATTCACTTGGATTAACATGGTTTGGGTGTTTGTTTACCAGATGTCACGTGTTACCTTATTAAAAATATCTGCGGTTAATGACCGGTGTGCAGCTGCTTTCTTCACACCTCTCAGAATGTGAAAAATTCTGCAACCATGATGCAAGTCCCCCATCTTCTTTCTCCTCCTGGCAGACCTTCCTCTGGGCCTCGTATTAATCCGACAGAAAGCACTGGTGGGCACTTTACCAGGCGACCACAAAGTCTACAAGATCACCAAGATAGCCGTCATTCCTCTGTCTGACGAAGAGCCTCAGGAGCTTGAGCTGGAGGTGTGTGTACACTAATGCTGTAATGAGACGAGAGGAGCTGTGTTCATGCACTTGTGGTTTAATCATGCATTCAACCCCCTGACAGTCATTAGAACAGTGCTTGTCACAATACTAAATTGTATTTAATTATTATATTTAAATGTATCCAAGAATACCCTGTGTGCATCAGCGTATGATTCATCTCTGATAGGCTGACCCTGATGCCAAATGAGTTACTGTTGTGCGTGTGTGTATATTGTTTTTTTTCACTCGCACATTTAGAGTGGAAATTATATCTAATTTCACTGTAATAGATCGCAAAGGCAGTTGAATATTACTAAGATTTTAGTCTTCCAGGGGAGCTTCATGGATGGTGAGACAGACTATTTTCAAGTGAGTAACTACGGAGGAGGAGGATCGTTCCTGGTTAGGCTTTAGTCCCCCGTACATCGTCATTGTACTGCAGGAGGACCAGTCCACCCCTGTTGTGCCTAGAAATCCTTTAGATCAATATATCTGTTTACAGCCTTAGGTTAGGAAAATGAGAACTATATTTTTTGTCTGTTTGTAGTCGGTAGTATTAAACATTTTATTTATATGTTGTTTTGAGAAAATGAAATTTGATACCAAATCTTCTTTTTCAGCTTTGCAAGAAGCATCACTTTGGAATCGATAAACCAGAGAAACTGGCCCCGTCTCCGGATGAGTCCAAGTTCTTGATGAAAACCTTCAGCCAGATCAAATCTAATGTGGCTGTGCCCATCAAGAAGAAGGTGTTTTATTTGTTGTAACTCTATTAATATGTATTCTGTTATCTTCAAGCAGGCATACTGCTTTTCTTTTCTTTCGCTCTTTCAAAGGCTTTGAAGTTGTCATCGGATTTTACTTTGTTTGCTTTTTCAACTTATCGCTCTTTTCTATCCACATGCCCAATCCAGTATTCCCCTGCCTTCCAGGTCAAGGAAAATAAAGAGAAGGAGCGTCTGGAGAGGCGGCTGCTGGACGAGCTGTACAAGGTGTTCATGGACTCGGATTCCTTCTACTACAGCATGACCTATGACCTGACAAACACTGTGCAGCGTCGGGGAGACTCTGAGAAGTCCAGCTTACCCCTATGGAAACAGGTGTGGAGAGAATCACAACTCTTTGTTTGACATGTTTGCAGTGTAAAGCAAAAACACTTGCGTCTGAAATTACAGTAATTGTTATTCTTTGTCAAAGGTGGATGACCGGTTCTTCTGGAATAAACATATGATCCAAGACATCATTGACCTTCAGGTAAAACCTCTTCCATACAGAGTGGCACCATGATGGTTTGTTTCTCTCAGCTGGCCCCGAGTATGAAAATACTCGGTGATTAGAGCGGCTAACGGCTCTGCGTTATACAAGGTTATCTACTTTGTGGATGCAAAGTGCTCAATTATCAACCTGACAACCCCCATTTTAATCTTCTTGTCCTGCTGTTATTTTTAACTCTATGAATGCTGCAGGTGCCAGAGGTGGACTTGTGGGTGATCCCAATCATCCAGGGCTTTGTGCAGGTGGAGGAGCTGGTGGTGAACTACAACGAGACACCCGATGAGGACAGGAGCAGCCCTGAGACCCCACCGCAGGAGGTCACCTGTGTGGATGACATCCATCCCCGCTTCACCGTGGCCCTCATCTCCAGACGCAGCCGCCACCGTGCAGGTAAAGCTACGGTTACCGTCAGCCTGGCCCAGAGGAAGGTCATGCCAGAGATCAGATTGAGTCAAAGATGTGTGTAATGTTGTGTAATTAGTACTGATTGTTCCCACATCATAGGGGTCCTTCCACAAAAGGCTTTGAGTAACTCGGCAAACAATTAATTTTTGTTCTGGTCCATTGAAGCATGATCTGTGATATAAATAATCTGAATAGAGCGGATGCTTTCTCCTCTCCCAAAGGGATGCGGTACAAGCGCAGAGGAGTGGATACCGATGGCCGTGTGGCTAACTATGTGGAGACGGAGCAGTTGATCCACGTGCACAGCCACACTCTGTCCTTTGTACAGACGCGTGGCTCCGTGCCCGTCTTCTGGAGCCAGGCGGGGTACCGCTACAATCCCCGGCCACGCTTAGAGAAAGGTCAGCAGAACTACATTACCGTGCATACAGTCCAATAGAGAGGGTGTGTTTGAGTGAAGTGCACTTCCAGTTTATTTTGTTTCATAGTTGTACCTTTTTTTAAAAAAAAAAAAAAAAAAAAAAAAAAAAATACATTTCATTCAGTACCAGTGTTCTCTTTGGGTGTCACACAAGTTATCTGTGAACTAGCTCTCTTGGTGTCTTTAGCCAGGTTCAATTATATAAAAGTCATTTGTATGCATATGTGTCTGTTTCAGGAGAGAAGGAGACCATGTCTTACTTTTCTGATCACTTTGAAGAACAGCTTAAACTCTACAAGACGCAGGTGTGTGTGCTGTGCCGGAGTGTATCTGCTTAGCATAGTTATTGACTGCATCAGTCTTGTATAAGGATTGTTTTGTGTATTTATTCATCACAAATGTGCATTTTCTGTCACCTGTGGATGCAAACAGTGTACTAACAAACGACCATGTGCTTCATGTCGGAGCATCCTGACTAATATTGATGAGTTAGCTGAAAGTTCTTTAGTCATACTTCCTGTAACATTTAGCATCTCGGTGTGATCTAAAGGAACGGCTTAGAGGGGCAGATGTTACACGCGAGGCTCAATGACATCACTTTGTATCGTCTTCTTCAGGTCATCATCAACTTGGTGGATCAAACCGGACGGGAGAAGATAATTGGCGACGCATATCTGAAGCAAGTCCTGCTTTACAACAACCCAAACCTCACATACGTTTCATTTGACTTTCACGAGCACTGGTAAGAGAAACGCTTTCCTCAGTCAACAGTGAAACTGGTTATGAATGCAGTCTTCCTTTTTCATACGTGTACTTCCCCTTTATGCTTCTTATATCCTGTTTCTCAGCCGAGGTATGAAGTTTGAGAACGTGCAAGTACTGACGGATGCGATCTCTGATCTCATCACTGACATGAAGTGGGCCTGGTAAGTGGCATGTCAGTATTTTGTGATCTTTCAGAGAAATGCTGATAACATGGTCTATTGCTTATCTTCATCTAATATGATTTATTTAGTTAGAAAACTACAATGAACCAGCAGGCTGTAGTGCATGCTAGAGATCCATTTTGTTATTGGATTAAAGATTGTAATCCATGAATGCATCCTGTGATCTATGCATCTTCCTCTGTCAGGGTGGATCAGGCCGGAGTCATCTGCAAGCAGGAGGGCATCTTCAGAGTCAACTGTATGGACTGTCTCGACAGGACCAACGTGGTCCAGGCTGCTATTGCTCGGGCAGTGATGGAACAACAGGTGAGATCTGTTCCCGGTCCGGACTGACAGCTTTGCTGTTAATATGTACTTTTAAAAGAAGTCATATTTTTATAAATGATGCCTGTATTAATAATATAGAATATCACCCTTGACATATTTTATATGACACACTCTAAAGCTTGGATTACAAAAGTAGAAATTTAATAAAAGAAATAAAGACGGACCTTTCCCACTGATGCAGAGTGAATCATCATCATCATCATCATCATCATCATCATCATCATCATGATGTGCACTCTCAGTTTAAACGGCAGACCCCATGGACAAAAATGTCTCTTGTCTTCCTGCAGCTGAAGAAACTGGGTGTGATGCCTCCAGAACAGCCTCTGCCTCCCAAATGCTACAAGATTTATCAGATCATGTGGGCCAACAATGGAGACACCATCAGCAGGCAGTACGCAGGCACGGCAGCGCTCAAGGTAACATCATTGCACACACATTCACATCTGATAAATCAACAGAGCATAGACTATTTCAGTAGATTAAACGCATCAGAATGATAAATATGAACTGAGCCTTTTTGGACTTAGAAATTGACTGAAATCACAAGTCAAAGGTATATTTAACAGACACTGTTTGATCTGTTTTAGGGAGATTTCACCAGGACAGGGGAGAGGAAACTGGCTGGCGTGATGAAGGATGGCGTGAACTCAGCCAACCGCTACTATCTGAACCGCTTCAGAGATGCTTACAGACAAGCTGTCATCGGTATGGAAAAACAGACACCTTTTATAGCCGTATATATAAGTAATCGCACCCATTGATCGACTCCTCTCCCTGCAGACCTAATGATGGGCCTGCCGGTGACGGAGGACCTGTACTCCATCTTCAGTAAGGAGAAGGAGCATGAAGAGAAAGAGAAGGAGAGCCAGAGGGGAGCGCAGGAGCAGGTCAGCCTCCTGCTGCAGACCTACATGCAGCTTTTGCTGCCTGACGATGAGAAGTTCCATGGAGGTTGGGCCCTCATCAACTGTGACATGAGGTTAGCGGCTACCTGACATGTCTTTTGCACTATTTATACTAAGTTTACAGTCGTTTCCATGACACCGGTTTCCCATTTCCCACCAGCCTCGTTGATGCAAACAATAAAGATGTGGATGTGCTGCTGCTTCTGTCTGACAAAGCTTATTACATCGCTTAGTAAGTCTGACTTTCACCGACATTGTTCTTTTAGAGATCGTTGTGATAGATTCACTTATGTTTGCGTTTATTTTCTCGTAGCTACGATGAAGAAGCGGATAAAGTCGACCAATACCAGCGTCTCAATTTAGAGGGTTTGGAAAAGATCGAAATTGGTAAGTTTGACTCAAAGGAGAAGTGAGGGTTCTTGTACACTCACTGAGTCACCCAACACTTCCTAAAAGTGTGCTGAACAGTTTCTCAGTAACCTTTTAGCAATATCTCCGGCCGTTTATGATTCATGCAGCGAAGGCACATCACTAAAAATGGAAGTTGCGTTTTCTTTTGCAGGTCCGGAGCCCACTCTGTTTGGGAAGCCGAAGTTCTGCTGTATGCGTCTGCATTACAGGAGTGAAGAGACGAGTGGATACTTTCACACACTGAGAGCAGCAACGCGGAATCCTGAGGACGATGGAAGAGGTAGGAAGTCATTCTTAAAATTCTGTAAACGTGAGCTGCATTTACTGGTTGACTTTCATTCTGATGTATTTCAGACACATTACAATGCATCGCTGAGATGCTTCGCATAACTAAACAGGCCACAGGGCTGGACCTGCTTGTGGTTGAAAAGAGGCTGGATAGGTGAGTACTAGTCCTCATTAAGATAATTAGCTTTAGTCTTTTTCACAGATTTAGATGTAATGAAGATGACTATTTGCAGCCATCATAGCGCACTTTTTTTAACTTCTGACCAATGATGCGAGCTGTGATTCAAGTTCTTAATGTTGTTTGTGTCACAGGCGGCAGAGTAAACCTCATGAGGATATAATGGGCATCCAGAACAAACCTGCTGAGGTCCAGGGTAGCTCTGGTCTAGCTCAGGGCAAAAGTTTCCTCCTCAACAAGTTCTCCTCTCTCAACCAGAGAGTGAAACAGACCAAGACAAACGTAAACATTGGCCCCTTCAAGCCCCTCGGGAGGCTGGGCACCTTCTCTAAGCCTGATGTCAAAGTCAATTTCCTAAAGCCAACTATGCATGTCAACCTGTGGAAGTCTGATAGTAGCTTGGAGACATCAGATAACAACCCTGGCACAGGAGCCCTAAAAGATATCGGAGACGGCCACTCTGAAATCTCAGACGACTCTGACTCCTATAATTCTGACCCAGAGCGCCCGTGTTCTGGTTCTTTAGAAAACGTGGACTATGTGCTGCCCAGCTGCGGCATTGTAGCATCAAACCCACGACTGGGCAGTCGCTCCCAGTCTATTGGCAGCATGGAGCTAAATATCCCCTCTGTCATCAGAGTCACCGGCTGTGACGGGAAGCAGGAAAGCTTCTCTCAAATCAGTGATGAAAAGTCCCCAGAGTCCGCCTCGGTGGCCGAAGAAGCCATTCTGATCGACTTTGGTACTCCTATTGATGCCTACTGCCACCAGTTTATCCAGGACGCACAGACCAAACCCGTTGAGGTGTTTGGAGAGCAGCCACCAGCCGCTGCCCCCCCACTCCACCCTGCGGTTCCTGTGCAGAACAAGACCCTAGCAGACTCGGACAAGCAGCCGCGCTCAGAGCCGCAGCAGGAACTGGAGGAGCCCCAGCTCCCCAGGCCCTCCCAGCTAGACGTCGACTCCACCGCCTCCAGTTCCAACCTCCTCTCTGTCCAGAAGCCCAGCTCTGCAGCCTCAGGAGGCTCTCAGAGGAGTCTGGGTTCACAGATGGAGGGCAGCCTGGGCCCTTCACCCGCCGACAGCAACGGCAGCCGAGTGGTGTCCCCCTTTGCCAAGATCAAGAGCTCCATGGTCCAGGTGGCCAGCCTCACCCAGGCGGGACTCACCCAGGGCATCAACTTTGCCGTGGCGAAGGTACAGAAGAGCCCAGAGCCGGATGCTGTCAACGAAGCCCAAGAGAACGAGCTGAAGGAAATGTTTACACAGTGCCAGACCAGGATCATCCAGATCTAGTGCTTTCCTTGTAGCAAGACTTTGTAGTCACACGCTGTGTAGAAACTTCTTGTATGGTAGCAGTAGCAAAAAGCTTGCACATAGCGTCACTGCTCGGCCAAGATTCGCGCTCTTAAAGTTGCCCTTTAGTTAATGGTGGCTCTTGTACAGAACATAGAAACATATATGTAAGCCCAACATGACAGTGGCCATGTTTATGTGCACATCATTATGGATTCCCTCACTCTGAAGAGAGCACTAATTGTCTTGTCCAGTTGTTTTGATCTAAGGGAAGTTTAGCTCATATCCCTTTTACCATGCAACAATGTCAGGTGTTCAAAACTATTGTTAGAATTCCCATGTCCAATTTTAGACGGTAGAATATTTGATTGAAATAAATGTATGTACATCCAAATCCCAAATCACTCCAGAAATATTGCTACCTTTTTGAAGGAAATCCTTCTATAACTTCAGTTTTCTTATCAAATTTCAAGGATATTTTCACTACGTTTACCGTAAGAGACAAATAACAAGACGAAAGAACATATTTAGGTTTTGACGGTGTTTTAAACTCGTGTACTTGTATTTTGTGCATGTAAACATGTCACTCTCCTTAGTCTGACAGGTTCTTATACCCGCAGTGCTCGCATGTGAGGGTAACGGTAACTTGAGTCTTGACAAGGCAGGTAAAACATTAGCTGTATGTTGAAAGACCAAGCTGACTTTATCATGTACTGTACGTCGTCCTGTTGGTGCGGGTCACTTATTGGCGTTTGTGATATAGGCCTCGTAATAGCCCTCGATTTGTAACAGTTGTTGTAGAATCCGACCAAATATCTTTTAACTATTCCCCTTTGTATAGCTGTGAGAAACTAGCCAGGCGACATACTGTCAGTAGTTATCCTATGTGATATCAATGTTGTCCAGTGTAACTTAGAAGATATGCCGTTATAGAAATAATGAGAACACAAGACCTTCGTAAGAGTATCCCGGTTGTTGATATGTACAGTGAGTATCGTGTGTTCATCTGTTCCCTGAGTACAGCCTTCCCGGAAGCTTTATTTGAACTGATGGCAGGGTGGCATCTTAATAAGGTCAGAGAGGTATGAGCATTATATTTTGAAAAGAACGCCCAGTCCTGTCATGGCTAACCACGAATAACCAGAAAACCACTGGTTGGAGTTGTTTGATAGAGCTAACGGTTGTACTTCTGAACTCCGAGGGTTTGTTTGAACAGAGTCCTCGGCCTGCGTTGTGCATCATGTACGACAAAGACAGGAGAGTAGCATATAGTAGATATATATATGCAATTGCACCCATCCAATGATTAGACACACTGACGCTTTATGCACTCCCCCAAACTGAAGGCATATTTGCCTTAACAGGGAATGGAAGTGGGATTATGTATATCAGGTATTTATGGCTAAATCTACCTTTTTTAAGTCCATTTACACGTTACATTTGGTGTACTGTATAAACCATCATGTTCAGGGTTACTGTCTGTCATCGAGCTTTATCTTGGGATATTTCATCCACTGGAACATACAAGGAAAGTGTGTGTGTGTGTGTGTGTGTGTGTGTGTGTGTGCGTGCGTGCATTAGCGCATCCCTGCTGCTGGTATTTAGGAGCGCTCGCCTCAGAGCCCTACTTATATTTATGTGCTATGAAGCCATCAACGTAGTTATATTGAATACACTTTTTTCCGTTAACCTCAAAAAAAAAGTTTTTGTCTCGTTAGTCACCTGTTGTCCTCCATGACCTTGTTGCAGTATAATGAACCAAGGTTGTCTCATCACGTCACACTGCTTTGTATATCTGTGTCTATTTATGAGGAATAATAATTATCTGGTTTGCTTTGAGCTGAAATATCCCAAGATAGATTGTTCCGTATTTTGTGTTTATATTTGCCTGTTTTCTGCATTCAGCTTGCTCACCAGCAGATCAGAAGTGGGATAGTTGTGTATTTTATCGGACTATAATTGTGTTGAGTGAGATTGTAGCCTTGGCTGCTTTGGCTGCTACATCATAGTTATTATTGAACCTGCTGATAGTGTGTGTGGTGCTGCCAAAGCTTGAAGGTAATAGCTGTAATGCAAAGTTTTAATGCTGAGGTTTAAAGGGTTTTTGTTTGTTTTTTAAACTTCCTGCAGGATTGCAAACACTGGAGCAGTTCTCAAGCAGAGCGGGGACACATGTCCCAAATTTGCTGAAAGGAACCATAATCCTCAACATTCCCAATATCGACCACAACGCTACAGTGTTTGTCTTTTATATGCAGAAGCTGTCCGTTCTATTTGATCCGTTTCTTTTTTGTTTTCACACCAAGTGCTTTTGCAACCACCTCCTCCTTTTGTCTGTGGTTGTCCTCCCGTCCTGTTAGGACCACGACAAACTGTCATGTGACTCGGAGGTCTTAAGGCATTTGATTTGCACTGTTTACACACATTTTTCTACCATTAGCACCATTAACGTTTGAATGTTTGTGGTCATCGTTCCTCTTTACCAACTGACTGTCATTGTTTTCCACGGTGTACTGAGATTGTATATTAAAGTATCCTATTTATTCTTATCCTCTTCGAGTGTTTTTACTTGAAATGCACTGTACACTTTGTCTCGTAACATATTTCATTGGAATAAAAAAAATATGGGTTTATTGTCAAATCCATTAACAGCAAGTCTCCATGCCAGCATATCAGTTTGCCTTTCTAGAAACTATCTATATATACTGTATACTACACGAACTCACAAATTAATTGAAAAGTATATCCAAATGTCTGCAACTTGGTTCTTGAAAGAAGTTGAACAAACGTGAACTATGACACATGAAAAACATCTTTATTACAAACTTTTTAGGTATCAAAAAGCAAAAAAAAGCCATCTTGTTTGCGCCGATCACGGCTCGTTGCCGTTGACGCACTTGTGCTGCTCCATCCGGCTCCTCCGCAGCATCTCGACGTGTTTGGCTCTGAGCCAGCAGTCTCTGGACAGAGAGGTCTGTCCCAGGCTCAGAGACAGCAACCTGCAGACGGAGTCAGACACGCTAATTAATACTCCAAATACAGCGAGAACATTTCATTGTCCCAGCCCAGGCGCTCCTTCAGACGACCGGTGATTCAAAGTATTAAACAACTCTTATTTTGGTCTCATAAGCCCCTTGTCCCTGCTTACGTCATATCTGGCATTTCCATTGTTGGTCATAATGGCTTATGTTTCTTTAACACTTTTAAAGAAGGCTTTGCAGGCTGCTGTTCTCACTAGATAAAGTAACTTATATAACAGTCACAGCCCACCTCGCCACACCGAGCATCCTGTGGAGGTCCTCAGCAGAAATGCTCTGGGGGTCGTCCTTCCTCATATCCACAAAGTCATCCTCAACTGACTGAGGACATCAGAAACAAGCTGTTAAAGGACACTAATGCACACATAACAGACTGCTCATAAACACACACGCCTGGTAGGTACATAGAGGAACAAATAAGCTGCAAGCAACTAGTTCCAAGTTTCACTGATTACATTTCATGAATACTACTCTTCCCCCCCCCCAGAGTTTATCTCACTAACTTGTGTGCAACTCAACTCGGGCTGAAGACGACAGCATGTCTCACCTTCGTCACTTCATCAGAGATGCTGTAGTCCAGCAGCCGAGCCACGCTCAGGTACATTCTGAACTTGTTCAGCTGTGACGCCTGCGGATGCATGTGGATGCTGCCGAGATACTCGTCCATGTCGCGCGGGGCGACCTGAGACTGTAGGTGTATCCGGCAGTCTGACTGTGGAGTAACGGACAAAGAAATATTATCACTGTGCCAGGGAAGAACAGCTAACTGCATCTTTAATTTTTCTTTTTTTTTTTTCCACACACGGGTTGCTATGCAAAAGTCCACTCTGCCTGCTGCGTGCACGCCTAGTTTGGCATGTTGTCAAAACTTCAAAGCCCGCCAGACAGGAGCAAAGCCGTGGCGGGCTGACCGTGAAGCACTCGAGCAGCTGGACAGTCAAGCTGATCATCAGCCAATCGCTATTCAATGTAAACACGGCCATGCACTGCTGACTTCTAATCAGCCCTGGGAGTGCTTTACAGTGCGCTGCCCTTCACTTGCGGGACTAATAGATGGCCGAGCCTGACGCCTCTCCCAGGATTGTTCCTTTGGCACGCAGCTGCCACCATGACAACCCATTAGACCAACGCACAGGAATAGCACGCGGCACATTCCTCGGGCTGTTCGCAACAAAGTGAGACCCGAGCTAAAGCCGCCGGCTGGAGGGGTCGCTGCAGCCGACCAATGGCAGCCGAGATGACAGCGTGACGCCGGCTGGAAACAACCTCCAGCATCAGATGTGGCTCATCTCATGAGGGGCTGAACGAAACCTAAGTCTAAGGCAGATTGGGGGGGAATCAGTGGTGGGTAGGGGGGAGTTTTTTGTCCTACAGTTGCACGCCTCATCCCTCTTTATCCTCACCGGCAGCAGCGAGCGGCCCTCTGACGCGATGAGCACGTTAATATTGCAGGGGAATTCCATCTGGTGGTAGTCAAAGTCATAATCAACCTTCTGCCACGAGATCAGGTTCCCCAGGGCCGTGACGTTGCGCACACCTACACAACACAAACACACAGAGAAGAAGATCAAGCCTGTTTAGCGTTTCAATTGAATCCTACCGACAGTGTCTACAGCCTGCAGGTAGGGCATTCAACTTCTCCTCTCAGTGTAGCCCCCTCGTGGTCTCTAGAAGCCTCACCTGTTGTATCCAGCTGTCCCTGCTCCAGCTGGGATTCGTCCAGGAAGAGGGAAGTGTTTCTGGCCAGCTGCAGGGCCCCGCTCACTAGCCGGTTGGCCACATAGTCCTTCTTTGGCACTAACCGCATCTGGTTCATATTCTGGAGGGTCATGCCCAGATAGTACGACTGCAGGGGAAGGGGGACTTTAGTTGACGTTCATTCGAAACTAAAATAAATAAGATTCATTAACTTAGTATTGGCAGTAGCTGAAAGTGACAATGTTCCCTCACAGACGGCACGAGCTGCTGGATGATCTGGTAGAAGCGTTCGGTGTACGAGGAGACAGTCGGACAGCCACTCAGGTTCAAGGTGAACTTGCCCAGCGGGAGAACGTCCCGTCTAGTGTACCTACGAGAGAGAATTAACCGCATTGTGGATTCAAATTTTTAAAAAAAAAGCTCCTTTGGCTTTAGCATGAAGCAACAAAAAAGGCGGTAAGGTTCCCACTTCAACATAACAGATTTAACTTGACGTACACGTTAGAAATGAGATGCAGAATGAGGTATTCAGCAGCCAGCGCGTCTCCCAGGAGGATGTGAGTGAAGTATGCGAGCAGCTCTGCCCTGACAGCGGCCATCTCGCTCAGGGTCGAAGATAAAACTGAGGAGGAAGGATAAAGAGTTAAAACAAGTCCCTCCGGCTACTACAGGTCTAGTGTGGGGGATCTAGCGGTGAGGAAGCAGATTGCAACCAACAGAAACTTCTGTCGTGTGCCAAGCGTGAAGAACTACAGCGGCCGACACGAAAACATCAATGTCCCCATTGAGTCTATATCATTTATCTGGTTTGTTTACTGTCTTCCTTGCTGCATCTGACCAATTGATGAATGAGGCAAATTATCACATTTAACAATGTTTTGCATTTTTGCTTGACAGATTTTTTTAAAGTATTGATACATTTTTATCTTGACGGAGTAGTCGATTAGCCGACGCGTCACTTGACTTGACGTCTTTGTAAAAAGCTGACGAAGCCCGTGTATCATCATAGTACGTAGCATTGACCCAGTGTGTAATACAGCATGACAAGGCGGAGTGTGTAGAAGTATAACTGAGCACCAGTGCTGCTGGATTCATATTACACATTAATATCGTGTAAGCTCAAGAAAGATACACTAGTAGGGAATATTTTGACTGTCAGGGTTTTGCAGAGGCACCGCTGATAATCCTCTGATATTACTTATTATGTAGGCCCGTTATATTCCCTCTTGTGTTTACAGCAATATTCTAGTCAAAGGTGTTTTAATGTTTTCCCAAAAAACGCCCACGTTGTTTTTTTAACAACACAATTAAACATTGATCTGTTTTGCTGAGCTGATGTTTACTCACGCGGGCTTCCTCTTGTGGGATGAATACACGCTGGCATTTGCAAAAGTGCAGGGCCACCATGTATCAAAACAACCCACCATCAGTATGCAAATCAGATGACGTGCAGCTAGACTCATTTACATCACTGTAAAAATTGTGGCGATGCAAAATGTTGTGCCCCCCCCTCCCCCTTAAGGTAGTTTGCAGCAGACTTAGCAAATATTTCCCCGGATCTCTTCTGACAGGGGGATTGTTCAGCTTCTTATCATGGCAACATCAGCGCAGATGTAGTGCAATAGCCTGGTATTCAAAAACTGAGGTTGAAATAAGAAAAGTCTACTATCGGTCCTTACAGGCACTGTTGTCCTCCAAGGCGGCGCTGGCCGGCAGCAACGGGTTGTTGTGTGGCAGTGGCTTGGCGTAGAGCATGTGGAGGCGAGGGACGAGCGAGGCCGGCGGGCTGTGCACTCTCTGCTCCTCCGCCGTCTCCATGCCGTCCGCCGGGTCCAGGAGGGACGAGGAGGCGTCTCTGTTGTGAACACGCCAAGAGTGAGCAACGAAGCACATCGACGCCAGGGAGGGAAATCAAACTAAATGCCGTGTCTTACTTCTCGTCGGCCAGCGCGCTGAGAGCAGGGCTGACGGAGAGGATCCCGAAGACCTCCACTGTGTCGTTCAGTTTGAAGCCGTCTCTGTCCTCGTACACCTGCCAGCAACACGCACATTTTAGCTTCTGTCCTCTACTTGGACAGTCCGCCGGTAACGGGCAGTATCGTCTCCGAAATCACCTCTTAAGAGCAGAGAGATGCATCGCTGACCCGGCAACGAAAATGAGCCGGGAGGAGACAAAACACACCTTGAGGAGGCAGGAGGGGCCTTTCTCTCCTGGCAGGGGGAAGTTGAGGTCCAGATGGCAGGCAGATGCCGCCTGGCTGGAAGGAGCTTCTGTCTCCCGCCGCTTACAGTCACCATTGCCGTGATGTTCTGATGGACTTTGAGGACCTGCAGCGAGAGGAGGGGGGGGCAGTCTGCATTTATGGCAAAATATCCTCAATCTTTATACTTTTATTGTTAAATAATCTAAGATGTCATTTCATGTGAGTAATAATTTACATCTCTGGTGTACCAGCTCTCTACACTTGCTGCAATTAGCAGCTTCCTACACTTCCAACAGAATGTTGCATTCACCTGTGGGTCATACAAGCAGATAGAGAGGAGTGCATAATGCTGTAAAACACTACCTTCATCTCCCAAGGTGAATTTGTATCTCCATGGGAAGAAAACTTAACTATGAGACTTGCGTCTATTAAAAACACCTTGACAGCAGTAAACCTCTGAATGGACAAAGCTTCTGTTTTGCATTCTGCTCCATGTTCCCTTCAAACAGCAGCTCATACCAGCATGCTGCTCCCTCTGCTTCTGCGGTTGAGTGTCCATGTCCTCGTCGTCGTCGTCCTCGTAGCTGCGTTTCTGTCTCGTCGGTGCGTACGAGGTGGAGGGAACCACTCGTGCTTGGCTGGAGCCGGCATAGCTGTGCGACAGAATTAAGGAAAACTATGGCGCACTATTTTAAAAAAAATACATCCGACACCAGTCAGGTGCAGCGAAGCACACGCGACAAAAATCCTGTCTGAGGAGCATCTCCACACACACACACACACACACACACACACACAATCTGGACAAGATAAGGATATCTCTTTCACCCAGGGACTTTCTCCGGGGATCGGCACACAGTAGAAAGTCTGTCTCTCTGCAGTCACAGTGTTCCTGGAGTTAAAATCCACCTGGAGGTAAACGCGTGTCACGTGTGTGTGAGCAAAGCTGAAGCTGAATTGAGGGATTTATGGATCTCTTGAGTGGTTTAGCTGAGCGGTACTTACCCCGCATTCCGTCACATCTTTGTACTTCCCACATCGCAACACCTGGGGGCAGTCAGACAGTAAAATAAGATGATGCTGTGATGACGTCTCATGCATTGTGAATGCAAAGAAACATACACAGGACACACACATGAGAGGGCTGTACATGTATGGCTGCACAGGAGAGGTAGAGGAAGCGCTTACTTTAGCCTTTGTGGATGGATCGACGGCCTCATACACTCCCATGTAGAACTCCGGATCGAACATGTCTTGGATTAAGCAACGGAACTTCACCAGGCTGTTTGGCTTCAGGTAGTGAAGAGGGACATCGTTTAAAGACGGGACCTGCACCAAAATGAAGGTGGTCGTCATTTAGGAGCGCTGAAACGGGGCGGTGACATTGACGTGTACAGGCATCTTCTGCATCTCTGTGGAATGTATGTGTGGAAAGCATCGGAGAGCTGCGTTACCCAGGTGTGAGCGTCCTTCTCCTTCAGGTGATCTTTAAAGAATTCAACCGCTTTCGCCTCCCATCCAGAGTTTGGATTGTTCTGGGAAGCAGCTAAAAATAATCAACGAGAGCAAAATATTATTTTCAGATAACATTTAAATAGTTTAATTAAGTTTATTCATTTCAAATAATTTGGCCCTGGATAATAACAGAAAACCTCGGCTTTGAGAATACCAGTGATTCGTTTTCATTCAGCTTGGTTACTTTATATAAAATATAATGTAAGCATGGGATGAACAAACAAACAAAAATCAGTGTGTAATCATGGTGGTGTGAAGAACTATGACACATTTACTCAAAATAGCTACTTTTTTCCTGTGAAATTGGCCTTTTTGTAATTTTTCTGCCCATGACTGTCAAATCATTAACCAAATTAAACTATAATATAAAAAATATTATATTATTATGAATAAAATTCGGTTTGACGAGTATAAAAATACATATCAATATTGTCCACTTTATTTACAAGTGAGAAAGTACATCACATTGATGACTTTTACTGTATGTTTCTATGTCTGTATGTGTATTTTCAATGATCCAAGTACTTCAAACATGACTGTTTGATTTCTAACATGTATTTGTGAAATAATGATCAGCGTCAGGTACTGGTTCTTTTTACTGGTGGATAAGAGGAGCTGAACAGAACATCATTCATATCTTGACAAAGAAATAACACTATATTTCACAACTTCTGAAGCTGTTATTAGAACAAAAAATTCTAACAATCATCTATATCCAAACCAATTCAGTGCATTCGGAGAAGTTACCACAGTTTTAAATTACTTTAAGACACTTTAAAGACCCGTGAATGCATCATGTCGTGGACTGTTAATGTGGATGTGCACAGAGTTCTTCAGATCAAACTGCACACACAGCACCCGCATGTTATTAAATCATTTTATATGTCCTAAGGGCTACATGTGAGGAGCATGGTCGCTAGCATGGTCCGTAGCCATACAGCTAACTCGCGAGGTTCACGAGTTCGCTGTCAAAGGAGTGAAGTTCCGGTGCGTCTCTTACCAAACATCCCTTCAACAACACCGACAGGGTCGTTGATCCAGTCCTGTGAGGAAGGCATCATTAGGCACTGACTAGCGTCTGGAGAATATAAAATATAACAAAATAAAATATCCGTCCAAAACACTTATTTGGTTACTTTCTCACACACAGGATGGCAGAAGTGAGGGCGGGAAATTTGCGTCACCAGTCGAAGAGCGTATTTCGTTTGTTTTGCACACGGGGACCAACCGGAGCACGGAGCTGTAACCGGGCGGGGTGTTTTTAGTTTAGGTTGGTGGTATAGTGAGGAGACCACTCATGTATTCCGTATACTCGTTTATTATAATATGCTTAATTAAAAATAGCATTGATTACTTCAGCCCATAGTAATGATACAAAGTGACAGTGCTCGCTGTAGTTGAACGGGTTGACCTGTAGGCGGCAGTAGTGAGAGGAAGTGTTTGTTTTTCCTACAACCAACGAACAACGGTCATACAACCTACGTGGATTTAGCAGACCTATAGAAGATGTGTTCAGCCGTCCTGTGTTATGTTAATACGCTATTAATGCTCTAGAGGTCGGTGAAATCTGTGAGGGCAGCGAAACCACCGTTTGGAGAACCGAGCGGTCAACGCCGGGCTGCAACGTCACTGGCTACGTGTGATTTTAGGGGAAAATGGCAGATAGAAAGAATAATAATGCTGCCAACACCAGTGCAAATTTACTGTTCAGCGGTGCTCCGGAGTTTAACTTCAATCTGCCTTTCATGCCAGTGAGTCAGGCCACTGGTCCAGCAGTGTTGTCAGGAGGTGAGATGAAATACCGACCGAGGAAACGTCCTGAACACTAGCGGTGTCGTTAGCAGGCTAAGCTAGCTAGCTAACCCCGGTTCCTGCTCTACTGTCAGCTGTCACTCAGTGTGAAAGCGAGAGAAACGGATAGAAACAGCGTGTCTGAGCTGACGATCGTCTGTCAGAGAAGTGAGCCTAGTTGACAGTGATGTGTGTTGTACACACTGTACCCTGTGTGGTGCTACATGAGGAGGATTAGCAGCCACTTTAGAGTCATCAAAACATGTCTTTAAATTGGCCACGTCCTTCTGTCTGCGTCAGCTGACAAACTAAAGTCCTTCTTAAAAACACTAATGACAAACTAGCAGACTTTAGCTGTAGTCTGGGTTGTATATACAATGTTTTCACTTTCACAACATCCTCAGTGGCAGGTGTTTGTTGTAGATGTACTGATGTACTATAGAGATGAAATGGTTTTATTGAGTAATACATTTTTTTTAAACTGAAATCGTCAGCAGTGCTGATAATCCATAAATTATTTAAATCTGTAATCTTTTATATCACTGTAAATAGAATGTCTTTGGAGTTTTGTTGGACATTATAAGATGTCCCCTTGGACTCTTGGACATGCCCACTTCCTCTGTTGTGTTTAAAGGTATCTGTTGTTTTGGATGTCCCTTGTACTGTAGAGTCTCAAATACATGTAGTCACTGTTCAAATTCCTGCTTTGATTTATTAGTTGATTCCACTGATGTTGGAGAAGAAGACAGCTTTCTAGGTCAGACCTCTGGGAATGGGCCGGCCCCTTCTACGTTCAACTACTTCTCCAGCCCCGTAACCAGCAGTGACCCGTTCGCAGCCATCGGCCAGTCGCCATGCCCGCCGCCGGCCCCATCAACGGGCCCGCCGTCTGTTCCCAGCAGTGTCGGCGTGGCTCCGCCACCCCCGCCGGGCTCCCAAATGAACCATCCTGCACCTCCAGCGTTCGGCAGTGCACTTTACCAGAGCCCTATGGGGCGTCACACTCCTCCCCCCGCCACGATGACCCCACCGCCTCCACAGATGCAGCCACAGAGTCATAACCCGTACCGGCACACCCCCACCAGCAGCAGAGCCCGGCCCTATATTCCAGCTCCAGAGGTCCTGCCACTAACACACACGCCTCAGCAGAATCCGTATGCTCTCAGCTCTCCGCCACAGACATTCCCGCTGTCAGGATCCACATTCACAAAGGTGTGTATGTGTATATATACTAATAACGGAGAACCAGCTATATGCCTCATATGATTTCTTCTCTTCAGCCTCCTCCCACACAGTTTCAAGAGCCTCCGCCTACAGCCACCACTGCCGGAGCGATAGTCCCTGCTGGTCCCATGATGCCACACAATTACAATGTCTATGAGGCTGTTCAGCCTCACTGGTTCTACTGCAAGCAAGTGGAGTCAAAGAGTGTCTGGCTTCCCTTCAGTCTCATTGACTCTCTTCAGCTAGAGGAGACCTATAACTCAGGTGTGTGGACCATGAATGTTTTTCTCCAGAGAAATCACAGCATGTAACCGTGGCAGTGTCACTGCTGTCACAGAGCAATGAAGCTGTGAGATGCTCTGATGCCTTTGTGGGCCTTTTTTGTTCTTCCAGTTCAACCGGACCCAGAAAATGTGATCATACGTACGGACGGAGGTCGGTACGACGTGCAGCTCTATGACCGCATGCGGACTGCGGTGTACTGGGAAGAGGAGCCCACGGAGGTCCGGCGCTGCAGCTGGTTCTACAAAGGGGACACGGATAGTCGCTTCATTCCGTACTCTGAGGAGTTTAGTGACAAGCTGGAGGTTCGTTTCACTGCTACGTTTGACCAGAAACAGTTATTGTCTTAATCAAATGAGGGACAACATCTTGCCACTTCCAGGCAAAACATATCTCCTTTTCATCAACTTTAATGTGCACTTGTTGTGTTATAAACCACTTTATATACTTAAACAGTATGACTTTAACTCCAGGCAGAATATAAGAAAGCCGTGTCTACCAACCAGTGGCACCGTAAACTGGAGTTCCCATCAGGAGAGACCATTGTCATGCACAATCCGAAGGTAAACCACAGTCTGATGAGAGTAAACGATTCATCCTGTCAGTTCGACCTAATGAGTTCTGTTGGCCTCCGTAGGTGATCGTGCAGTTTCAGCCCTCCTCCATGCCAGATGAGTGGGGCACAACTCAGGACGGGCAGACCAGGCCCAGAGTGGTGAAGAGAGGGATTGATGATGACCATGATGAAGTACCAGATGGTAGTCAAGTTCCTCTGTGCCCCCAGTTCATTTAATTTGAAGTGAAGGCACTTATTTGAAAGACAACAACAACATAAAAGTCAGCGTGTACTATGTCATGTTAGACTCCTCATGTAAATGGTAATAAACTCTGAGCTCATTGATACATAGAAAAAATAAATTGTCAGGACATCATAAAGTGAGATGATGCATCTCATAAGACATTAGAGGAAGTGCCAGCCGTCAATCTGTTTTATGAGGAACAGTTCAGTCCGATTCAACTGTGTGAGATGCGTTTTAATGTCCAGCTGTTTAAGTACTGCAGCTTAATTGTGACTTAGCACAGTTCAGATTTTAGGTGCGTGTTGAGATGTTAACAGGGCGATGAGTGATCGTGTGGAATGACACGTCCGTCCTCTGCATCTGTTTCAGGTGAGCTCGCAAAGGTGGATCATGTCGTGTTCATGGTTCATGGAATCGGTCCCGTGTGTGACCTGAGGTTCCGGAGCATGGTCGAGTGTGGTGAGTGCCAAACAAATCGTGCCGTTGGCCAGAATTTGGTGTAGCCTCCGCGGTGACGGTGTTCCTGAAGTAAGCCGTACTGAAGTAATCCCTGTGCTTTCAGTGGACGACTTCCGCAGCGTGTCGCTGAAGCTGCTGCACAGTCACTTCCACATACCGCTGGACGAGCACGCCATCAGCAGGGTGGAGTTCCTCCCCGTCCAGTGGCACACGGCGCTACATGGAGACGCCACAGGGGTGGACAGGTGAGGAGAGGCAGGTTGACATGGACTGTAGAAGCTTTTGATGATGATCAATGCAAACTTTAGAAGTTAATGCTCCTTAAGGATGTATGTGTAAATGACAGTGGATCCATGGATGCATTCAAAGTCAGTTTTTCATTCAATGTACAAAAGGTCATTTTCTTATTGACGGCAAATGAATAGACCAAACCCAACAGTGCAGTTGTCTGTCTCTCAATACTCTGTGGCACTCTGCCCAAAGTGCATTTCTATTACACATCTTCAAAAATGGGTGGGTGGGTGGTAGTGTGGTAATGAAGGACCAGTGTGGCTCATTGATGTGTTTTAATAGTATTTGAAAAAAGAGCTCTGTAGCATGGAGGAAGAAGACGTGTCAGACAATACTTTTTGGTTTTGATTTTTTGTGGGATTTGTTAACAATGAGAAAAACATCACCAGACTTGTCCTATTTTATATATTTTTTATATATTTTTTATATATATATATATAGTTTTATTTCTTAATCATAATCTGGCCACATTTGTTATTTCTCTTTGCAGGAGGATAAAGAAGATTACGTTGCCCAGCACTGGGCGCTTACGTCACTTTACAAATGAGACTTTGTTAGACGTGCTCTTCTACAACAGTCCCACTTACTGCCAGACCATCATGGACACAGTTGCCCAAGAGATTAACAGAATTTATGCCCTGTTCATGATGAGGAACCCAGACTACAGAGGAAGCACATCAGTGGCCGGACACAGCTTAGGTACCAAACCAGTTGATTCTCAGCTTCTACACCGCTGGCTTTGTGTTTGTCTTCTGTGGTTCACATGGATTGTTTTGCTTCTCCTCTGCACTCGCAGGCTCCTTGATTCTCTTTGACCTGTTGTCAAATCAGAAGACTGGCTCTTCTGCACTGGCCATGCCAATCCTACCCACTGCTAATGGACACACCAAACAGGTCACACACCAGTTAATGGAACATAAACAGTAACGTGTCATCTATCAAACATCTGATTTTGCTATTAAAATGCATTTCCCCACTGAATGTGATGCATGTAATAACTGATCAGAAATGGCTTTCAGCTCTTTGACACACTGGTGTGCATAATGGATCATTACGTTGCAGTGCACGATTGTAAACTCCGCCTCTCCCATCAGGTGACACAGGGAACTAATGCCGTCACCCCTCCAGCTGTGGAAGAGGAGCCCAAAGAAGACGGGGAGGAGTTTGAGGATCTCTCCGCCATGCTGGAACACCTGGGCTTGACCGAGTACAAGAACACCTTCGATGAGGAGAAGATTGACATTGAATCTTTTGTAAGAATAAAAGCCTCCTTTGCTTGTCATAAAGTCAAACGTGTTTCCTTACGTTGGTAAGTCAAGGAGGGGTTTGTGGTTTACAAAAAGGCCAACATTATAAATAATAATAAGATCTGATTGACGTCATGGAGGAACATTTTAAATGTAATTAAGTACTGAAATGTGGGAGGTAATTTGGTAGCAGCTCATCTTTTGATCTTCTTCTTCTTCTTCTTCTTCTTTGTAAGATGTTGGTGGCTGTTTCACTTTGTCCCGCTTCTTTCAGCTTATGTGCACAATCGAGGACCTGAAGGAGATGGGGATCCCGCTGGGTCCCAGGAAGAAGATCGCCAAGTTTGTCAAAGAAAGAGTGAACAAGCAGGTACGTGAAGTTTCTCGAGTGCCCGTGAGGCTCGCAAACCGACGGTGGCGGTTAACGCACTCCTTGGTGTCTCTGTCTCGGTTTTGCAGGCCGCACGTCAAGCCGCCCGGGAGAAGAAGGCGGAGCTCAAAGAGGTCAGTCAGGTCGCGGCGCCGCCACCAGCAGCTGAAGCTCTTTCTGATCCCTCTGTGAAGAAGCTTCCGGTGGGCAGCTCCATCCACGTCGACTACAACTACTTTGAAGTTGGCACTGGGCAGGTAAACTTCAAACACAATAAGGGATTCATGTTCAAACTGATTCTGAGCTTTTCTTAACATTTAATAACATTATTTGCTCTGCAGGTGTCGGTGGTTTACCACGCTCTGGACTTTGAGCCGATTAATTTCTTCGCCTTGGGTTCGCCAATCGGCATGTTTCTGACAGTCCGGGGACTGGAGAAGATCGAAGAGACGTACCAGCTGCCCACGTGCAAAGGATTCTTCAATATTTACCATCCGGTATGCAGCTCGTCTAACCTGTGCATCCTGAAGGAATTACTGCTGAATAAGCTACAAAAGTTATTATTTTAGCACGTTTCTCTTGTTTTTAACTGCAAGTCTTTCCATATTATTGTAGTGTGCAAAGACATCAGCTATAATTCTTAAAATTAGTCTTTTTACTTAAGAGTGTTGCATATTAAAGTCACAGAAACATAGTAATTCCCCCTTAACCCTACACATTAGTTACTCTGTATGAAAGTACAAACTAAGAGGCTAAAATATATAATTAAATTGTGATGAAAGCAGTGAAGCGGAGTCACTGTATGCGTTACTATCGGATGGCTTCATCAATGACTCGTTTTCCTTCAGTTGGACCCAGTGGCCTACAGGATTGAGCCCATGATACTACCAGACATGGACTTCAAGCCTGTTCTGATCCCGCACCACAAAGGGAGGAAGAGGCTTCATCTCGGTACGACACTCGCTCATCGTGTTTCCGTATATTTCTGCTTGCGTCGCCCTTACAACCAGACGGCTGCTGGGGTCTTCGTCTCCCTGCGGATGGATTTAGTGATGAATCTGTTTGTGTCGCAGAGCTGAAGGAGAGTCTCACCAGGATGGGCTCCGACCTGAAGCACGGCTTTATCAGCTCCCTCAGGAGCGCCTGGCAGACGCTCAACGACTTCGCTCGCGCTCACACCTCGTCTGCCCAGCTTCAGGCCGAGCTGGCCATGGTAGCCAATCAGATCGAAGAAGAGGAGAAGCAGGCGCGGGAGGGTGAGTTTCTCTCATTTGTGGCTCTTCAATCGAGTTATTACTGTATTGTGAGATATTTATAACTCCATCCTGGTTTCTCACAGATCATAAGATCCCAGAGAGCCCGGAGCCACTAAAGGAGGAGGAGCCTGAGGTGAAGGTGGGGATGCTGAATGGAGGGAATCGCATCGACTACGTGCTGCAGGAGAAGCCCATCGAGAGTTTCAACGAGTACCTGTTTGCCCTCCAGAGTCATCTCTGCTACTGGTACATAGAACCTCTTCATTCAGGCTGTTTTCCGCTGCCTGGTCACATGTTAGCGATAAAGTTTCGGATTCAGTCAACAAAAGCTGAAATGATTAGTCGATCAACAGAAGATGTATCCGCTATTATTTTGAAATTTAAATTGTAAATGAATCGGTAAATACTTTATCAAACAAAAATACCAAGAATGTAATGGTTCCAGCTCCAACTATTTGCTGGATTGACTTTTAGGCACTTTTTACAGTAAGTCTCGATTTTTAAATTGCTGTATCTGCAAAACTTCAAGAAAAATAACTTCTTCCAAGTTCCGATTGGACCAGCTGTAAAAAAAAATATATATATATATATAA
>NW_022280033.1:16509074-16527318 GCF_004355925.1 Anarrhichthys ocellatus | reverse complement strand
TATATATATATATATAATCACACACTGGAGTGGAACTGATCCAGCCTTAATGTCATTAGTAACACCTGTGCTGTTCCTACTGTAGCTCAACCGCTATGAGTGAGCCGTTAGCAGCTGAAGGGAAACCCTTTATAATAACTCTCCTGTTGTTTTTAGGCAATCTGAAGACACGGCTCTGCTTTTTCTCAAAGAGATCTACAAGACCATCGGGATCCATCCAGAACAGATGGCGCACTAATACCATGAAGAGAAGCCCGTCTGAGACTTTGCTGTTCGGTTTATTTCACGTCAGTTTACTTAGATTTTAACTTTTCTATTTTCTTTCTTTTATTTTCTATTCATGTAGTTTATTGTCTACAGATGAATAATACAATTGTATTATGCCATTTGTCTTAAATTAAGAAGCATTACAAATGAGCTTGTAGATTTAAAGACGCGGGCATGTTTGATATTACATTTTGTAGTTTAAATTATAGAACTGATCAAGTGTACTCGATGTGTATCATCAAAGCAAATGCAAACAGCAGAAATGACTCATCAGCAGTTAATGCAGCCTTCTGTACGTTTTATTTAATGGCCAACATTTTCAAAATAAATCATTTCCTTGCACATGTTCTTTGTTCGAATGGTTGTGTAGTGCTGAGAGGAAGACGTGTAACATTCCTCCTGCAGGGGCGAGGAAAACATATTGACAAAAAGCTGTAATATTAGCAAAACATGAATTAAAAAGAATACAGGATGAGATGAATAAGCTTTCATTGTGAGGAGAATAAAGCACTTCCTGCCTGCTCTATGTCAGGTTTTGACAGCTGTTGTCATTAACATCACGCCTCTCTAACCTCATGAGATGGAATAACATTTCATGTCATTTCAAGCAGGTAGTCATGTACAACTCACAAGAACAAAAAAATATTAGAAAAGTATTTACAAGAGTACCTGTAACATTCAAACTCAGTCCAGTATTAGGAATGATAGCGTTGTGAGGACGAGTGTTAGTTATTTAGACGGTCATACTGGTCCACACAGACCTGATATCATAGCGCTGCATGCTATAAGCTCATCTTTGCTCCTGGCTCTTTAGTAAATCATGCTTCTCTGTTAAACCGGTCACTTAGAAGCCGTCTTCAGCAAAGGAAGATCGAGTGACTCATAAAACGCACAAAATAAGTTCCCTTTTTTTAAACAAATCGCCAGTCTGAAACAACCTATAAATATAATATTAACAGATCGACTCCATACACAACCGCCAGTAACTGGAGTGGCAAAGACTGTAATTTGCTTTGATGCTCAACTTGTAGAAATGTTCTGCTTGTGGGGTCAACTTGTGTTTTCTAACCTCCATTTTAACAAAGTGCAACTTCGTCTTTTTCCTTTTGGCAACCGTAAATAAATAGTTGTAAAGTTGGACTTCTTACCCTTTTGTAACTGCATTCTTTCTTCCACTCTACACATCAGCAGCTGGTAGTTTTTGATCTTGTTTGATATTATTTTTTAGGGGGGGGGGGCTGAAATCTACTGGCTGAGGTGACATTCAGCAGAAGGTGATAACGGTGAAGAGACTGGTTGAAAATCAGGTGCCGTGTTTGAAGCAGGTAGGATGGCTTAGCGAGAAGTTGTGTTTCCCCAAGATCATAACGGCATAAAATACAACGGCAACCTAATATATTACATATTAGTTCTCATCCAGCAAGTTCAACATTAGCCAGCCGATTGTGTACCTGTGTGTGATAACGCTGTTTTACCGCGTTGTTAGCTTTCACATTGATTCACGTCTGTCTTTGTACATTCATTTGTCTACAGCTGTGCGGTGAAATGCAGAAGGATCCATGTAAACAGGCCTTTGCTGTAGTGCGATTAGTATTGTCTCACAGTCTTAATGCTGGAATGGTGATGGGAATGGAGAGGCTTTGTTCAGTCCTCTGTTTTGGTCTGGGTCTTGAAGGCCTGCTTGCGGAGGTGAGCCTCGATCTCGTCCCGGAAGACCAGCATGCCCAGGTGCGAGTGGGAGGCCTCGTTCATGGCTTTGGACTGGATGCACATGCGGTACTGCTCCGGCGTCAGCTCGTCGGCGCACTGCTTCTCGTGCCACAGGTGGAAAAGACCGGAAACGGGCGTCCGAATCACTATCACGTCGCTCCGGAGATACTTCCTGTACAAGTGGACGTCTTCCACACCCCAGCCTTTGACTTCCAGGTCGAACCCACCTGGAGGAGTAAAAGTTGAAGTCAGCATTATCAGTTGTTTATGAGTTAACTTAGCTCATTATTAATTGCATCATTTCTTACCAATATTTAGGAAATCGGAGCGATACTGACACGTCATTCCGAAGCCAAAATCTCTCCAGAATCCAGCATCTTTTTTGTGAATCTATATGAAAGGAGACAATAAACGAGGGAACACCGCGTATCCGGTTGAACTGAAATTCATTTGATGTCACTACTTTAGTTAAGTCCTTTTCCACTTGCTTATTGTTTACTTCATTCAGATGTTTGAGCTTCACTGTGCAGAGTTCGACACTAGAGGCTGTTTTCACATTCCTCTGTGATCGCCTAAAATCGGAGTTTGAAACGTTGACGTACATTTTATGACATTACAACTAGTTTGGAAGCCAATCACAATCCAGTACGCAATGTACACCAAGTGTGATGTGGAAAATCAAACCTCCAGAAATATGCAAACTGATAGATACCTCGAGTTTTAAATGTGGGAAAATAAGTATTTGTAGTAGTAAGAGTGTTAAACACGGTAGCTGGAATGTCAGATGCAAATCACCATTCCAAGCAGGCAGAATGTCTTAAGCCACGTGTGATGGGGATCTTTAAAGAACACACATTTAAATCATCTTTGTACAAATACCATGAAGAGAGAAACGTGACGTTCTTACCAGCTGGAGTTCAGTCGGTGGAGCCAGCTCCAGATTCCCGTAGACTATTGCAGGATTGTACAGACTGAACACCACTGGATAGAAGACTTTCTTATCTACAAACAGTTGAGAACAATTTAGTAAAAGTCGACCTGTAAACAAAAGGACTATTCAAACAATGAATATAAACAATAATGTGTTTAAAATCCTACTTGGAGCGGCGTGGAGACGACAGGTGCTCAGGAACTCAAGTGTGAAATGGATGTCAACATCACAAAAAAACATTAAGACGTCGCCTTTCTTCCAGGCGTGGGCTCCGACGTCCAGACCGCGGCCTCGGGAGAACTCCTCGTCCACTGGGATCAGAGTGTAGTTGGAGAAGCTCTCCTCCCTGAAAACAACACACAACACGTTACTAACACAAGAGTACCGCAAACATTTGAAAAGCTCTTTCCCAGCGAGAGGACAAACCTTGACATTTTTTCCAAAGACGACTTCACCTCCGGCAGACCTTCCGGCCCAAAATAAACCACCGTGAGATGTACTCGTCTGTCCTGCTGTATGCACACCTCCCTAAAAAACACACGTGCATTTTTCAAATGAATCACAAGAACACGAAGGTTGCAGAACAATGGTTAAATCCAGGTAAATGGCTCTCCTGAACACGCATTCGAAGAGGACATGCTGGGTCATGTCAACAGTTTCTGGTTCATTCTCACCTGAAGTTGTGTAAGAACTGTGAGAACGTTTCTACTCTGCCTGCCAGCGGCACAATGATGTTGATAATCATTCCTGATGTTTCTACGGCTGTGCTCCTGACTTTCATTAAGGGACCAAAAGGCCTGAAGAGCGTGACATGGCGGAAGCTGCTGGATTCCTCTTTGGCAAAGAAGAGCTCGTAAAGAGTCCCTTTGTCTCGCTCTGTCCTGTACAGTCCTGTGAAATATGAAAAAATAATGTCTCTCTGAGAAAACACACCGGTTACAGTGATCACTTATTCGTCCGTAGCCAGGCAGTGTGGACCTTACCTTCAGTAAAGTGACCCTCTGTGTAGGTTTGTCTCTGCATCGGCATGTCTTCCTCGACACCGTCCTCCTCATCGGGGTTGTTGATGATGTCCAGCGCCGCCTCCATGACCTCCACCAGCTCGTCCCTGCGGTCTTTGCGCACAGGTTTCTCCTCCGGGTGCCGCGTCAGCCCCATCTCCAGCTGGTACACCTTGGACGTAGTGAAACTCTCAAAGGGCACCAGGGCGTACTCGCTGGGGAGGCGTGCGCCTGTGTTCACCTCAGCCTTGTCGATCTGAGAATGCAGGTACTCCAGCAGATCTCCCGGCTCTTGGTCTTTCGTCTCGGCCAGGCCCTGCACCCCAGGCGGCTCCTTCCTGTCCTGCAGGAGCTTTAGCTTCTCGCCCATCTCCTGCAGCTCCTGCTTGAGCTGGGCGATCTGGCGCTTGAGACTGGTGGCACGGCTCAGGTGGCGCTCCTCCTGTTCCTGCATCAGGGCCTGGTAGTAGTCCTTCCCGTAGCTCTCCCCTGCTAGGCCGGGCAGGGCCAGGCTGACGTCTGCTGGAGGGGTGCACTCCAGCAGGTACGCGAACAGCAGCAGCACCAGCAGCAGGAAGAGGCCAAGAAAGAGCCAGCGGAACCGGCCCTGAAGCGTCAACCCCCGCCTGGGCATCACGCTAGCATACAAGCTATAGCTGGCAAGTCTGCATTCCCTTTCCCCTCTGATCACATTACTTACAATGTGCGTCTGCACATCATCTCAGAGGTCTGGAAGTGTCATTTTACTGTGAAGGTCTTGTTTCTCGGCTCCAACCTATAACTGTCTTCATACATTTGTCCTGGGTAAAGCCATGCAATGATCACCTAGGTCAACAAATCACAGAAATCAACAATAAGACAACAAATAGTATATATACACCACACAAGGAGGGAGCCATTTGTGAAGACTTTTGGAGAACAAAACACTGTGGATTATTACCAGATAATCAGACAAAAAGATCTAATAATACAACATTGTGTAATTGACCAACCCGCCAGTGAAAATGTCATTCAGGTAATGAATAAAACATGTTTCTGTAGCAACGTGTTCACTTTGTGTCCAACTTTTGTCAAGATTTAACATTCTGAAGATTTAACTTCAACCTGAACAAACGAGAACAGGAAGAAACGAGCTTCACCTGGAAAGCTAACACACGGCGACTAGCTGTGTGAGCTAAACAACAGCACAGAGGGAAACTAGTGGGCGAGCTCCACAGCAAGCTACTCAATATTGACTTACGGTTGAGCGGCTTACTTTCAAAATAACAGCAGAACAGCCATATACAAAATATATAAAACAAGCCCAGTATTGGAAGACGTATTCTTGATTATTGAGTGACTTATATGCCAAAGTGATCTCATACAAGGCCAGCCGATCGGTATCTAGCCTTTAAAACCAGATCTAATCCACCACATACCACCCACAATTGTTTCTTGAAGGTCACACAGTCACACCCTCAGCACAGAAAGTAATGCTGTTTTTTTTATTTACCCTGACATTCATAGTCTTCAGCTGGCCTCAAAAGGTGTAAATCAGGTTTGAGACGGCTATAATGAAAACCAGCAGGGTTCTGAGTCCAATGAGATATTCACAGAGGGGCCATTCTGCTGATAAGGCGAAGTCTCAAGGTTTCAACCAGTCAGAAAAGAGGAAACAATAACAAAACTGTACACTGAGAGCTGCTTGTTGGGTATTTTTAAACACAGAATCTTAAGAGAGCCCCTCCATGACTCCAAAAAGGAAGTTGTACTTTGCAAGACGTTTTCCCCGAAGTACGGTTATGCAAACAGAGACGGATACTAAGCTCATGGAGTGTAAGGATCGCAAAAATGTGCTGTTCCCACTGAAAGTTTTATAATGTCAGTGGGATTAAACATTGCGCTCTGCAGCTTTGTCCCCTTTAACATACACCGTGGTTTGTGTGTAACACAGGTCTCACATTTCCAAGGGAACAAAAGTGAATTCATCTGCATAGTTTTATTAAAAAGAGTCAATGTCACGGGGAACTTTCTCAAGACACACCCTTCTCACATGCAAGAAGAAAAAAAAAAAAACACATTAAACTCCTGCTAGTCATTATCTTGACATATTAGTCTATGCTTTATAGAGCACTATGTCCTATAGATGAGCGTATAGTCTTCTTTCTAGCTGCCAAGGACCAGGATAAGAGATAAATGCAACACAGGATTGGCTGAAAGCTAAAGTACAGGTTTGACATTTATATCATTGTCTTGGTACGAATACATCCCAAGTCTTAATTAATTAACTCATAAAGACTACACATTCATACATTAACAGGGTTTTGTAAATTCTAGTGAATTGACTAAAGACTTCTTAAGCAGGCAAAAGTGAGCTGTGTTAAAAACAAGACATTCGCCCGGATGTTTCTCAGCATGTCATTAAATATCTGATTTGGTTGGCGTTTTAATGGGGAAAAACTTAAGAGCCTTTTTAATCTTGTAAAGTACAACTTTACAGTGAATTATGACTGACATTTACATTCAATCTGCGTCATGCACATTTTGGGATACAAAGTCGTGTTGTAGCTACTCAGCACATTAGTCATTGACCAAATTTCTGCACCATCTGTCCCTCTGGAAAATATGATACCATACATAGCCTGTACACTTACTTTGAAAATACAAACCGGATATTGACACGGTTATGTAGCTAGCTTAGCGGTCTTTGGAGCTTCACTTCGCTTTTGGGTTATTTAATATCTATTAGCGAGCCTGCTAAGCAGTTATAATAGCGTTCAAACAACTACTCACATAATTCCGTCTTTGTCCATTCCTGCCTGTGCTTACAGCTGTGAGTTTAGTATAAAAGCAGCAGCAGCAGACAGCCTGTGCTCCAAAATGCCACGGAGCCGAGAGAAGAGAGTGGACCGTAGTCTACTTCCGGTCAACAACCAACCAATGGGAGCTTTGCTAACGAGTGTCGTCATCTCACACGCTCAAGCTCCTTGTTTATAATAAAAACGGTTTTTATTATCCGTAAAAAGTTATCATAATTATAGAATATTAAATAATTACATTTTACTTTGATCAACACATACACTGTGAACAGAAACAAAATATCTTTTTGTATTTTTCTGTGCAAAACAAACCTCTTATCTGTGATGTTACACTCGCTGACAACTCTGAATTGAATTAGTACTTAAGTGGAGACAGATTACTTGTTTAATGTGCAAACATGACATCTGTTATCATTATGGTGCATAGAGTAAACCAGGAAATGTTCCCATTAGGTTCTATTTTTAGTCATTGCCTTCATTAATTCCCATTAACAATGACAGTCTGGAGCCTATCCCAGCACACATTATGTGGAAATCACTGAGACACCACGGACAGCGTGATGACCAGTCTGTCACATATCTATTTTAATAAATGTCCAATACTGCCTTTTTTCAGAAGGAAGCTGACAGTTAACTTATTCTAACTCTTTCTGCTGTTTGGGGCAAATATACAATCGACCCAGTGGTCAAATCCACCCGGATGATGCGAGGCGAACATCAAAGATCATTGTGAGAAGGAACATGGCGTTTTATATCGCTTGTGTTATACTTTTCCTTCTTTTGTTGTCCGAAAAAAATCAATACCAACTGTGGATAAGCACTTGGCCACAAGCACACAGGCTCATCGACATCTGGAGGAAACAAAAAGCTAGGGGGGGGGAGACAGATTAATAGTCAACAAAATACTCACAACTAGTGTAACGTTGTAAAGTTTAAGAAACAAATTTAATTAAATAAAGAAGCTGATCATGTTGCTGTACAGGCTTCAAACATGATTATTTTGATACATTTTCCTTTTGTTAAGAGTACTGTAACTCACTCTTGTTCAGCAGAATTGTTTTATTTTAGGAGAGGCAGGAATGTGCTAGTAATGCTATATCAATTTAATCAGTGACTTAAAGATTTGTTGTTATTTATATATAGTTTCTACAAATGTCATCAAAGTACTAAAAAATAAATCATAGCTTAGTTTGTGTCACAGTATAGCATGTCTTAAAGTCATAACAAAAAAGTTATGATATAGTATGTCTAAAAAAAATAGTCAGTATGTTTTAAAAAGTCATTAAGAAGTCGTAATATAATATATCTTTAAAAAGTCATAAAAAATCCATACTACAGTATATCGTAAATGAGACATTACATTGGAAAGTGTCAAAAGTCACTATGTATAAAAAAGTAATAAAAAGCCATAATATAATACAGTATGTCTTAAAAAAAAGTCCTAGTATAGTATTTCTAAAAACAGTTATGAAAAAGTCATAGTAAAGTGTGTTTTAAAAAAGTTATAGTATAATGTTTCAAAAAAAGACATAAAGAAGTCATAGTATAGTATTTTCAAAAAAGTTATTAAAAAGCCATTGTATAGTAAGTCCAAACAATTACTTGTAAAGTATGTTGAACAAAAGACTGAAGTCATAGTGTAATATTTAAAAAGTCATAATAATGTGTCAAAAAAGTTACATTATTATATTATTATTTTGGGCGAACCCAGCAACGACTCAGTGACTGTTGTGTCCAACTTCTTTACAGGGTTATCAGTGATGAAAGGAGTTGTTGTTCTTGTCGTTAGCCATTAGCTGAAGCCTACCGAGGGCTGTATCACTTAAATCAATTTCCATTGAGTTTTTCTTTTGTATTTATGGTGATATAACTATTTACACATTCATGTGCCGTCACAGTAGCGCGCATACTCTGACAGCCCAGTGTATCCTGAAACAAGAGGTGGAGATGGAGACCGTAATGGAGCTTAAATCAGTATACAATCTTTAAAAGTAGCAACAGTATCTATTACAGTGAAGCTTGGAGTGATATGATTCATGTGATAGCATAAGTTGCATTTGGAATATTTTAAATAAATGCAAAAATAAAAAGAAGAAAAATCAGTAAAGAGACGCTCACTATCTATTTTTTTAGAGACATGAGGTGAGTAGACAAATTGCACATTTTTAATGTTTATTATTAATTGGAACTTAATCAAATAATAACAACATGATAACACTCATTAGTTTACATAATCATACGTCTTCCACAAAGATTGCCATTACAGTGAATCCAAAAGTGAGCTGTAGTCATGACACGGGAGATGGTCACAATCTACATTAAGTCCATTATGTCCTGACACTGGAGAAGCACTCACTAGTTGATATCTTTCATGTAAAAAAAAACAGAAACAAGAACAAAAGCAAAGGAAACTGTTCACTTATCATGTCTGTGTTACTTTTCTTTGGCAAGAACAGCTTGAAAACATCTATTGGGAGAAACACTAAATGGGTCTCTGACATTTTGAGGAGAACAATGCTCCAAAGTAGAAACTTTACATTTTTCAGAACAAGTTCAGCCTTTTGCTTTTGTCCACTCAATCCCAGCTGTCTACAGCAGGTGATGGTAAAGACGTCCCCTTTAATTCCTGGGCTGGAACAAGATCTTCACAGTCGCACATTAATTGTTATTGGTTATTGGAGGCTATTGTAGAAGCGGCACAGGCACTTAAAAGACATTGACACTGGCATACAATCTGGTACAATAGTCATGCAGTGATACAACTTGGCCACCATGACCCGTGAGGTAATAATTAACATACTGAAGAGCTGAATGAAGCGTGGTCTACATTGATCCTGCCGCTTCTGCAGCAAAAAGACCCCCAGTTTTAAACATTGAATACCCGTGCAACAGAAATAAAAGGGAACCAACTTTAGCATCAGATTGTATATGTACAGTCTTATAGAAATATACACATCTACCAATTAGTCATCTTTTCTACAGTGTCGGTTTGTCTTTAGCTATCAAGCTTGTCCACAGCTTTTGCGGGTGAAGGCAAAGCCATCCAGTTTGCATAAACACTATCATTGGCATATCTTGTAAAGACTGGATTAGTGGCATCATGTCTGTTGAGCGGTACCGGGCTCTTCTCAGGCCAGTTGGGGTATGACATGCCTAAAAACGAGAACATATCATTTTTCTGCACTCAGTGAAAGATTAACAGCGTGCAGACAGTAAGGCTCTCAAATCAAACTCTTTCGTGACGGTCTCTGAAACACGTCCTGATTTGACTCTCAGAGGTGTACAGTTATGGCTTTGTATATGTTACATGAAGTGAAATATCGTGTAATTGACTATTTATTGAGTTTTAGTGATGTATCGAGGCTGTTTATGCCCCTATTTTGACCTATGACTCCCTTGATGTTACTGTTCAGAAGTGCAGATGGACCACAAGTAGCGAGTCCAATGTGTTCTTTACTTTGAATCAATGTCACCAGAGAGTTGCGTTCAAAAGCCCTACTGTTTCTCTGTTCAGCATTGTGAAATCAGTATATATCAATGGCTAATATACATTAGAAAGTCAGAAAATGTAAGACAATCTGAAATGAAAAAAACACAGTGAGTGATTGATTCAGCAAGGACCTGTTTCAAATGTTACACACTGTTTCTTCCGATGTAAACGAATAATGGAATGACGACGATGGAAATGTGATGGAGTGAAAACGCAAACTATCTACAAATAAAATGCAGATGAAGCATGAGTATGAGCAGCGCCGTATAAATTAGAATGAAGGGTATACTCAATATTTACAAATGTAGCACTTTTGGTCAGCATTCATGTACATTAGAAGCAGGTCCAAGTAAAACAGAAAAGTCAAGACACAAGATCATTTTTTCCACTGAGCCTCTCATTTACGATGAAATGGGAGATGTGTCAGCATTAATCAGCACAAGGCATGCCCGAGATCACAGTCACGCACACTTGACTACGGAAAAGCCAATCACAACTTGCCAAAAAAGAGAGCTTGTGTTGTGTGTCCTGTTTCTAAAATCTAGTAAATGCATGGGAGATTCTACCATAGAGCTTGTTTTCAATCCATGTGGAGGGGAGGGTTCGAGGGAGAGGGGCGTTATTACAGTCCACTAGTGGTGTGTCCTCTTCAGAGAGGGCGTCGTCGTACAGCAGGGCGTCGGCTGGCGTGGACGCTGCCAGATCCAGGTAATCCTGACAAGAGCAGATTAAGGTGGGATTAGGCTGATTAGTGAGGGCCAAGGACAAAGGTCCTGTGGAAAATTGTGTAAGCGCTCTCGCGTTATGACATCAACAGGGAAGAACTAGCCTGCTGTATTCTGGGACGCCTGCATTCCCTTGTCCTTAAATCTTCTATATTTAGCCTCACTTCAACAGCCTGACTGGTGGGCTCTGTGATTATGCTGCCCAAGGCCACATTTTAGGATTGCTCTTCAAACCATAATTATGGTATCTAAAGCGTTTGGGAAGAGTGACAGATCGTACAGCAAAACAGCAGCGTAACGCAGCATGTGTGTATGTGACTCTGAACAGCAAGCCAACAGTACATGATGTCCACTAGAACTGATACACTGCTTATTTTGGGCCAGCTGCAAATCCTTAAGGAGCGGAAAGCATAAAACGTCTGACAGCCCGATCTCAATGATGCATCACCGAAGTGTTGCATCACAATTGCGCCAGTATTGCATGGAAAGAGGCTGATTAATAGCTCCCCCCCCCACCACCACTGCTTTCCTGTGGAAGAATATGAATAACTTATATTAATGCACTGTGAAGCTTCACCATACCCGACTTTTCACCATCATCTTCTCCAGTTCTTTGCTGATGTCTGAGAATGTCTGCCTCTTCTCTGCCTCCTGTTTCCAGCATCGAAGCATGAGATTATACCTGCAGAGGAAAAAGTTTTACAGCGGGTGAGAATCAGCATCATTTAATCCTCCCAACAGTCATTCTCCGTGACTGTCTTAATAATGTGGTGGAGGGGAGTTATTGCACTCAGAAGAGATGAGGAGATGCTGCAGAGTGACAGAGTGGAGCTCACATTTCCTCCGAGCAGTTCTCTGGTCTCTCCATCCTGTAACCAGTCTTGAGCAGGTTAAAGAGGCGTTCAGGAGCGATACCTGGGTATGGATTTCCTCCCAGTGTCACTATCTCCCATAACAGCACACCAAAGGACCAGCTGGAAGAGAGCACAGGGGCTCATGAGAATATTTCAATAAATAGAGAATGGAATAAAAAATGGCTTTAAGGAATAATTCAACATTTTGGGAAATACACACATTCACTTTCAAACTCTTGGCCAGAAAGTGAATAAGTGTATTTCCCAACATGACAAACTATTTCTTTAAATGTCTTTTGTACTCACACGTCACTTTGTGTTGTGTAAATGTGATCAAACAAGGACTCTATTGCCATCCATTTAACGGGTATACGACCCTGGAAATAAGCGAGAGAGTTTGTTTACATTTTTGAAGATTGTTGTAAATAAACCGAAATTGGTACTTTTCTGTCTCTGGTCTTTACCTTGCTCCTCTTAACATACGAGTCCTCTTCATACACGTCTCTGGAGAGGCCAAAGTCTGAGATCTTCATCTTCCGCCCTTCAGCTACGAGAACATTTCGCGCTGCAAGGTCCCTGTGAACAAGCTGTCGGAACAAAATCCTCAATTAAAGCCATATGACATTGCAAATGTTTACAGTTCACACACTGGAAGTGGCTTCAACAATTCCACTTCGACTCAAATTTAAACTTATTTCACCAAAAACACCTCAACTAACATCTCAACTACAGTATGTCCATCTTTTACTCCTAAACTGACATTTCAAGTGTTTTCATCTTCTAGTGTTCATATCACAATTCATCATGTGACAACTGCTTTCATCTCTTATTCTTTAACTGATACTTTTCAATGCTTGAACTTCAACTGAATCAGCAGTTTTTGTAGTTCTTGAAGGGATTTCAATCTCACTCAGTGATTACACTGAAATGTACACTTCAACTTCATTCAGCCTTTGCACTTAAACTAAAACTTGGAACCTCTTTCAGAACTTCCATGTTAACTTGTATTTCAACTTCTTTCCAATATTTCTATTCTGACTGAAACTACTGTGAAAACTGTTTCAGTATTTCAAGTACTTCAAATGTTTCAACTGCAAAATTTCTGCAGCAAGCACACATGTATATTATTTTGAAAATATAATTTTGTCAAATACCTTCATTTCCGCCAGGTATTGCATGCCTCTGGAGATCTGCCATGCGAAGGAGATCAGGTCCCCCATGGTGAGCGCCCTGTCGTCTGGGTTCTCCAGGTAACTGGAGTTTCGGTTGGTGTCCCTGCTCATGTAGCTCGGGCCAACTTTCCGACTCTCGCGCAGGAAGTTGCGGAGCGACCCGTACTTGGCATATTCCACGATGAGATGCAATGGACCTATTCAGAGAAATGCAGCACTTAAGAGTCCATGTGCAACACACATGTCCTGAAAGGGCATAGCATGGAGCACCTGATGTCTTACCGTCCTGACTGCACGCTCCATACATCTTTATGACGTGCGGATGGTTGACTTGCTTCAGTAAAGTGAATTCTGACAGCAGGTCACGCAGCTCGCTGTGAGAGGCGTTATCTGTCATGGAGGAAAAGAAGGGATTGTAATGATGAAACCATTCACTTCTCATATATCACCAATTACTTCCCCAATGTGTCTGGCCTCTGGCTGGCTTGTCTTACCTTTAAGCATTTTCACAGCCACAGTGGTGTAACCAGCTTTTCCTTTCAGCCTGAATGCTGTTGCCTTGACAACTTTCCCAAACTCTCCTTCTCCCAAAGTCTTGCCAAGTACAAGGTTTTTACGAGGAAACTCCCACTTAGGATCCTCCTGTTAGAAAAAAACATAAGAACATTTTTGACTTCTCAACCAGTTCAATATACTTTGCTTAAGAGAAGTCGGTATCAGGCCAAAAGAAGCAGCTTACAGGTATTTTAAAGGTGTCGGTCTCGATGGAGTCCTGCGAGCCCCGGCGAATGTTGTTAGCAGGGAAGCTGATGGGGTAACCCTGAGCTGGCCGGCGGAAAGTCATCTCAGCAGAGGCGATCGGGGGCTTAGGCGAGTTCTTGTGGTACCGGTGGATGAAGTACGAAGACAGGAGGATGGAGACGATGAAGGAGAGGAGCAGAGCCGTGGCGATGATGGTCTTACACATGTCGTCACATATCGCATCTGGAGGATTTCAAGAGAGTAGCAATCTATTTCTGGTTCATTCTTGAGAGGACATGAATAAAGACCCTCTCAGAGACTGTATTTCACTTTAATATTGACAGTTTTGTGTGATTTATGACGACTCACCGTCGACAACTTCCTTCTCACAAAAGCATCTCTCAGAGAGGCAGTAGCAGGTTCCATATCCAGCCTGGATCCCGTTCCTCAGGCCTCGCTCATGACCTCCGGTAACAGTTTCCTCTTCAGAGATAATAAATAATAACGTGATACAAAATGTCCTTTACATGTTTACATTTGTGCAGAAATCCATCAGTACAGGCATGTGTTTCTTACTTGTACAGTCTTGTGGACATATTGACGCGTCTTTGCTTTCAACTGCATCACAAAAGCTATCTGGACATGTCCGCAGGTCAGGGGAGCAGGTTGAGTAATTTTCAGAAATTCCTGGAACGTTGACACAAAGGAGAGAAAAACTTAAATGGGAAAACATTACCAGATGACAAACAAATGTCGGAAGTATGATCAGCCTGTTAGCCTAAATTTAAGTCCTCAATAGCTATCATATGGTGTTGTTAGAGCTTGTAATTATCAAAATGAAGACCACATTTTTCCTGTTGCGAAAAGGATGTTACTGGGAAGGACGCACATGCTGGTTCTGATCCTTAGACCACCACATTTGGTTCTAGTTAAATGACTCCAAGGCCTCATAATTAAAATGGACATGAGCCAATGATGTTTATGTGTCCATTAAATAAAATGTACCTTTCTCAGTGCCTTGCCTCCACTGGCATCTCCCTGTTGTCGCCCCCAGGCCTCGGACAGACTCACAGTCTCCTCGCTGTCTGTTTTCTGCGCAGGTCGGGAACTGCTGGCTCTCCTGACTGGCCTTGTTTGCTGTGTGCAACAAGTGCCAAAAACACACATCTTCAAAAGACAGCTCAGATTTCATTACGATGTGAAGACTAAACCCTGTCTTTTTCAAAAACCTCATGAAATATGAAGTGGACCTTGGCTGTTACTGGCTCACCATCACCATCCAGTATAATGTGTATCTGCGTGCTGGCCTCAAGCTGCGTGTGCTCCTCCTGAGCAACAACGAGGTACTGCAGGTCCTGGCACTCGGGCCTGCGCAGCGCCTCAGAGTCGTTCACATAGAGCAGTCCCCACATCTCGTCCGGGGCCTGGGTGATGCCGATGGCTGCATAGCAGGACTGCACGTCTGCAGACACGTTCTTATCTGGCACCACCAGCCGGTACGTGACCCTGAAGCCACCAAACTGTTGGCAGTTTTCCACACAGACTCTGCCGATCTGAGAGGAGATGGGACCAGATATTTAAAAGACGGTATGTAATTTAAGTTGAAGGTTGGCATAATACAAACAGCTTTATGGACAACTGTATTACAGAGATACCGTTTTCTATTTTACTTACTGAGCCAGCAGGTGGCAGTCTCATTAAGTCTAGGAGTGTAACAACACTAGCATTTCTAAATAGTGAGTAGAAATAACTCTATAACATTTCAGAGTTAAATCCTATTGGGGAATAAAATCATTGCAGCATCAAAACTTTGAAGCATGTTGCACTTCTGACCATTCAGTGACATCAAGGCAGATGCTATTTTACAGAAAGTTTTCATAATCTGCTGATGTTTTGAGGCTTTGAAGCCTGAGCTCCTCGGCAGGACATCTTTATCGTCTTCAAACATGTCGATGTGATGCAAACAGGTGTGGCTCATACAGCAGAGAGCTTTTGATGTGAGTTACTAAAAACTTGAAAACATGTCTACCTACACTTTAAGACAGCAGCAGACCAAACCGAGAGTTATAGGTTGGTATGATAGTATAGATAAGAACCTGAGCGTAGAAAGAAGCTCGCCGTGTTAATGTGAACATATGTGTGATGTTGGCGAAGCGGATGTGGACGGGTAAGATGGTGACGTTGAAGTGCAGCAACACTGTTCCCTCCAGACCGGGGTAGGTGGTGTCATTGACCAGGTAGTCAAGCTGCAGGGTGCGATTCTCAGTCACGTACAGGTCCCTCTTCAGGACAAGCTCTGAAATCAAGGGCCAAACATGCAGTTTTATAGTTTTCATAAAAAAAGATGATTTGTACTAGCCCCAGGATTACTCACGGTAGTCGTGGACGGTCTCTCGAATTCCTCCAAGAGCAGCTTTCTTTTCACTGAAGGTGCCTTTTATGCCAAACGTTTCCTTTATCCACGGGTCATTATTGAGCAAGGTCCCCACATACTTATTGTGAGTCTGGTCAATGGGGTAGATGGGGGTTAAATCCCGGTCAAAGACAAACAAAGCCCCAAAGGAGCCGCCCTGAAGAGAAATAGATAAATAAATGTAAAGAAGATAAAATCAGCCCACATTGCGTTGTGTCTATAAAACAACAAAGATCAGATCCGTGTCAAATTGGTCTCCTCACCTTTGTCCGATTGAAGCCGATGATAACATCGGCTGTGTCTGTTCCATTCACGTACGGCGCATTGTCGTCCTCGTCGTTGACAAAAACATCCAGTGAAGTTTCCACCTTGGTGATGAACGTTTCTGTCCGGACTGTGCAAACCAGCAGGAGTCGGTAGCATTCGCTCTCCTCGCGGTCCAACGGCGCCGTCACCACCAGCTCTGTGGTGTTCTCATCAACAGCGAACGGTGCTGGAGTATCTGCAGACGAGGGGAACAACCAAAGTCAGGTGTGTATGTGTCTACGGCCACCGTGTGAATGCAAGATACCGAGTCAGAGCTGGTGTGGGTCTGATTTGTTAGGCTACGAACAGTTGCCACGGTGCCTACCGGTGACAGTGATGGAATAAAGGCATTTAGCCAAAATGCTAACTAGTTTAACAGTAGCACAAGTTGATAAGAGTCATACAGTCAGAAAATGATCCGCATTGTGTTATACAGCAATAGTTACCTTAGGTTTACTAACCGGCAAAACACCTGAGTGTATTCAATTGAACAATGGTGTGTATTGTTGCTTTTTAATTCAACTGTTAATTTGTAAGAGGAAGAACATGCCATTTCCTCTTTAACATGTTACAAAGTCTCTCTTTAAAGTGTCCGACCTGATTCCACATTGTAAGTGATGGTGTAGTTGGGGCAGACGTTGAGTCTGGTGAGACGCCTGAGTTGCCGTAGGGCCCCGGGGAACCTGTTCTCCGTGATGTGGGGGTTGGAGGTGTCTCTGTGAGGGAAGCACAGCTCCTTCATATCTGTCTGAGCACACTTAGGCATCGTGGCATTGACAAAGTCCAGGGTGACCCGAGGGGAGTTTCTATTGCACTGGGACTTCCTGGTGAAGTTCGGTACCACATGCAGGAACAACTTCTTCACGGACCATGGGTGTTGATCTGACGGGACAAAATGAAGCAGCGTTTTAATCTCAGGCAGTGCTCTTTTTGATGACTAAGCTTTGCCTGTATGCAATTACATTATCATCTTGAGGGCAGAGACCTGCACATGGAGCCAAAGCATTATGCAAAAGAGATAAACGTCAAGACACTAATTCACTCGCATGTGCGGCACTGAAAAGAGACTACACATTGCCGTCAAAATGCTCGCATCCAACTCACTGAGCAAGGCGAAGTCGCTCTCCTCCAGGGTTTTGTTCAAGGACAGTATTCCAGTGTTGATGTCCAGATTGAACCAGGAGCTGTATGGGCGTCTGGGGGAGCTCATCAAGCACAGGTAGAAATGCGGCCGCTCAGAGGCGCTGTCCAGCATGGCGTGGACCTGGAGGATCGGCGTCCCTGCCAGCTGGCCAACATACACTGTCTCAATGTACTCATTCTGAGGGAGGTACAGCCCGGTCGCTCCTGCAGAAAGAAGAAATAAGCAGATGTTAAAAAGCAGCCAGCCAAGTGAATCACAGGGGGGTTTAGTTATATTACCTCTAAGGGAAACATTGTGATCACTGAAAATAAGGTCTGACAGTAGATAATGGTATTATTACAGAGCAGTTATCAGACATCTCTTTCTGGATATTTAACTGTGGGAACAATACCCACGGACAATGCTGTCTGGCCACTGAATGGAAATGAACACATACATGGAATATGACAGATTCAGTTTTTTTTTTTCCTCCTCTGATACGTCCGTCATCTCCCCCGTTAGCGGATATTGAAAGGAGGGCTCAAATGACACTTATGCAGCTCTTTTAATGAATTTCTCATACGGTCAATAACATGTGGTTTCCGATTCTCCTTCTGTTCACCTTGAGAAGTTTAATTACAAGGGATAACACGATATGGAGGAGAGATGAATCATTACCTGCCAGAGGGAGGGGGGGGGGGGGGGGGGGGGGG
>NW_022280033.1:16451035-16508974 GCF_004355925.1 Anarrhichthys ocellatus | reverse complement strand
TAAATAACTCAACCGTAGCCACCAGGTTTACGCATGGTTGTTTTTCATGGGGGGGGGGGGGATGTATGTGTGCATGTGTTGAGGAAATCCATAAAGAGCTATAGCAGGCTGTGTTTTACAGGAAAATGGAGATGCAAGTGTTCCTCCTGTAATTATACCCCTGTTATGTTCCTCTTTGACGACGGTAGGCGACCATTTAGGGAACGCACTAATGTCATTAGCAGACAGCAAAACTAGATTTTCTATTTCTGCTGGTGCAGTTGAGGCCTCGGCTCTGGTTTCAGACATTGATTTAATTTGGCGGGGGGTTGGATGACAGGAGGCCGAGCTGATGGATAAAATGTGGCCGTCCTTCCTGAAGGATGGAGATACACTCAGGGAGGCTGCAGCCCTTTTTATTAAAAAGTGGTCCTGAGACAAAAACAAACAGCAGGCCACTTGTTTGTTAATATTTCTGGGATGGTGGGTGTCAGTTTCATAACTCAGATTTGAGGGATGGTTTTTATTTTGCTAAATTTACCACAACCACAGCTTGAAAAAAATCTTGAGGCTTGATCTGGTTTATATTGTTTTTTGTGAGGTATTTAGACCCAACAGACGCCACCTCAAATGGTTTCCTTCGATGTGTTCAATGCCCTGTCTTGGTCGTTCTGGTTGAAACCCCAACGTAATCAAATATCTTCAGTAATATACTCAAAAAGACATACAGGCAAAAGCTGGGAAAGGCTTAAAGTAATGTGAAGATGATGATACAATAAATGAATGTAAGAATTCTCATATACATTCTTTCATAAAAGGCAGCCACTGTAATAGGTCATTCATCAATTGTATGTCTCTTTAACTGAAAGTCTTCACTGTGTTGGACAAATCTGAGAATTCATCATAGAAAAGGGAAAATATTTGCAGCAAAGGATGTGATATCTACCCGCAGCGAAAATGAGGTTAATCAAATTGGCTATGTTTGTTTCCTGAGTTGCATAACAGAGGATATCATCCAAAGTGAATTTAGGATGTTATCAAGCTGGAGATTTCAAACCAGACCAAAGGATGACCTTAAGTTTCCTCCTAAGTGAAACAACATTGATCCAAATGCACCACAGATACATATGTTTGATACCTCTGAGTCTGATGAAAAGCCAATTCTTTCATCGAAACATTTTACTTTTTCAAATGTTGTAAAATAGTGCAGTGTTGCAAGACCTTGGGAGGCAGAAACACAATGGTTTGCATGGCCTTACTATAGTAGTAAAGTACTGTGAACATATAGGAAGTTAATTGCAAAAAATCATGCAATCTCAGCGTAGGTCTCCATCTGTATACTCAAAATGGCCATTAGAGGGAGCCATTATCTTACTGACAGAGGCCCAACAAGAGTGGTGAACTGCAGCTTAACCATCATCATAATACATTATTAGACTAATGCTTGTATTAATTTGATAAGATGCAAAAGATCTTGGATTAAATTGTGTTTTCATCAAGCTAGAAATATACTCCTTTCAACAGCCCTGTGTTATATTAATAAAGAAATGAGTTTAATCCACAGACATCTAACAAATGACACCGTCATGAATCAAACAGAGCGGATGACAGCAGCTCAACAAATAAAACTACAGGGTCCGACATGTGAACCAGTGGGAGCCGCATGTATTTATGAACGCCGGCCTTGGCTCGAAGCCACGGTGGATGGACCCCCATACGACACAATTTGTTTATATCATTCAAAATTCAATTTCTTTCCAGGACTGAAGCCAACAGAAAGCAAGCAGTTTATATCAAAACTAATTAATTGAATGGATCAAGCAGGCCTCTCTTAGCAAATGGCATCGTTGGTCTGTGTAGCCATGATGAAGATTTTCCAAAAGTATGACTCATTAGTTTCCCTAAATGATGCGCAGGAATAACGGAAATACAGATCGTAACGACATTTCACCTCTGATGACCACGCACGAAAATGATTTTGAAAAATAAAAGATGCAGCACAGGTTTAATCTCAACTCTGTCTTAGGAACACAAAACAGTCCTTTTCAGATTTTCACATATACGAGGACAATGAGCTGTTTTTGGAACAGTTTTGACCTCCCATAACTCAACGTGTGTAAACATTACCACCATAAGCAGACCTTTTACAGCCTTCACACACCAATAAAACTGACGCTTAGCTGCCATATACTGTGTCTACAAGAGATATCATGCACTGCTGAGTGGATATACTGAAACTGAACTCGTACGTCGCTTGTTTGGTGAAAAAAACAACAACAACAACGGGGAAAAAAACCCTTTCACTCTTCTATACGCGTATGCCTTTGACGATGGCAGTTTTCCTTGAGTTAATTATGGCCTGTGTCAGTTCCGTTTCATATTTTAACCGAGGAAGGACAAAAAGGACACAAGCTCATCACAAAATCTGAAGCCATGTGCTCAGTCAGCCACGGACCACGGCGTGTGTCTAGGACTGGTCCGAGCTGATAGGGTGGGACGCCCTCTCCGTTGTCCCAGACAAAGACAGGAACTCAATTAGCTCAATGCGTGCTTGGGCTGATAGATTTACCAGCTATGAGCTCATGTGCTAGACGAACCCACAGGCTGCTTCTACCTCTGCGAATGTCCCTCAAGTCTCAGTGAAATAAAACATGGATCTCCCACCCAGACGTCCTCACTGAGCATCCTTGTCAACAGCAGGGGGAGTGTATGATTCATTCCCCCACTAATCTTGCTCGTAGACTGGAGCCCCTGCGGTGAGAGATCAGCCCAATGCCCTTTCCTCTCCCAAGGTCAACGTGCGCTGCATCTGTCCCTGGTAACGACCCACTGAAAAGGCCCTGTATCTGGCCAATCAATAACCTTACTAATCAACAGGGATGCTGATTGTTTTTTACTGATGAGACAGAAGGGGGGGGGGGGGGCAGCTGATGGCTGCATGTGTGCAATCATCTCCGTTGTACGTCATATGGACCCTTTTGTTCAGCTGCATGGCCACAGAAGTATTACAGCTACTGTTCATTTCACAGCCTTCAATATCCACATTTTCAAATAATCCATTAACTATTACAAAGTAGCTGCAGCATGTCACGGTGATCCAAACACAATAAATATCATAATCACTCTGAAACCTATCACGATGACTCCGCTTCCAAAGATGTAACAGTTATGGGAATGGTTCTCGTCAAGGATTCAATTAACAAGAAATCTGCACATTGAGCTGTAAGTCCACTTATAAAAGCTTTTATTGATCATAATGTTTGGAAATCTCTCCCTCGTGGTTTCCCGTGCCAGCGTGCAGGATTGCTTCGTCATTTCACACTGGGTCAACTTTTGATTCAACTTTTCATCAGAGTAATACGATATCTGATATCTGGTAGTCAGGCTCCAGGTAGATTACTCAGGTTACCATGATGCATACCGTAACATAATAATCAATTACACCGTAATGTAATCCAATTAGCCCTCAGAGAATACAAGAGCTAGGATCCAATGAACCATGTTCATCAGTCATCAAGAAATCTAATAGAACATCTCCTCAGGGGTTAGCTGCACGAACAAATTCAGTTTAAGAATTCCTGTGGGAGTGACAGTGGCATCAAATATTGACCACGTGGTACATCATAGAGCTCCCGACTGAGTTTGACGCAGTGGTCATTAGACTGCTTTGATCTCTATCCTCATCACAGCGGTGGTAACAAGCCATCAGATTCACTGACATGTACACAGAAGTGGACAAAGACATTAGCTGGCTGTGGCAAAATACAGTTATGTCATCATTAAACATTTACCACTTTGAGATATCAGGCAGCACCGAAACCAAAAAAGAGCCCTGTGGAGATGACGAGTACTTTTCGCTTCTGATTGCTGCTCCATAGTGTGTCACCACATCAGGTTTCACAGTGAATCTGATGGATTACAGTATGGAAACAAAGGGAGGGCCGTGGCTTTATGGCAGAGAGCGGAGGGCGCTGATCTTCCAGCACAAATGGAAGTGAAGCTCTCAGAGTTTCTGGCACTGGCAGGTGGTGGAAAAATAATTTCCAAACATGTTTACCCACTTCAGTAAAGTGAGGGAGCAAACAAATGGACGCAGGGTGATGCCAGGGTGGGGCCGGTGGAGGAGGGGGAACGCAGAGACATTCTCATTTTGACAAAAAGCAACGGGGTTTAAATGAGGTTTGAATTATAAAAAAAGAAATCAGTCCCAACGATTGTCACGTTAATTACAGTGAATTTATAAACTAGATGTTCATGTTTCAAGCTGGTACACTTAGCACCTTAAAAACTGTTTAAAAAAACTACTTTTATCAGCCACATCCACTTCTGCAGTGACACACGAGCATGTGGAATCAAATGTGCTAAGCTCGCTCTTTTGTTTTGTTCATTGTTGTAAACGACGGGTCAAACACAGCGCGCACCGCTAGGCGACTGGAAAATAACTTGTCAAGGCCCATGTGAAACGAGAGGACTGAATACCCAGAGGGCAGAATTTCAATCAATGTCTCCTTGTCCTTTCACCACAGCAAATTAGATTCTGCCCATGCATGAGAGGGAAGTGTGACCCTGAACTGACTAGAGGATCAGGCACAGAGCTTTGACAGGTAAGAGCGGCATCCATGCAACAGCAGCAGAAGCAACAGTCCAGAGTTAGGGGGCTAAGACTCTCAGCAATGGAAGTAATAACGCAGTGGTCGGTGTCCCTCCATCAGACAAGATCCTCAAAACAAACACAGGTTCAGTTTGATCAAAAACGTATAAATGGGATGATGCATTTCTGCCAATATTTTGTTGATTAAAAATCGCATGCTCTGGCAAAAGGAGGAGCTATAACTAAAAGACAAAGCGTCAAACTTTGAAAGAGTGAAACTGCTGCATCACTGCTCTGATCATTTGTAGTTTATTAGCCTTTCAGGGACAGGGAGGGACGCGGCGAGACGGATGGAGGGAAGCTGAGGCCAGTTGTTGTTATATTCCACCATTTCTTTTATAAAAAGCAATAAACTAAACACCAAAAAATATAGTCCCTGTGCCAATGTCATAGACAAGTAATGAAATTATTGAGTTTTCAGAGATACACAAAGAGAAGCAACACTGTTTACATAATTAAATATAAAAGATAAACTCTACAGCAAAGAAACTTGTCAGCTGATGTTTTCCAATTATCCTAAAAGAGACGTAGTGACAGCAAGACTAGAGAATTGACAAGATTTATCATGCCTCCATAGGCAGCGCAAGACAGAAGCTTTACTAAATCATGTAACGTAATAAGGAGCTAAATCAAATAGCAGCATGTATCAAATGAGATGTATTAGTCTGGTCCTCCTCAAAAGGGAAAGATGCTGATGAAAATGATCATTCTAAGGCAAGGAGGAGGAGGAGGCATCATGGCTTCCTCTTGGACGGTGGGGTCATCACTGGGGATTACCACTTGGTTAAGGTTTCAAAGGTCAGAGGGCAAAGCAGGGTCTAAAGCTACAGCAGCAAGGTCACGGTGGAAGACAAACGGATCGATGCTTTTATGTGAAAACATCTGTGGCTCTTCTTGTGGAAGTGATGGATTACACAGAAGTGTGTGTAAAAGGATTTGGTGCATTCCAGTAAAGGCTTATGCCAGGTTTAGTCACATACGGTATTATTGAGTTTCAATTCTGAATGTTTCGTTAACCTTTGAAAAGCAAACCAGCCCATAAGCCCCCAGCGTTCCTTTAAACTATTCTAAGTCATGAGATCTCATTAGCACACACTAAAGCCCATTATGCTTCCTCCTGATATCAGAGGTTCAAAATCTGAACAAAGCCATGACTGACCAGAGGATTTCAGTAACTTGGATGACGTCTCTACTCGTAAGTGCCTGGCAACGCAGCCAAATGTAAAAATGCTGATTACTCTTATAGTGAACGCTGATTGCCAATTTCCTCTGTTTGAATAACTCAGCAAGAAACACTAAACTAATGAGTTACCTGGAACCATGATGATGGGAATTACCAAACCCTATAACTATCTTCCGTTTTCTACAATCGAACCCTTCCTAAGATTCTATCAAATATTTAATGACTTGTATCATGATATAATCTCGCATAAGAGGTTATGCGATACAAAAAGTGCATCACAACATTTACAACAACAAGATTACTGAGAAGATGAGGACCCACACATTTATCAAACTCATTTGGAGATTGAATAACTGATAAAGAAGTGTACAGAAGGAAAAGGCCATATTCTTAATGACGTCAACAGTCAGAACATCCTCTAAGAAGTGAAATAAAATGAGAAAATCAGCTTCAACATATACAGAGAAATCAAACCTGATGTGTCATTTTGGGGGTAGTTAACGTCCGACGTGCAATCTGAACACTGTGTGCACTTGTATAACAGGCGATATTTTCCTGAAGAAAACAAACAGCCAGTGTTTGCCTAGAGATGGGAGCAGCTGCTGCACACCTGCCTGCAGCTCGCCTCTTCTCCTCTGTACAAGTGGAGGTCTTTTGTTGCAGCAAACAGGCAGGTGAGGCGCTTACGTAAGGTGTAGGTTTCAGCACCCGTTTAATTACCATCACGTCCCTGACATATGAAATCGAACTGGACCAACTGTGCTCGTCTACAAATACCGGGAGGAGCGCCCGGCCTCGGTGACAATACGCACAGAACAAAGCAGAGCCGAGATGTAAATGTACGCGGGAGCATCATGTCTACTGTGAGTGTGATGTGAGAATACATCTCTCAGGCCCCGTGCAATGAGAGCCACACTGTCTGTCACAGGGAAAGATAAGCAGAGCGCATTACATACAACTGTGGCACCTTAAAAATGGCATTAATCATTTTAACAACACTGCAGGAAAGTGCTCCCTTGGGCGATTACGTAGGCTGGTAGTTTATTGGTAGTGTAAGCCCAGTTTGGCAGACATGAAACAGCTCCTACCCAACCACATGGAAATGAACATCCTCTTCACATCTCAATGCCACTAAAAGACTGTGACGAGCATCCCAGTTTTACACTTTATATCCCGTATGAAAGCGCTGATAGTAACCTCAGTTTAAGACAAAGTCCAAAAACAAATTCAGGGATTCCACACAATGGCCTATATTTGTCCAAGCATCACATTTGACATACTTGCCACACACACATGAGATTTGCACACTCCTGAGCTATGAGAGACACTTTAAATATAGACGGCATGGGAGGGAACTGTTGGTACAGTTGGGCTGTGGGATTGTGAATGGGATTATAATATTATGATGTACGGCCGTATTCATTTGACTCCAGGTTTCAGAGTGCCATACCACGCATAACAGACAGCGCACAATGCAAGTCACTTTCTGCAGCAAGAAACGATGCCAACTTTGTGTTCGTGCCATTTCAGACTCTTCTGGGAAAAGCCTTAAAACCCAAAATGTTGCAATTTAGCAAAGCTATTGAGCTTCACACATGAGCAGCCAATTTCATGTGTAGCCTATTTTGTCAGTTGCCTTCTAGACTTCAGGTCCACTGGCTCAGTTTGTTGCAGCTCAGAAATCTTTCCTCTCTGTATTTCTCTTAATTTGTTGCACCGTATAGGACTGTCAGTTTTGCACAGAATCATACATTTTGTGAATTTAGAGTGCATCCCAAACTATTATATATCTTATTTCATACCACAAGTAGCCTTTCTGACTGACAGGAGATTAAGAGGATGCTTTAAACAAAAACTGATGCTGTCAGATTAACAGATAATGTCTCAAACCGGATTTAGGATTATAAAACACAATTTCTAATTTTCTACTCTTTAACATTTAGTTTTATTTTATTTACAAAAATAATTATTATTGTTATGTTTCCCTATCTTTTTCAAGTAACCCACTAATTGTAAACAGTCTTTAGTGCAACATACATTTAAAATTGTTTCCAATTTCATCTTGTGGCCCCTCATGTGCACGAGTCTACCAATAAATGTAAAGATGACGCTTACCTTCCAGCAGCAGCAGCAGCAGCACAACGATGTTTCCCCGAGAGAAACCACAACTTGACCCCATATTCGCGAACCATAAGTGAAAGTTTCTGAATGGAAATGAGATTGAAAAAAGTTCCTTAGAGCGACGAATACTAAAAACAAAAAAATCCCCCAAAAAAATCAAACCGTTCAAAGCAATGAAGGCGCTGTATAAACCAGTGTGTGTCCTGTGCGCGCGGCTCCGGGCAGGGGGATGAAATCCTCAGTGTCCCAGAGACGCGCTGCTGTGTGCGGCTCCAGTGGCTGCTGCTGGGCTAACTGGCTGGCTGGACAGGGGGAGGAGGCTCACTGCTTCACTACCCCGCTGCTTCCGCAGCAGCAGGCAGCACAGCATCTACAGGAAATTTAAGAGCATAATTTAACAGGTCAGTCACCTCATTAACACTCCGCGGGGGGGAAAAATTATTAACAATTATCATTAAATGGCGCATTTTAAAGGTACAGGCACTGTTTTATTAAAAAGGGTATCAGGTGAGCTCATTTTAATCACTGCTTCATCATAACAGATCTGTAATCATTTATGTATGAAGTGAATCATTATTTCACATCTAGCAGCACCAATGATAGTTCTTCATGGATTCTTCAGTGGATCCAAATATTTTTAAAAGGTCTATTTGAGAACAAGGTTTCAGTCAGCGGCCCAGCATCTGATGAACTCCTGCCAACGGGCATGGATCAGGCTGAATGATGAACCATTTCACTGCTGAGCTGCAGCCCTAAAACACCATATGAATTAGTTATACTTCCCCAATAACTAGCAAACATGTGCAGTCTGTTTGCTCATAAATTACACAAAATCGCCTAACACTGTAAGACCAGCTGTGTGACTCTGGCCAAACCCCTCTGAGGACGGAACGGGACGGGACCCCCCTCCCCCTCCTTCAGGTGTATGTCCGTGGCTAAAGGCCGTTGTTCAAGTGAGGGATCTCTCTGTGACTGGATGGTGTGTGGAGTGATGCATTGCTGCAGCCTCGGGGCAGGACACCAGTCACTCACACAGCAATCGCTCTCCAATCAATGTCTGGAGCTCACTGGGCTGCAGAGGGGACAGCAGGGCTTCTCAGGAGCTCCAGCCACTTCCACCAAGAGGAAGAAAACACTGCCGTTATATATTTGCACCTGCTGTCTTTGGTCCAATTTGTCTCATTTGTATCAAATAGGCTATATATTAAAAAGGAAACACTAGAAGAAACCACAGACTGTATATAAAGAGGAAGTATCCTATGTGAGGAAGTAAAAGAAATAGCTGTAGTCAGTTCATATTTATGTGTATTATATTATTAATTTGAATTATACTAACTTGGGACCTGCTGAAAATACTGAAAATACAAGTTGAAAGCCTAATAATATCCAGATTATATTACTATTAAATTCAGTTTTATAGTTACACAGCCACACAACACTGATTCACCTTTCAGCTTCTATCTAAAACCCAATATATGAATATAAAATAAAGGTGCTTAAAAATGTCCAAGAAATGTGTCACTTTCTTTCAGATATAATATTGATGTCAATACATGAGCAGATACCGTACCCACATGTTCACCGTCGATGCTGCTGGCTGTACCAAGGGAGAGTGTGGGGATCATTATGCGATACAAGACGAGCCGAGCGGTCTGAATGAGAACGTGGTATCTGGGATAAAGTTTCCATATGACGGGCTATAGGTACCCTGAGACATACGCTCACTGAGAATCAATAGAGACACGGAAATGCTGTGGTGTAGTCATGGATCCACGACAACGCTTTCTTATGGGCTCGTTCTGACGATGTTTCTGTTTCAGAAATTCAATCTGAAACATAAGCGGAATATTCATCATCTCCGCTGTCTAGACATTCTAATTCTGATCAGTATTAACAACTTCTTGTGATGTTTCCAATGAGTTTTGAGCTGCTGCAGTTCCTGTAAGTCGCTCATATCGAGTTAGCTAAATGCTTATATCTTAAATTAAAAAGCTTTATCACTGCATGTAAACACACAAAATACATCTTTAGACCTCTGTGGTGAGTCTGTATTGATTTCATTTTCATCTCAAGAAGATGCAGCTATGCGTTTCCATCACTCGCTGTGGCAATTATGAACTTGAGTGTTGTTCAAGAAGGCAGGATGCACCTACAGGGATTCAAACAACTTCTGTTCGCAACACACTTACCAAAACCACTACAGCATATTATGCAATGTCATTACTGAGCAGTGTGTCGTATGGTTTCTCTCTGGAAGAAGAGCACGATGCTTTTCCATTTCATTAACTGGATGCTCATTTCATGACGTACACACCACCTGACCTGATGCTGAGGGCACACTGATCTGAGGGTTCCCGTCATGTGTGCATTCTACACATCGATAAATCCGATTGTCAACCATGTGGAAATGTTATAATCCAAACAGTAAAATAAACTGGGTTTCAGCAGGTGAGTAGCTCAATGTGTTAAATGTGTAGAATGTGAGACCGGTAACGAGCTCAGGCTCTATGAGGGGGCACGTCGCTGCTCTCTGATGAATTGGATTTGTGTAATTTCCCTGATTTTCTAATACAATGAGTGCAAGAGGTGTCGGTCCCATTAATGAAACTCCTTTGTGAGCTGTGCATCTTGACCCCTATTAAAGTACTGTCACTCGGACAGCAGATGGTATCGGCGCACGCGCACGCACACACACACACACGCACACAGACACAGACAGACACACACACACACACACACACACAGACAGAAGGAGAAGGAGTGGCCATGGCAACAGACTCATAATGGCTGGCCTGGTGTGTAGTGGAATCACTCGGCGTAATTTGTTAAGTACCACCTCAGTATATTTGATTTAATCAGTCTATTCAGTGCACAAAACAAGTGGCATCAAATAAATCCTCAGCTGCCCACACCGACAATGAATCAGACATGTTCTTTAGAAATTATGTGCCGATTTAATGGGTTTCATGGATGAACATTTTCATACTTGTTTGCTGTGCTGCAGCATGTTTGATAAAAACTTAAAAGCACTTTCTCTGAGCGGCTTGTTTTATCAGAAGGCTTGGATATTAGCATCAGTACAATTCATTCAAATGCAAACAACAGTAGGCCAGATTTTTCCCACTGAAGTTATGATAATCTATATAATTTAACATGAATATCGTTTGCGTCGAACAAAAAAAAATTGCATCTATAGAATGAAAAGGGGACATTTGATCATCCTGGTTTATATTTTGAGGAAGAATTTCTTCCTGTACAGCAGGTAAGCGATGAGCACCCACAGAGCGGTCGCCCACAGGCTTTGGAAGAGCCACTCCCAGTGGCTCTCCTGGAAGCGCATCTCCCAGCTGAAGGGGAAGTAGAAACCCAGGAGAGAGTGGCCAACATAGACAAAGATGGAGTTCATCCCTGAGGAGAGGAGAGGAGGAGAGTCAAACAGGACTACTCTGTCCTAATGTAAAGTATTTGTACCTCTCACCACCTCCGCTGTAGAGATTTGGAAAACTTTTATTCGGACAAAATATACATTTCAAAATAAATAATTTTACATTAATCATTTTAAACGCTCGCCTCTGAGTCTGATCAAGACTAAAGAATTAAATATAAAACTGGTTTTGCATTTGCTTGCTCAGATATATCAGACTTCCTGTTTCCCCAATTACTTCAATGGAGGTAACGAGTGCAAAGTGAACTTAAAGCGTCGTCAACATGGCTGCAATTATTTCAGGTTGAAATGTACCAGAATTTCTCCTTTACGCCTGATTTAACTGATGTTTTAGCTGTAAACGCAACACTGATATGTCATCATATCTAAAGTTGACGTGGCGAACTTGTTAGCGAACTTGTTAGCAAACGGTTGCTTATTTACACATCCGACAGAGACAAAGAAAAGTACGCAGTAATTTGGCCTCAAGTTCAATATTCACTCTCCTTGTAGCTCTGTTTTGCTCTCTGCCAACTTCTGAGGGAAATATGACTCTTTAGCTGCTAAATGCTCCGCTATGTTCACCAGCTAGCCGCTAACTATGTCTGTCTGCTGCTGGGTAGGCTGTGTACAGTGGGCTTCAAGAGCATTTTAGCTGAATACAGCCACCTGTTTATGGAAACAACATTGAGAGGGGGGAGACCAAAACATTACAGTTACAGGCCAGAAAAATAAAACAGCGAGCTGAAAGACGTTACAACGTTCAATAAAGCTGTTTAGATCTACAAGTAGTCACATGACCCATTGTTAATATAAAAATGTTACCACAATAACAGCTTTAAGAAAATAACTGCATTTTTCAATGTAGTCAAGGTGCTTAATCATGTGCCAATAATGTTTGTAACCAAAGCATAACATACCAGTGTAATACAGTGAGCCCATTGATTTGTGAACAAACAGTACCTGGGTATATGAACGGCTGTCCGCCCCACCAGCCCTTAATATCGATGACAAAGTACATGCCTCCCAGCAGCAGGAAGGAGAAACAGCCCATACACAACACATAGGACAACGACCTGGAGAGACAGACCATCAGCAACACTTTACAACAACGTACATCTGGGCATCACTAAAATGTAAGTGGTACGGTGTGAACAAGGGTGTAAAAACACAGAGTCTATCAATCCTGTGCTGCAGCTAAATAACGCCCAGGGGTCTCGAGCCAATCCAGCAAACTGTCCCGGCATCAGCGGTGGATCCTTGGCACGTGCCCCCGTGGAGCCGTGCCAGCCAGCCATGTCCCTGTCTGTTCCTAAGTGCAAGAATGTTTGATGTAATATCATCTGATGTAAAATGGCTGCCTCCCGGAGCCTCCTTGCAGTGGGCTTTTTATCTCAGCTGAAGTGGGGCCAAAAAGGATTCTTAGCTGGGAGTTAATTACTTCTAGACATCCAGGCAGGGACTTGTACTCAAGAGCTCAATAACCTGTGTATGATGAACTGCCTATAAAAGCCAGGCAGGTAATGGCGAGGGATGAGCACAGCGTTAGCGGGGGCCCCTGTGGAACATCATGAAGAATTTGCTTACACATCACAGATGAAATGGTATTCTTCCTGCTGCAACATTAAAATGATTCACATCATATCAAGGGGAATGTGGGAGTGGAACAAATGCATAGGTCGTAAAGTAATCTGCGTCTGAGGTTCAAATTACGCTGCATTTCATGCAAAACCATTATACACACTTATCAAGATGCCGCGCCTTGTTTTACCAAAAAGGCATATGATAGTTTGGGAGCGGTGAGTCAACACTGTGGTTGTATAGATGCCTTTTCCCAGAGCTTGATCTCATTCCATCACACGGAGCTGGTAAAATGTGTAGCGAGTGAGTAGAGAGGATAAAGCATCCTCTATTTTCCTGGCTGTAAGGAAGAGTGATCATGTTGTGAGGATGTATAACCTCTCCACCTCACACTCCCGACAGCGCGGGTGATTATTTACAGTCGTAGCTGTCGTTAGAGGTAAGTAAACGCGTGTTTTAGCAACCTTGATTTGTGCCCGTTGGAAACCCATCCTTTCTTTTGTGAGGAAAAGTGGCTGGATTTAGAGGGTCAGGAAGCACTTACCAAAGGTTTTTATTGACAGGTATAAATCCTCCGTCTCGTGTGCACTTAGAAAGGATGGCTGCAGAGATTCCCTGAGGGTGGAAATGAAACAGATTTCAAATCGATGGAGGGCGATAAAGCAAGCAGTATTGGGCTGCTAAAACGTGAGGCAACAGAATAAAGAGAGTCCGGCAGATTAACCGATTATCTGAAAGTCCGATGATTAAGTTCCATCAAGTCACACACACACAATATCGGAATGCAAACACGCCAATTTGAGCCTCCACACTGGAATGTCGTGCACCTCAAAGACAGCCACCTACAGGGTCACACCCCGTCTGAAGTCAACTCCACAGCCTCATCAGCCGCGATACAGAGGAACTGTGTATGATATCAATAAAAGCTTTTATTGTCTCATCTATTTAACTTTACATGTGATTTAGATACTTGAGGAAACGTTGTGTGCTCCAGAGACAAACCCAGGGCAATGGATCAGAGTCCAAACATGCTAGTTAGATGCATATCCATCATGTGTATAGATGACAGAATCGATGGTGTGGAAATAGCCTAGCCGGGGCACGATTGAGTCTCCAGGCTATCCAGGCAGCAGGATGTGGGACGGGGCTGGTATGTGGGGCAATCGCTCAATTTTAATCTCACTTCTGGAGCCTGATCGTTGGATTTTAATTAACAGGGGCTGTTGTTTATTAGGAGGAAGATGCATGGTCGCCCCTGAATATCAATCCGCGCAAAAAAAATCAAACCACAGAGAGCTGTGGTGTAAAACCTGGCTTGTCTTTTACTGTATCAACACTTTCTGGTTCTGGTTGGTGAACCTCCTGTGCATAATATCAATCCTGTGGTTGGATGCCTGCAGAAATGAGCTCCCTCCTCCACCGAGACGACCTGCTAATGTTAAGAGCACATGTCTGAAACTAGAGGCAGTTCAGCTCTGCTCTTCCTCCCCTCTCAGGCAAAATCAGATTAGAAAAGGCAATATGAAGAGCAGGCCAAACACTTATTTAGCTTTCTTTCTTTTGTGGGACTAAAAAGAGATTTAGCTTATTTAGCTACTAGAGATTAAAGAAGAAACTAAAGTAAATATACAAACGCAGCAGAACATGTGGGACGATCATAGGCTGTATTCATACTTTACACATCTGGTCTGTATCTCTTCCCAGAATCAATAAAAAAAAGAAGGCCAGCTCTCTCTATCAACCATTGCAACGTGAGAAAATCTATTTTATTGTTATTCGCCATTTCAGTTAAGCAGGATTTTAAGTCCCCGTATTGATCAATCACTAAACGCTGTATGATCCTGAATATAACATCTCCAGCATCACAATCTTGAGTAGCATCCCCACCGTCTATGTAGCAACAGCCAGTGAACCAAGAGATACAGTGGGGGAAACATAAACGCCTAATGTTTATTTATTTCCTCGTGTGTTACTTTATCACTCTGTGCCTCTGGGAGAAGCCAAATGGATCTAATATATTTCAGCTCCCTCCAGTCACTCGCTCCACAATGATAGTCAATAAGATTCAACACCGGGAGACATAATGGGGAGATTTGTCATTTAAGAATTGAGGTTAACGACATTCAATTCTCACAAGAGAATTTCAATTGATTCTCACATACATTATATGAAGAGGATTCTTACCTGATCACATCCTGACCTATTACAATTATGAAATACTTATTGGATTACAATATTGTTGTAGTATGGGTTTAAACAACCTTTTAGTTTTCTTGTTTGTTGTTCGGGGACGGCAGTGTTTGTCTGTCTGTCCACCACTTTGTTCCAGAATGAAATAGATGTTGAACAAATTGTCTTGAAAATGTGTTTGCATAATCTGGTACAGACATTCATGGTTCCCAGATGATGAATCTTAAGGAATTGTGGAGCCCCGACTTTACTGTAATGGGAAAATATGTTTTAGAATCATGGAAAGTTTTAAAAGATGTACCACTGATAGAGAAAAACACAGACACTGACAATGACACAGCAGTCCCCTAAGAGAAGTAGTCAATCTGGTCTGTATCTCATCAGTCGCGAACCTGATGTCTTGTTTATCTTTTTTCACGCTAAACTGTAACACGGTAAACATAACTGCTTGCATGTTGTTATTGTGAGCATGTTAGCATTTAGCGCAAAGCATTGCTGTGGCTAAATGCAGCCTCACGGAGCTGCGAGCATGACTGTGCACTCCTCGTCTTGTTTTCTCACATGCTGAGGTTTTTGGGGGATTTTTGTTTTTCTTTGTGGAAAGTATGGGCTAGAAGAGGAGCCGTTAGCATCACAGGCCTGACAACTCCATTGAGATATTGCATGCGATATTGGGCTACACAAATAAACTTGACTTGCTGCGACAAACCTACATGTCAGATGTAGCAGTGATAAAAACTAAGCTAATGGATGAAGTCGTTTGCTTAGTTTAAGAACCTTCAGTGTGGTTTAATCACATTGGTCAAACAGTGACACAGTCTGCAGGAACCTGATATCTAAAATAGTAGAAAAGTAACAGTAATGTACAACAACGTACACAACCTAAAACTAATTGGATCTGTTTCTGTGTTTTTCCTTTTCATCCTGCACAGTTTGATTTCAAAGGCTGAGTGATGCAGCCGGCTCCTCCAGCTCCATCATCGCTTCAGGTCACAGCACTGCCAGCTCAGGATGTCTGCCTCCACGGCATGCAGGCTCCTACTAACAACACTTTACAAACCGGCTACATCTCTGCAGCATCTCGCTGTACGTGCATATACAGACAGCGGCCAAGCAGAGCTCGGCAAAGACTTTCTCCATGGATATCTGTCAATCTCGTTAGAGCAGACTTCACAGCCTCCTGTCACAGGTTTAGAAATGCAAAACGGGCCGTCTCGTGTAACACTTGGCTTCTCCCTGTGGGACGCATTCCCCCTCTCAATGAAATAGAGGCCAGCTTGCCTCTTCTTGTGTTTTGAGACCACCCAGAACGAACACGGATCCAAAACAAATACAACCACGAATGCTCTCGTCGCAGATTTATGAAGAAATTAATCTTTTTATTCTGGGTTTGAATGGACTTTGATCTATTTCTGTTATTCCACTGTATCCATACCGTCATGTGATTGGTCTGTAAATATTTGTTGAGACTGTGCAGGTTTATGAATTAGCCATTCTCTTCATCAGATGCAGTAGACTGTAAGTAATATGCACAACTCTTTTAATCTAAAACCACATGTGAGGCACACAGGCAATGAGAGACAGTGTGTATGCCCTTGAGGCACTGGATACCCATGCCTGCCCGGAAACACAGCCACACATGGATGTTGTTTAATTATACCGAGATCACACACACACACATGTCCTCAACTAAGTCCTGCTAATGACTGGCTTCGGCGGCTATGAGTAATACCTGAGTGGCAGGAAAACAAGTTGCAAGGCAAAACCATAAAAGTGCTTAGTTCTGTGTGAGTCATAGAGGCAGGACGATGTTTTAAGTGATTTGTTGTCTTGGTTTTCAATGATCAATTGACTTTTACACTCATTTGCTTCACCAGCTGTGTTTACAGCCTCCGCATGATGTAACGTACCAGGATGAAGGCCCACACTAGGAATCGACAGAGGATGCGGATGTTCGTCCCCTTGTAGAACATGATGATTTTCCCGGCCTGTGGTAGAAGGAGGCAGAGATAAGCACAGACACCACAACTCATTTAATCATACATTTAATGAGAAATACTAAGTAAACACCAACAACTGGTGTGGACATGCATTTGTCCTTGGGTAACCGAATATGCCTGGGATGTGGGCGTCAATGCCGTGTCCCTGACGTGTCCCTGACGTGGCGGTCACATTTCTCCAGATGTGGGGTGGAAGTCATCCACACCCTCTGATTAATTTGGTGATGACGAATATGTTTCAGCTGAGGACATTAGCACGGGCGAGCACAGAGGAGGGCAGCGGACACCTGGCGTGTCGTCTAAGACTCGCTGACTGAAGGGCTCAGTGCTAACCGCCCACTGGGAATTGAGCAATGTGGCTGCTTTTGCATGGCTACTTCCCACAACACAAATGGTTATGAGTGACACAGTCGCCATCAGAAGCTCAGGTCTAAAGACCAAAAGCTCTCTCTCTCTTCACTTTTTCTTCACAACATTTTGTCATTAAAGGGGGGCAGCTGTGCACTTACAAAGAGTCGTTCACATACACAGTTAACTACTGCTAGGAGGTGGGGATGTGTACATTTGTTCTTTAGAATGATTTACGGGTTTGTTGTCTCTAGCGTCGGCCCCTCTCTTCCAGTGTTGCACGGTATACTGACACTAGAAAGAAATGGTAAAACCCTGCTGTTAAAAACGGTACGATAGCCCATTTTATTAGCACTGGTCCTTTACGTAGGACATTCTTTTAATAAAAGACGTTCCTAGAAGTTGCGTCGACGTGCGACAAAAAAATTTATGAAACACAAAACCAGCATTTCCTGAAATTGTTCCAGGTCACTTGATTGCAACCGTTTATTTGTACTTACTTACTCTGGGGGGAAAAATGGAGAGCGATTCAGTTGCGACAGTGGTGCCAACAAAGTTTTTCAAATGTGAATTTAAAATGGTTTGAACGTCACAAATTAAATGTCAGATATCACAAAACCCATTCAGGGTGACCTGACCCCTTTAATTAGCCTTCATAATTATTCAATAAATAACCTGAACTGAGCTAAACTACAAAATACAGTATCATGAGAAACATTACTCCAATTCTAAGCAGTAGGAAATTTGGAACTAAATAAAAACTAAATTGCTGACACCTTAAAAAGAACTCAGATCAGGAGAAATAAACGATCCATCGTACCTGCATCCCCAGGAATCCCATGACAATGGAGTTGATTGTACCCAGAACCCCCTCTGGGTCAAAGGGCTGCGTGCTGCGATACATTTCCTGGAAAAAGCAAGATGAAAAGGACCAGCAAGGTGGTTTTAATTCCACCTGTAAGGTTTTGAGATAGATGGATAAAATAATGAATAGTGTGTGTGAAAAAGATCTTACTTTGCATGTAGGATATCTGTACATGTTGTCACCGAACATCCAGCTATCAATGTATCCTGCTGCGCCTCCAGTGCAGTTTGGGTAAAGACCGTTATCACCGATTCCACCAGCTCCCAAATACCCTCTGATAGCAAACATTATAGAACATTCATTCATTCATTCATTATCCAAACCTCTTATCCTGTTCAGGGTCGCGGGGCTCTGGCATTGGGCGAAGGCAGGGTACACCCTGGACAGGTCGCCAGTTCATCGCAGGGCACATGTAGAGACAGACAAACATTCACGCTCACATTCATACCTACAGGCAATTTCGAGTCTCCAAATAACCTAAGCTGCATGTCTTTGGACTGTGGGAGGAAGCCGGAGAACCCGGAGGGAACCCACGCTGCAACGGGGAGAACATGCAAACTCCACACAGAAGGACCACCCGAGATCGGGGATCGAACCCGGGCCCCTCTTGCTGTGAGGTGATAGTGCTAGCCACTACACCACCGTGCAGCATTATAGAACAATCAGTATTAAAAGACATTTTTTTAACATCGAAAAAGTAACAAAATAATAAGTGACTAAATAATGAAACTAAATGCAAGGAACACGAGACACAGAGTTCCTCAGGCAGGTTTTTCTATCCGACTGCTTGAAGCTTTGTACGAGGTTTGTGTTCACCACATATCGCTGACTACCATGAGCCTTCAGCTGCTCTGCACAAACTCTCTCTCACAAGATATTCACTTTAATTCATTAATTAATACATACACTTATTATTGTATATCTCTGGTTTGTTTGATTTTATGATACACTGCTGCTTTTTAACTGTGCCTGTAAGGTGTCCCTGAGGGCACCTATAAATAAAATGCATCATTATTATCCTCACATTCCACAAAAAAATAAATAAATAAAGCAAAACAAAACAAATTAAGACGTTGGAAGAGACAGTGCTACTGTTTGAACTCAAGCTATTTTAACACTGTATTTTAACACTGATGCCATGCAGGGCCACAGAAATGGGGAGAAAAAGAAGCAGCACTGAGCAGAAGACGCCGAGCGAGGAAGATGGATCCTCTGCCTCCGCTCCTCTTATTGCACATGACAGACTGAGATTGGCTAATTATGCCCTCTGAAGCATCCACCACAGGCCTATAAATCACGGCGGTTCATAACACCGGCAACACAAGGTGCACATTAACACCGCTGCTTGCAGCCCCAACTGGAGATCATCTCAGCATGGAGAGATTTACACATTTAGCATATGTGTGCGGTTGATTAATGAGAGGATTGCACTTGGTCAGTTACACAACAGAGGGAACCTTGTTTGGACTTACGTGGGGCAGTTGGGTACGGGCATGAGCAAAGTGATGCAGAGCCACAGAGCCTCAAGCAGGATGATAATCAGCCACTGTGGCCAGTAGAGGACCACGTCCTGGACGGGGCTCCACCAGGGGTTCTGCATCACAGCACACAAATAATCTTCTGCTCATCTTCTTTGACACCATTTAACAACTGTATTTGGATGCATGTTTGGCCAGCTATCCCAGCAACAATAACAGACTAAGGAATCCAAGGTGCACCTTGGCAGCAAATTAGCTTTTTATAAATGTGTTTGTCTCAGGCTGGACTCCTTTGTCCCCCTGGTGTGTAATGACAGACTAAAGTGGACTTGACAGAGCTGCTCACCGCTCTCAGTGGGATTTCTTTCTGGCCCCAGAAGGTCTGCAGGAGAGACAGAACAAAGTAGGTGAAGCCCAGACGCTGCAGCACTCCAGGGACCCTCAGCCAGGACCAGGACACTGAAACAACACACAGCATGAACACCTACAAGTGCCTTGACACCCAATGATGAACACATGACCTTACAACTCATGTACAAGCACAGATATAACTCAGTGGTGTGGAGCTTTTCCTGCTGATCTGAGCAGATTATAAATCAGGAGATTGATAGAGGACATGAGAACCTCGTCTCTATCGTTCCACCACAGTGCTACTACTTCCTGAAGGAGGATGATGGACAGCTAGCCACACTGGGAAATGGTGTCAGCCTTCAGGATACGGACACGTCAAGAACCTGGGAAGCTAATCAAAGATTCCCAGTTATCTCTTTGTCTCGACAAATTGGGGAGGGGGGGGGGGGGGTAAAATGGGCTTGTGGTTGAGAGATTGATGGTAATCTAGACATTAGTTAATTGAAAACCTCTTTGCCGCACAAAGTGCCGTGAAAACCCGTGTAATCCCAATCATTGATCCGGACAAATCAAATAAGAGGAGGAAATCTCTCCTTTCATGGGAAAGGAGGAAGCTCTTACTTATGACACATTTGTTACATCTGCTGGTTACACCTCCACCCAGATAACTAACTGTATCTGTCTCCCCACACACATTTGTCACTTAAATGAAAAAAACAATCCTGAAAGTCACCGTTCAGCAGGAAACTGTAAAATCTTTTGTTTCACTTTTTGATGAATTTATGTAGAGGTTTTTTTTGGGTGTGGAATTGAGACCCTTTCTGACGTTCAATATCATTTAAGAAGTGAAAGCTCTGCTGTCTACTTCCCATCTCTGCGCACTTTCAGTGAATAAAACAATGATTGTATGACGGAAGTGAGCAGAACGGAATAAAGTCATAAGTAGAGCAAATAGCTGAGCCAAAAACGTTTTTTAAAAAAAGTGTTTTTGTTATTTGAACATCCTCTGAAGGCTGGGCGTCAGTAGGTGTTTGAATCTGACGTTCTGACCTCATCTTCATCCGACTGATCATTTCTTGTAACTTGTCATCATCCAAAAAAGATGTAAAATGGTCAAAGATTGAATATTTAAAAAACACACTGTCGCCTTGAGCAAAATAATGTTTTTGATTCACACAATCAAGAGAAACAGCCATGTGTTCAGCTTCGCCACAACTCGTTTATCTAATTGAATGTGAAATTCATCCATTAAATGAAGTGCTTTCTAAACGTCTAAACCAACAACGTAGTGTGCAAGTCTGTCATTTGAGTGACAAAATAAAAATGAAATAACAAAAACTGGAGTTTCAAGGTGACTGCTTTGATGATGATCTAACCGTAGCGGCGTTTATTTGAAATGATTCATGCTTTCTGTCAAAGGTTAACACCTTCTTCTGTCCCGTCTGACATTGAACCGGTTTAACGTATTGAGCCGGTATGACTCCACTCTCTTATTAGATCAGACCCTGGGACTGAACTGCCGAGGACGTCCTTGGAGACGGAGGGCAAAGCTGCAGTTTATGGTAAAAGTCACTCTGCTGTTATGATCAGCAGCAGCCTCTACAGCAGCTGCATGGGGCTGAAGAGTGTAACACTATCTGTTTGTAATTGTCCATTACCGCAGTGGTTGTTTTTGCTCAATCTGCCCCGTTAAACGTCCCCTGGTGCTGGGTTGTGAGACTGCACACTCACAATAATAATATTTTTGTTAACCCAGTTACGCAGACATTCACCCAGGAAAGTCCATTAGCACTGGGGATGGCTAATGTGTGCAGGGCGCCCTGTGCATCCCCAGGTGGACGATGAAATGGGGATTTTCCCCCTCCTCTAACCCCGACACAGCCCTGCAGCTTTGGCTTTTATCACACATCTGGATCAAAACACATCTTTGTCTTTGTCACATGACCAAAGGCATTTCGTTTGTGCATATTATGAACATGACAAATATAAACTATATTACACGTATCTTCTACTATATTAGGGCTGCAGATAGAGATTATTTTCCGAATCAAATCAGTCTGCTGATTCTTTTGGTCTGTAAAACATAAGATAACAGAGAAAAATGGCCATGAAAATTCCTGGAACCCAAGCTACTATTGATACATGTCTGGTTTTGTGCCACCAACATTCAAAAACATATTCAGTTTGCTATAAAGCTAAGTCAAGACAAAGTGTAAATTCACCAATGATCAAATGTTCTGCATATAGTTGCTGATTAAATCTGTCTACTTGATTTAACCACCAATTGTTGCAGGTTTGTATGAGATAATATGGAATGAATCTTTAGATGTCACATAATATAATGCCTATGCAGTTTTTTTTTTACCCAGCTTCATTTTTCAGACTAACAGGTGCATTAACGCAAGAGAGGCCTCTTTTCTGTCCTCCGATGTTGCTAATGTGCCGTACATGTAACAAGTGGACATATTATTAGACATACCAGAGTCTGTGTTTTAATCATCGTCTCCAGTACAGAACAAAACATAATGCGTTTGTTCCATCCTGCGCCACATGTTTTGCACCTACGTGGTCCGTCTCGTGGAGAGTAGTTGAGGAAGCAGAAGCCAAGCATCAGGAGGACGACTGTTCTCCAGGAGATCTTGCGCAGCAGCTGCAGGCGGCTAACTCCTCTCCTCTGCATGGATCTGAAAGCCAACACCACTGAAGTCCCAATAACAAACACAAACCTGGAAGGAACAACAGTGTTGTGCTATTAAAACATGTATGTTTGTATATATTAAAATAGAACTGGAAATATATGACAGTCCTCTTTGGCAAACCTACCACGGCATGACAAGATCTGCCACAGTTAGACCTGCAATAAATCCAGAAGCATGCATTAGTATCAATAGACACACACAAACCGGAATTGGATGCCGTTAGACACAGTTCACACTGTTTGCCCTTTTCTAATCTCTGCAATCCAAAATGAATACAAGGTAAATTAAGAACGATGTTATGTCCTTAAAGTGCCGCTTCAGTCATTAACTTTCCATTTTCAAAAAGGTGAATAAATGTTTACACTCCTGTGACAGCAGCAAAGAGAAGATTAATCAAACCACCCCTGAAATCAATACACCCTTGTAGGTGTGGCAAAGAGGCTATTATAAGATTTTAATTGAGAACACCCCTAAACACAGGACATGGATTTCATAAAAGTTGCAGTGACATTTTAGCTTTTTTAAAACACTTTTTTTTACATTGTTTACGTCGCTTTAACCTTTCACCACCGTCTCTTTCTGAAGAGCGGCTGCTGCAGGACGCGAGTACTCCACACGCACTGCTCCTCCCATATTCTCCCAGCTGCCATTTAAACATTGGTCCCGCCTCTTTCTCGTCTCCTCCCTGGTTGTTAATAACAATCTAAATCTATGGATTTGCGCCTTTGATTCGGCTCATTTGAGGAATGGCACCCACGTGTGTTTGGTTTGAGACTTCATTGATCATAATTAGTCACAACGGGTCAGGAAATGTTGCAGAGATGATGAGCAGAGCGCTGCCATTGGCTAATAGCTTTGGGTTCACACATTCATTTCACATGTATCGGCTCTTTCCTTGAAACAGGATGACCGCTGTCAGCTGTTGTCCTTCCAGCTATTAAATCTACTTGAATAGCGTACGTCTTATACTTTACTCAACCATTCCATGGTGCATGTTGAAAGAACCAGTAGCCTCCTCCTCCATAGTTCACAAACACCATCGCCGTCAGGGCAAACCTACAAAGACACTACAATGAGTTGGCACTATATCACACTGTTGAGCAAATCACCAACAATTGGATTAACCGTCACGATGTAGCCTGAATGACGGAAACATGTGTGAAAACTGTTTTAAAACAATTATAAATAAAGCTTAACATGTTCATATCTAACTGCTTTCTTACCGTCTAACTAATACATCTGATACAATATTAAGTTTGGAATCAAAGAGGCCAGAGGAGGGGCTTTTTATTCTGTCACACTCACAAATGCAAGGTAATGCAATCTAAGCATTATGAATCACTCAGGAAATGAACACTTGTCCTCTGGATCTCCCCAAGCAGGAGTGCTGACTAAAGACTTTGCGTCTAATATATGATACACTTTATACTTTAGCACTGGCCAAGGCTGCTGAGAACACAGCACACGTGATGGAGTGCTGGAGTATGGATGGGGGGGGGGGGGGGGGGGGGCATATTACACAACACAAAACTTGTGGGGGAATGTAAACGGTTGCATGGTCGAGAGGTTTGCTCTGAGGCACATCTAAAGCCCTCCTAAATACTTGGATTTATGCTTTTAATTCATGTTTTATTGAATCAAAAAGAAAAAAGAAATATCATCGAGGGGGTCTTTAAGAGGCATAACAAGATCAGGACAACCTCTAAGAACAAGACTCCCTGATAAGATGCACTGTATCTTCCTCTGCCTCCTCTTGTTTCTCTGCCTAGATTCAATTAAGGGGTGCACCAAAGCCATTACTGCTCTTTTAGCCCCAACCTGCTGATACAAGATTTTAAATCGGCCGCTATCATCTCAAAGGGGCTATTAAAGTAGAGTAAACCTTGCGGCACGTGTCCGTGTGCTCGTTCTCTCTAATGCGCGCACACATATATGAATGCGGGCCATCATTTAAATTTTGACGAAACACATCCATTAGTTGCCATAGTGACAAAGACAAGAAGTAAATTTACTGGCCAGATGAGACCCGGTGAAAATCCCTCCAACATCAGAGCTTACTGGCCATCTTTTTAATCAAAGCACTCGCGGAGCTCAATTTTACATTACAAATACCACACACGCGTGTGACACTAGTGGTGGCTAATTAGGATTAAGGGAAACTACAAGTGCTTATTAATATGATGTGCACTGACGTCACTTTGCTTTCTGTCGCACCTAAGTTAATAATGTCCTGGGTTGAAACACCACAGGCTAGTTTCTTGGTTCCTAATCAGGTTGAAGTTGTATATATCCCCGCGAAGCTCTCCAATGAGCTTTGTCACTTCAGTAATAGACTTAATTTATGTCTGGGATTCGGCATTCGTGATTTATAGTTTAACAGATTGCAGATGGATGTGTCTTGCTTGCAGCAGTGACAACTGGTTATGACTCGCTGATAGACGCTTATGGACTTCTTTGATTTGAATCACTGTACATGCATTACCAATTAGTGTTAGCTTAGTACATTTCCCCCGTTGCAAATGGATAGTTGCACTCTATCACTGTATTGAGTTACCTCCTGTGCCGGCCATATCAAATACACGGACATCCAATCTAGTCATAATAAATTACTACTTGAGTGGAAATGCCAAGGTTCTTTTTTTTTTCTTTTTTTTTTGTGGCCAAACATCACAGCATATCTGAAACTGAATCAGAGGAAAACTTGGAGCTCAGTCAAAATAATGAAGAGAATGAGTCAGCCAGCTGGTGCTAAATGCAGCTGACAATCCATTGTTTTGCTGTAATAGTTGTTCCCTCTGTCGTGTGGCACTGCAAACTACTGACGGTGCGATTTTCCACGGCATGGAAACCGGCGACAGGCTTTTAGCAGCGCGGCACAAGATTAAAAACCAAATCCTTTTAGAAAAATTAACGCGCAACCGTACCCCGCTGCTCTCTGTATATCATGTCAGAAGCAGCCTGAGCAATGATCAGGAAAACCTTTCAGCTCAGAAGAAAAAGCCTTTCGCTTTCAGAAATGTCTCAGCGTTTATGTCGACGATGCGTCTGTTCTCTGCAGAAAGTTGTTACTTATTGGGGGGGGGGGGGGGAGTATGGCTCGTAAGTCATAAGGCCGTCGGAGGCACACGCAGCGTTAATCTTGAGTTGCTGAGTCACAGTTTGATTAAGTGTGTTGCCAGGTATGACAGGTTCCAGTAGTATCAGGACATCAATATGTGACACCAGAGGGACATGTCAGCTAATAAGAACTGCGGCAGGCAGTGTAACTCAACCGACATGAAATTTAGCCTTTCCTTGAACCTTTGCAAAGTCTGGTCTAAGTGTACTCAACTAATTCAGCTCCCAAACTATGTGGTACTTTGAATTCAGCACATATGCACGGTTAGTTTCAGATGGCTTTCCATCCAAAAAGGAAGCCACAGATGGAGAAGATGCCAATTGTCTGCTGGATGCTGCTGGATTTCCTCTCGCTCCCCATTTTGGCAGGAGATCTATGGCCGTGTGGATGTGTGCTGATATGTTGACGGTATTATTACATCAATTATTTGGCGAGGGGGAGGTCAAAGCCACACCAGCATCCTGTTTCCAGAGAGGCGTGCTTTGTGTCTACCCCCAGGCCACAATTAAGGCTAGCAGGGAGCCCAGATTCAATCACATGCATCACTCCTGTCCAACAGAAACACACTGTTCCAAACCCGAGACGCACTGATATCAGAAATCCTGCCCAAAGCTATACCGCCTGATAACAAGAGCTTAGGGGAGCATGTGACCAGACTGTGACCCCTGTAATTATTCATTACATTGGGCCTGTAGATCTTCATCATGCCCCAGACTGCTCTAAAAAGAATAAGCATGTGAACGAGCCACATGTGGTGATAGACTGATAAACAGGATGGTTGTTGATGGCGTACATACCCTCGGAAAGTGTCCAGTGAGAGCAGACGTGCTGGTTTAGCTTTAGTGGTATCGTGCTCAGCTTCACAAGCCTGTGCTCGGTCCTGTAGAAACCATTAGAGAGTAGACAAAATAATGTGGCTTTAGAGTAACTAAACACCAGTCTGGCTCATACGAGGTGTTGTGAAACGTATAACATGTGTTAACTTACTGCATGGGAATACTGAGTGTAGTGTGTCGTTTCAACTTGTGACTGCTATTTGTCTTTGTCGATTTTTCAAGACTATTCGGTTTAACGTATTAAAGCAGTATTGACTGATTGTTTTTGGTCTAGTTCTGGGCAACGGAACAAAGTGTAAACATTGAAAGTCTCTCGCTCATACAGATGATCAGGGAAAAGGTGAGACATCCACACATCTGGCAGACAAGGAGCAACATGAGCACTCATTTGGAGTCACGTTTGAATAAGTCCAGTATTTACTCTACTTTTAGCTCTTTTAGTTGTTGACTCCTGAGAAAGATGGTGATAAATAGTGCTGTATGCTCACTAGCTGCTAACTTTGTCCGACAGTCTTTTGGTGCAGAGTAGGTAGCCTGCAGTGGATTTATTAGAGCTCTCTGCTCAAAACCGCTGCCTGCTTTTGCTGGAATTAAGATGGACGAGAACAGAAATACTGAACCAAAATAGTGAATCCAAAACAATGGCTGAAAGGCCCTGATACGCTCTGTAGTGCAGTGTTTATGTTCGCAGTGTTGTTGTTTTTTGGTACCATCTGTACTTTTAAATCAAAAAAAAAAAAGAGTACACAATTAGAAATACATAAACACTATCACATACTTGTAGCACAAAATAAAAGTAGTTGAAACTTGTACGCAACTAGAATTGTTCCGAGATGTAGAAATGCTGACAAAACCCCAAAATCCAAATTGTCACATGGGTCAGAACTCCTCTAAATGATGTTGGCTGTCTTTCTACACAGGTCATCCTCTGTGCTGTGTGTGTCGGCGCCTCTTTTTCCCTCTCCCTGTGAAGGCAGCACTGAGATGACTCTGGCCTGTTGCCCTCTCAGTTGGATTAGCCCGACTCGCTGGCCTCTGCGCGGCAGTTTAAAGAGCCAGAGCAGGAAGACACCAGCGCTAATATGCCATGATGGATCTGCACGCCATCCAGACAGCATATGGAAGACAGAGACATCTCGCATGGAAGAATGAGAGGAGCCATTCATGCTCACAGAAATTACACAGCAGCTCTTGCCATCAAGCAAGATGATTGGACGGACACGACGCTGCATCGCTTCCATGTAAGTCTGCTGTACAATTGGCTCTGCTAACATTTGTATCAATCATTCCATTAGTGTCTCCTAAACGTCTTGATGACTGGAGTCTCAGAGCAATTTTGGTATGCAGCTCAGGCTGCGTATAGTTGCCAATAAAAATAATGCAATGTTACTGTTGGACTAAGGCAACTTTAATGTTTGATTATAAGGCAATACTTTTCCGTAGTGAAGAAATAAAGGTGGTGGAGTTGTGTTGTAAAGCGCTCTTCTGAACGCTTCAAATTCTGGGAAATTCCAGGAGTTTAGGGCCCAAGCAAGGGTATTAAAAAAATCATTATCATACGCACATTATCCATGAATACAATTGTGTATTTTACGGTTCACACAGAGATGTTTAGCATCTCAAACATTTTACAGTGTGCACTGATGAGACTGCCACTCATTTCATTTGATTGCATTATGATTGATCTAATCAATCAGACCACTCTTCTGTGTCATCGCAATGCATTTATTAAGATATTAATCTAATGCATTCATGAGAGGCAGATTTTACTTACATTATCCATGGGGTACTGTGGGCCCTGGCAGCACATGGTCTTAATAAGTTTGGATGTACAACGCCTCCTGTAAACGGGACAAGAAGTCTGAGCTGCCTTGTTCTGAGGGAGGAGGAAGTGCAGGATGGTATTTTCATTATGGATGATGTAAAAAACATACGGGTACCTGTAGATGTAGGGTGCCACAACGAACAAGAGAGCGATTATGGCCAGTAAGAGAGCTGCCACCAGAAGAGCTGGAAAATAAGAAAAGGAAGTGTTGAAAAATGGACTTTTGTGTCATCAGACTGTACCATCCGACGCCATAATCCGTCTGTCTGGAAGTCCATGTCAAGAGCTTCATGCTGTACATCTCTATCAGAAGGGGATCTGACTGGGGATAAAAGGCCTGATTAGCACTCCAAACTGTCAGCTCTACTCGCCTCTGGACTCCCTTGTGGCTCTCTGTCAGTCAACCAGTGTCAGAGGGGATCCCTCAAGTGACAAACAAGGACCTAGTGGAAAACTCTTGGTCGATCCATCTGGGTAATCTAACCCTGCAGGCGTACGAAAAGGAAAATGTAAGGCTACACTGGAACAAGGACAAGAAAACAAAGACTGAGGGAGAGAGCTGGTCTGCCAGAGGGCGTCATAGAAAGGAGCGAGGTCAAGATGAGGTATATCGTACGAGAGGGAACAAACATAGCAGCTGAAATGTCTTTTATTTGCTCAAAGAATGAATAAATCTACCCAGATCACAGAACAAAGATTAGGATAAAATGTATTCATTGTTTAAGGAACAAAAAGGACAAAAGAGTTTCTGTTCCTGTATCTGTTTCGCTAATTGTTGTGGATACAAATGTAAATTATGCTAAAAACCATTTAAACTTTTTTAAATGCAAGTTTACTACATTATTGCTCACCCGCCATCTGCACTGTATCGCCTCGGAAAAAGTCGTGGCATCTCTGCTGCATGAAGTGGAACAGCAGCAGACGTCTGCCGCGCTCGCTCTATTAGTTATTCTCGGGATGAATAGAAAATGAATGGCCTCATTTGAGAACAACTCGATTAGGTTCACCCTCATCCTCGGCAGGTGACTTGTGGTTTGTGAAACAATGCAGAATACAGTGCTAACGTGATTAAAGGGTGGATCTGATAGTAGCTGCACAGAAACATATCCTTGAAGAATATACCGCACCCGTCGAATGAGCTCACAGAGAGCCAAGGACGATCAATCTGAGACGCTGAAGTAAACTTTGAAATTCCCCAGCAGGGCAACTCTAACCTGCCTTGAGCTGCTGACCAGACCATTACTTAAGCTGAGCAGGTCCTATGGGGAGTTTGTGTAATCACTGGTCTGCGGAGCTAATGGAAGCTCATCATACGATGAGGGGTGCCGTCACGCTGACCATACATCTGCTTGAATAATGGCTACTTGGCCTTAAAAGTCTGATCTACAACATAATCTGCAATATTGTTAAGTACAGTGTACATTATGGAGAGAGACGCTTTCAAAAGCCCATTACGCCCTAATCCTTCCACACTCCCTAATGTATTACCCACAATGCTCCACGCGCGGAGCCAGGCCTTCGAAACAAACAGAAAAGCTTTTCTTTTATCCCTTTTCAAGAAAGCACGTCTTATCTGATCAATACGCATCATGTCCCGGGAGATGGAGGAGTATTACTGCTCGGTAGATGTGGACAGGCCGAGTGATGCCCCTCTTTGCTGACTCAATTAAGTAGAGAGCGGATCAAAGGCTTGGCCCGAGCGTGGACCAAGGTTCCTTTACTGTCACTGTGTCTCAGCAAAGCAATCACCTTGGCTCCCAGTAAGTTATTCAAAACTATGCGGCTGATTACGGAACGTCATCATCCTGTATTCTTCATCAGTGTTGTGCACTTACGCAGGTGCGCATTGTTTGGTTTCTTATCCACAGCGTCGATGCAGCTGGGTTTACTGGCAGCCTCGGACATCTGGATCCGAACGGAGTAATGACCACCTTCTCCATATGTCTGACTCCACCTGCATCCAAAACGGTGAAATATTGAGACACAATTCCCTTAAAAGCACATAAAACTACAGGCTGTTTTTATTTGATCCCCTTTGAAATTATATTTCCTCAGCAGCAGATATTAAATTAGCTTTTCCATTCACTTGCTGCTGTTTCCCTTTTGACCCGACTATAAAAAATGGTCTTCCTATCGCCTTCTTTTTAACACTATGAAGCTCAGGAGCACCACCTAGTGTCTGCAGACTTAAAGTGCATCCCTCTGTCCTCTCGTCATCTCCAGTGTCAGGCCCCAAAAACATACATTAACCGCTCATATTGATCCACTGTTGGGATGACATACTAGCTATCACTTGGAGTGTTTTTTTTTCAAAGAGGAAAAGGGAATCAATAGCAGCACAGTCCTGTTAGAGACCTCAGCATTGATCTAGGGAGCTCAAGACCAGACCTCTGAGAGGGTAAGAAAAAGCACCAGAGGCTCGTCATGTTGCCACCGAATCTCTGGCACCATGTTTACAGGTGACCCCCGAATGGAAAACTCTGCCCTGGTGTCTTGTCAGTCCTGATTGTTTATAAATATGCCGCCCGTCTCCTCCAGTTAACATCCCCGCTGAGGCTTCCACAGGACGAGCAGCTCTGAAGCTTTAATGAGCCCTTTTCATCAATATTGGAATGTCAGGTCTTATTAACCCCAAAAAGGCTCCTGATCGATACCCGGGGAGGTAGTTTAAGGGAGGGCATCACTCAGGTCCAGAAAGCAGGTCAGGATTACTCCCTCAGCCCTGTAAATAATCCCACAGACTGCTGATGCAATCATCAGATGCCACCACACTATATCACGGCTGGAAACAAGAGCAATACACTCCCACGGCTAGTTAAGATGGGTCAACAGGAAACAAATCAGCATTTCTACCTCTGAGGAACGTAGGTTGGTTTGATGTTATTGATGCTTTGTTACAATGTTAAAACTTGTTACCTGCAAAGAGTTGCATTCCTGCTCTGTGATTCCACTTGCAGAGTCAGAGTGAATTTAGTGCTGACCACCGCAGATGAATAATTGTTGTTGGGTTTCACAGTAACTAACTGCTGGTACACACACTGGGGAGTAGAAACAGGTGAAACACTGGCTTAATGTACGGCACACTCAAAGGGGTCTCAAGACAAATCTGAAGGGTTCACGATGATTAAAGGTATAGGGATTCAAGGATGCTGTGGTTTATTTGTTATATACACATGTAGTGAAATGCAATGTGGAATGCTCCCAAAGCCTCGGATACACTATACTCGCAAGAATATGAGCTGACGCAGAATCGTAATGGCTCTTGTACAAACCGACATTCTCAAAGCTCCTCCATCTAACATTATGATGACTTGCAGATTTTTAACGGAAAGATGCATTACACACTGAGGATGTGGGGTTTGACAGACAAGTCTAGTCAAAAATGCCATTGTGTTGCATTATGGGAAATGTAGGATCCAGTGTCTTTAAAGCTCGACTCATACAAGGGACTAAAAGTCGGGATATCAAAAGACACTTTGAACTTAATTTAAGTTTTCCAATCTGTCTTGTGAGTCCACCAACTTCAGAAGGGTCTAAATCACTGGAGTACTTCTTGATCTGGTAGAGAAGCACCATCACTATGAACCTCGAAAACATATAAATGGAGAACTTTAGTAACTTTGCTGACATCTTGCACAACCAGACCGATGGAGGGAAGAGACAAACAGACAGTACACGTCCTTTACCTTGTAGCAGTAATCTGATGTGTAGAAGACCTGCACTTCTTCACTCAGCTGGTTATGTAATGTTAACAGAGCCTGGTCCATTTTCAGAGTGGGCCCTGCATAGATTGAAAAGCAGCACTCATTTATGATGTGCTTTTTGTGCATCATAAACATAAGATAGCAGAAGGGTGTATCAGATGACCATCACCACCAAGATAACACTGACTAAATACTATTGACTGAGTAAGTTCTCATACTACCGACAGGTCCATTTGTCATAACTGAACGTTAACCTTGATTACGGAGACCTAACTCTGTAGCAGAAGGATCCACATGTACCACTAATGAACCCTATAGAAGACTCACCTGATTTCAAGTGTCCTCCGTAGCTGCTGCTTACAAGGATTAACAGAGTTAGACGTGCTTGGAGCGTCCTCCCGGGCTCCATGTTGCTGCTTGAAAACAGACAATTCCACTGTTCATCTTTATAACACTCACACCAATATAAAAAGCGGTCAAAGGGCAGCATGCACGCATGGTTGGTGGTTCCTTTAAACTGGTTAGTGATGCATATGTTTGGAATCCTGTTTGGGGTAATATTAGTCTGCAATTTAGTTGCATCGATGATGAATAAAATAAGAATTAATGATGAAAACAGACACTTCAGCAGTTTAAAAAGCTTATATGAGTGTGTGTGTGTGTGTGTGTGTGTGTGTGTGTGTGTGAGTGTAGAAGTCAGAGAGATTAGCTCCATTTCCAAACACAATCCACGAAACCATTTGACTCTAATCTAACGGTTATGTTCTAAATAGCAGCACCATTCTCATTTCCCCGCCCAGCCAACTGTTAAATGTTGATCACTTGTCACATCCTGTCTCTCTCCTCATTTCATTAAGCAGCTCATTTCCCTGAGCGCTCGCCGTGACAGATGAGTTCACGGGGGGCCGTCTCCGAGGAGCAGCTCATTAACCTTTGACATGAACTCCAGCCAGCTGAAGAGCAGCGCTGGCTTTAAAATCTGCTGTCCTTGTTGAACAGAGACATCATTAACAGTGCGAGGTTATTTCTAAAATAGAAGTTCATGTTTTAATATGTGTGCATATACAACATAACATATCATTAAAGAGTGTATATGACTGACGGTAGCTTCTTTCTTTTGTCACACAGCAGACACTGCCAGTGCACAAAGTGTGTGCAGAATCCTGCTTCGATAGCTGGCCTCACACATGCCTTGTGCAACAGATGACAGTTCATGATTAAGCATGTGCCGACATGTGGCGGAGCGGGCCTATCAACAGTGAGGATTTCTGCTCAGGCTTCTGCAGGGGCAGCTAAACAGGACCTGTTGCTGAATGGACTCATTCCAGTCACTCTCACTGGCTGCCACAGCAGATCTGTGCAACGGGGAGCTGGAGCTGAACCTCCTCTGTGCATGAAAACACTCTGCAAACATGGTGAGTACACAACCTCTCTACGGTGTGTGTGTTCAGTCTGCCACACAGAGCTGCTTACCGCCTCACACACACACTTGTTGCCATTTAGCCACTCTCACGGTGTAAAACTCCTGGAGATAATGTTTTATGGCAGACTGAGGAATGCAGATCATTTCGATACAAAGTTTATAATGTGCCCGTATAATTCTGCAGCGTTAAGAACGACATGAGCACATTTTCCTGCGTCTCTGTTTGCATTAACCGCAACACCGCATCCGATGAGTAGAAGAGGTTTAAGCCAGTGGGTATTGTGTGTGTGTGTGTGTGTGTGTGTGTGTGTGTGTGTGTGTGTGTGTGTGTGTGTGTTGCCCATTCTCTCTGCTGATTGAGTAGACTAGACTGTTGCTATGATGCCTGTTGATGTCATTGCTCTCTAGTCGTCACATCTGTTTGCTCTGGTTTGCTCTGGCTTTACCGCTTGTCTGGGGACAAAGCCCTCAAAAATCAATTTGAGGAATGTTGTGAAATGTCAAAAGTGCAGTTTAGAGTCAGGGTCACGAGGGCTGCATGAAAGGAGCATACGTTTAAATCCATGTGACCCCTCATCATGTGTCAAGATTAGGAACCGAGTGACCAAAAGGGAGGCCAACCCCCTCTCCCTCCCACCCACCACTACCACAACATACCTTTCAACCAGCTAGTCTTTTAAACCAGGAATGCAGCCTCTCATTCTTTCCAGATGGGATCCTGTGCAACCAATCACAGTCTGTGTTAGTGAAACTGCCCCCCTCAGATGTGCTGTACTGTTACTTCTGCTCTTTCCTACCAGGCTGGTAAAATTCAGAGTCTGGCTGAGGAGGAGAGGAACCACCTGCTCCCCCTGCTACGCAACGCTCAGTGGGTGGAGGTCGTGGGACGGGACGCCATTTACAAAGAGTTTATTTTCAAAGACTTCAATCAGGTATCTAATGTATCACAGTTAACTCACAGAATCCACAGAACTAGCATCTACAGTGTGTGATGCTCATACATGACTGCATGATTTCTTTACCCTTCAGGCTTTTGGTTTCATGTCCAGAGTGGCTTTGCAGGCAGAGAAGATGGACCATCACCCTGAGTGGTTCAATGTCTATAATAAGGTAAAAGAAAAAGGACACATGCAAAGATGGTTCCGTGAGAGCACAGCTGGACCTGGTGCTGAATGGCTTTCTTTATTAAGAAGCACCCAATATTGTGGCTATCATGTATAGAAGCTTCATGTTCAGCAGTCTTGCAACTAATGTCATCAACATTTATTGGCAAAATCGTGAAAGACGCTCCCATTTAAAAGCACTGTCCCAATAACTGAAGTTGGCTGATTGGACACATCTCCCTGCTGTCACAAAGATCACACAGGTGTGTCGTGTTTAGCTAATGAGACAGGAAGGGGTTTGTGCAACGCGAGTGGTCCTTGCAAAAGCAGTGAGGTGTCTGTCTCTAAGCTAAAGCTGAACTGTTTTGGTTCATGTCTACTGCCCTAGCTTATGAACTCACTGCACGCTGCCCTGACACAGTTTAGCTAGCTAGCTACTGACGTTAGCTGCTGAACACGGTGGAGCATTTCGCAGCTGACAGATGGAGTTGGTGGAGACTGAAGCAGAGCTCAAAGAGAGCGGATGTTGGACTTACGTTCATCAGGTGGCCGGAAACACGACAGCAAGCAAATGCTAACTGGTGTTTGTTTCACTAGTGCGGTGCCCGTTGAAAACATGCCTGTGTGGTTAATGAAAAGAGCCGCTCATACAAACGATTTGTCAACTCAACACTGCGCGTGCTTGGGTCCTGAGCAACGCGCCTGACATGACGTAGTTTGCGTCACACGCCCAAGTGGGGTCCCCAAACTAAAGAGGAACCAAACAGCTGTATATGTATTATGGTGTTTAGATATGAATTATACCCTACTTACAAAAGGCCCCCAAATCACTTAAACATACCATCATGACTGTGCTCACAACTTCCCGCGAACATTTGTGGAACGTTTGGAAACAACTTCTTTTTTTTTTTACTGGGAAGTATATTTAATTGCATTGTGTTGATAATGCCAGTTTATTCAAAGTGTATTAATAGTGCACATGTCTAGCTGTGTCCAAATTGCCTTTGTTGAATCTCTTTTTGGCTTTTGCTGTATGTCAAAAAGGTGAGCAAGGAAAGGTCTACAAGTTAACCAAGATTATTAGCGGCAAATACAGGGGGACATCTGATATACCAATAGAAGATAAACAGGGAAAGCCTCTTACAACGGAAGCAGACCAAGAAGCTAGATGGGCGGAGCATTTTAGCCAGGTGCTGAACAGGCCTCCACCAACAACACAGGCCAACATCCAAGATGCAGAAGCAGATTTGGATATCAGCATTGAACCACCAACCAAAGATGAAATTATAATCGCGATTAAATCCTTAAGAAACAGGAAAACCCCTGGCCCAGATGACCTCAATACAGAGCTCTTCAAAGCAGACCCGATTCTGGCAGCAACAATTCTTCAACCACTTTTTACATCTATATGAGAGAATAAGAAAATACCTGATGACTGGTCAGAGGGGATCATCATCAAATTACCAAAGACAGGTTCTCTAAGAAATTGTAACAACTGGCGTGGAATTACACTTCTGTCAATACCAAGTAAGATCATGGCAAAGATTATTATTAATTGAATAACAGATGCTGTAGACCAACATCTCCGAAAAGAACAGGCAGGTTTCAGAAAGGGTAGAAGTTGCAACGATCACATATTCACGTTACGTAACATCATAGAGCAGTGCACAGAGTGGCAGAGGGAACTGTATATAAACTTTGTTGACTTTGAAAAAGCATTTGACTCCATTCATCGTGAAAGCCTTTGGCGTATATTGCGGCATTATGGGATCCCTGAAGATATAGTTCATGTGATCCAAAGTTTTTATACCAACTTCACATGTAGGGTTGGAAACAGTCTCCAAAAATTCCAAGTAAAAACAGGTGTGAGACAAGGATGTGTGATGTCAGCTTTGCTCTTCAATATTACTATTGACTGGGTAATGAGACAAACAACTGAAGACCAAAATAGAGGCATTCGATGGACACTATTTTCATCACTTGAAGATCTAGACTATGCAGATCATCTCTCTCTTCTTTCACATACTCATCAACACATGCAGGAGAAAACATCCCGCCTCAGTGATTTTGGTCAGAAGATTGGCCTGAAGATCAGCAAAAAGAAAACAGAAGTGATGACTCTGAACATTCCCAATCCCTCACCAATTCAGGTTAACGGAGAAGATCTCCCTAAAACTGACGAGTTCACATATTTGGGCAGCACTGTCAGACATGATGGGGGCACAGATAAAGACATCAAGAATCGTCTTAATAAGGCAAGGAACGCTTTCAAAGTACTGAATAACATATGGAGGTCACAGCAGTACACCATCAAGACCATACTTAAATTGTATCAGCTGTGTTTTATCCACCCTATTGTACGGTTCTGAATGCTGGAGAATGACACAAGAAGACCTCAACAGACTATCAACCTTCCACACCAAGAGTTTAAGACAAATACTGCACATTTTCTGGCCAAACACCATTTCAAATAAAGAACTGTATGACAAATGCCAACAAGAATGCATGGAGACCATCCTAATGAGCAGAAGATGGGGATGGATAGGACATGTGTTGAGAAAAGATCCTGCTGATATTACAAGAACAGCCTTACATTGGACACCAGAAGGGAAAAGAAAAAGAGGCCGACCAAGAAACACATGGAGAAGAACTGTGGAAAAGGAGATGCAGAGCCTAAACCACTCATGGGCCACTATCCAGCGACTCGCCCAGGACAGATGGGAGTGGAAGACTTTTGTTGCTGCCCTCCATGCCAAGAGGCATAAAGGGAAATGATGATGTATGTCAATGGGAAGGCAAGAATGGATGATGCTTTTATAAAGTTGGCTGTCCATCTAATGGCTAAAGCAAACAGTTACTTGATACAAAATAATCGTTTCTTGTCATATGATGAGTTCCCTGCTCCCTTTCCCCCAGGTCCAGATCACTCTCAGCACACATGACTGTGGGGGGCTGTCCCAGCGAGACATCACTTTGGCCACCTTCATTGACCAGGCATCACTGATGTGAGCAACACTGCATCAGCCAACAGCTCCTCATGTATTCGTTCCTCTGAGAAATCCTGCAAATCCAAAGAATACTTCCTTCCACTGAATTGTGGAAAATGTAGCTGTAGCTACTGAAATGGTCCAATGTGTGTTTTAAAAATATGTTGGTAGTTTTGTTGTTAGATTGTGAACCAAAGGTAAAATAATGTTTACACAATAAAGATTTCAAGTAATTTTTCTCAGCAAGCATTCCAGTTATTACAGATAACAATCACAATGGTACATGTGTCCCTTTGTCACAACTAGTGTCTTATGTGCCAACGTTTTTGTACTTTACTGTCAGTAAATGCTATTTTCTCTGTCCAACTGTTCTTGACATAACAAAAAAAAAAAACACCCAGAAAATGATCTTATCAGACTTTATGCATTTTATTGAAAACATAACAGAGCATCTGCTGTAGTCAGCTAAGACTGTGACTGTGTTAACTGGCCAGAGTGGGTAAACAGTGTTTGATGTGGATCATGTTAAACCTGGCAGGTGCTTCCTCACACAAACATGCACTCTGACATGAAGACAAATCTTTAAACATTCAGAACCTCACATGGTGTACAGGGGTGGACAGAAGTAAAACAAAAACACCTTACAATAAAATGCCATCCAGCACTCCAAGAAACTAATTACAATGGTTGTCAAGGCGTCTGACATTATCAAAAACTAAATGAAACATTTAAAGACTGATGTATTTGTTTTACATTATATGTCAAGGTGTTTGTGTGTTACTTAGTGCATCATGTGCATGTGGAGCTTAATGATGTTGCAGTTATAAAGCCAAATCCCTGATGATGTTGGAGAGAAAACCTGCTTTGACGTCACAAGTTCAAACCTCTGAAGGCACAGAGCTGAACGCTCATTATTGCTACACAACGTCCCCATTTACATTTCCTCCGTTACAGTTTATAGTCACTTTGCTTAAAGAGGAATTTGCATTAAAAGTTTTTATTCAAAAGAGATTTCTTTGCTGTTCAATCATCACAAGATATTTCTCCAAAGCACACAGGATGAGTCATGATTGAAAAAGTCTTTCTTTTCTTTGCATGGGTAAGGGTTTCCACACCTGGACACATGATGGTATAAGCTTCAATCGCTAATGGGGATGTTGCGTCCTCGGTCTTTTAACCAGGTACTGACTAAAATCCACAAACATGTAAGAAGAACCGTAATACATTCATGTCTAATCTCTTTAAAACGGCTCAGTATGTAAAAACAATAGCTGAAAACACAAAACACTCACAAATTAAGTGATCAAAAAACACCCAGTGGTCACACAAATGGTTAAATTACACTAACAAGGCCAATAAGCTGACATTAAATACTATGCTTCTAATTAGTTTTCTTAACATTTATAGTAGAGCATTCCATTAAAGGAAAAGGTATATATTGCACAAACATGGAATTAATCTAATTGAAATTCACAATTTCAACAAGCAATATTAGGAAAGAAAGAGACCAACAGAAGGTCGTTTTGGTGTTACAGAATGCACCGGTGAGCGGTCAACCGGTCAGTAAATCTAAATATCCTGCTGAATGGATATCTACCAAAATATAGCCACATTCAGGCAGCGTGGGTTTCTACCAACATACAACTATCAAATCTGTCAGTCTGTGGTCAAAACACCTCCATCACAGGACGGATCTGTTTCCTTTCAGTATACCTAAGAACACTTCTATAACAGTTTGTTAAATGGGGGAGAAACACAGTTGTCCTGTTGGAATATGTCTCAGTGGATGAATAATTGCATTGGTTAAAAACTGAGGTAGATTGAATTAGGAGACAAGTGATTAAAACATTGAATTAGGCGACAAGTGATTAAAACAAGTGGTACACAGGTGAATGTTGGCAAGAAATATTGAGTTTCTGCTTCTTGATCAAATACAGTAGAGCAGAGTTGGAAACAGCCTCCAGTCCGGATTGTTATAGTATGTTAAATGTCTGTTGCTTTACAAGCCAGCTACTGAGTGGAAGTACCAAATCTAAAAAACAATTACATAGAACCAAAGCAGCTAAAAAAAAACAAAAAAAAAAAAAAAACAACTTTGGATTCTACTAACCGCTTTCAATATTCTCCCTTATTTCAAATTTAAAAGACAATTTTATTGAATATTAATGACATTTAAAAACTCCCGCTATCCAAATCTCTCTCCCTCCGTCTACACATCCCATCCCACCACTGCAGATGGTCCACGAATGCAGACTTAACACAAAACAATAAGTGCTAATCAAACGAGGACATGCATGTTGATGCTCCCAGGCAAACCCCTACTACAACATCAGAGCTGTTGTTTCAAGTGATTCACAGATTAACCTGATATGTTCTTTTCAGGGTGTTGCAGTGCTTTTACATAAAAAAAATGCTGTCTTCCAGAGAACTATGGCATGATGATGATGATAACTTTCACCTTCGTCAGGCCTCCACACGTAGAGTCAGTCTAAAGCAGTACATCCGCTTCCATGCTAGAGGGCAGCACAGCGTTTCTAACGAGCATTCAGTGGTCTGTGTTTTTTGCTGAGTCATGACAGATGGTGAAGCGGTGTTGGAAACAAGCTGAAATGTTCCGGCAGTAAAAAAAAAAAAAAAAAAAAAAAAAAAAAAATTCAAAAAGGAATGGTTCTGCTTCTTAAATTGGTTGAGATTATGACAGACATACGCATTTAACAAAAACTGAAATTGAAATTAATTTTTCAAACAAATAGAATAACACACACACACACACACACACACACACAATATTAATGAAATCAAATGAAAAGACTAAAACTCGTTTGGAACCAGTCATTTCTTCTCTGTGCCACTTAGGCACAATGTTACAAGCGATTGTAAATGACGATGGCTTGTGCTTCTGAGATCTTTGCAGATGTTTTCAGTATGGTGTAGGTATGCAAGATAAGGCAACCCCCTGAGCCATTAGCTCAGGGGCTCTGGGAGGAGGAGAGCGCGTTTCCCTGCGTGGGGAGGGGGGGGGAGGGGGGGGGGGGGGTTGAGGCAGAAAGGGCCCTGTTCTGCTTCAGTGGGCTTTGCCGTTGCCGTTCATGTGGCTGGCGTCTGGCTTGGAAACCTCAGTGCTGTAGAGACAGTCCAGGAAACCTCGGGAGATCTCCGTCACCATGGATCTGTCTGGGATGGACTGGGCCATGCCGTAGATCGCGCCCTGAAACGACAGGACACCAATGAGTTAACAAGCGCACTGTGTGCCTACATCTCCCAGCATACCTTTTAACAATACCTAGAGAATACAGTTCGTCTGAGCTGTATATACTGCGGATGGAAAGCAACTGTGTTTGTGTTGTTTGACACTACTGCAGCAGCCCCCCCCCCCCCATTAGACAAAACGGAGACACTCTGAGCCTCAGTAATGTAAAACCTGAACGTATAGTGCATATGTACTCCTATAATCTCAGGATCTCCATTTTCAGTAGGACCTTGCTTCATGTATCACGTGATCATTATTCAACTGAAGGCGACACTTCATTCATGGGTGTGCTCCTAACGAACCTGACTGGCACAAAGCAGGTTTGTGTCTGCTGGGCGGAGTTTCCACTCCATTTGAAAAGGGACACACACGTGCAGCGTGTGTCAACGTGAATCGACAGCTCGTGCAGCAGAAAAACAAAATGCCACGTGTACCAACGGCATGGTAAACAATAGAGACTGACGAACATATTTCACATGGTTCGTCATGACTCACGCCAAATGGTAACTGTACTTTCTCTCACTTGGCTCGATGACAGAGGCCACGGTTGAATGCACACTAAAAATTGAATGTGTGTACCTGTATTTATATGATGATTGTACATTTTATAGGTTTTAAGTTGTACTGTATATTCAGTGTATGAATGCAACATGTAAGTGTGTGTGTGTGTGTGTGTGTGTGTGTGTGTGTGTGTGAGAAAAGAGCGAGCTCACCATTCCTGTGGTTTTCTCTTTGGGGTTCTTCATGATGATGGCCACCTGCTCTTTGACATCACAGACAAATTTATCAGCAATGCCCGACTGCGTGTGCAGAACAGTGCAGCAAATGTGGATGCTGTGAAAGAGAACACTTAACATTACACTGGACTATTGATTATAATATTAATATTATTATTTATTTTATTCAATACGTACCTGGATGGGTACTGCAGTGTGTTCAGATTCCAGCCCTTTGTCGTCAGCGCATTAGACAGACGGAAAATATCAAAAACATCTGAGCCCATTGCCACCACGGACACCTTTGGCTCCCCAAAAACAAACACACCGTTTATCTTGCCGACTCTGTCAAAAAAAAGTCAATGTTGGGGGTGTGATCATTTTATGTATGAAATCAAAGTTCTTCGTAACACATCTCTACTTCGCCGTCAATACGCGCCAGTGTCTTACTCTTTTTGGATTTTGCGCGCCGTGCTGATGATCTTCTTGGTGGCGTCGATGTATCCATCCTCCCCCATGTGCATCATGGTCGCCCAGCAGGCGGCGATGATTCCTCCAGGCCTGGAGCCTGCGACAGAGGGCGAGGCATAGATTCCCCCCTGCCAGTCCGGAGCCACAAAGTACTGGTAGTGACGGTACTTTTTATCGCTGTAGAGGATCACTGAGGATCCTTTGGGGGCGTAGCCATACTGGAGAGACATATAGTGGCAACACAATAGTCAACATTGGTCTTTACACATAAACACAATGACTATTTCCAGATGTGTTGGTAGATATCATAACTTTCTTTGTATTCTTCAAGTTTGGAAATCAACAAAACGAGACGCAATTGGTTTGAAGGGAACACAAAACCACTCCTTACCTTGTGTGTGTCAGCAGAGATGCTGGTAACACCTTTTACCCTGAAGTCGTACGGGGCGAGTGGGTAACCGGCTTTGGCCATGAAGACAATGAGGAAACCTCCCAGACAGGCATCCACATGCAGCGGGAGGTTGTAGCGCACAGCCAGCTGGAACAGTGGGGAAAGTGTCAGAGAGCTTCACTTCCTCGTTTTTCATTTTCAGAAGCGTTTTAGGGGGAAAAATGTTTCACTCCTGACCTTGGCTACTTCCTCAACTGGGTCTATGATTCCATGAGGAAACTGAGGCGTCGAGCACACGAGCATGGCGGTGTTCTTGTTGATGGCTCTGCTCATAGCCTTGAGACAGAGGAAACAATATGGGAATAACTAGAGTCTAAGGAGAGCAGTCGATCCGCACACACTGCGTCTAGTGTATTCTCACCTTCACGTCTACTTCCATGGTGTGCTTGTCAAGGGGAATGTGAACAAGCTTCATCCCGAAGTAATGCGCCGCTTTGTCGAAGGCTGCGTGGACGCTCACAGGGGCGAGACTGCACAAAGTAGAAAAAAAAAACACAAAGATAGTGTTAGAACTTTTGAAGACGACAACAACAAGCCTTAAAAATGTCTTGTTTTCAACTTTTGTCATGACCATCATTAAGTGCAGTACTGCCATATCTGTTATACTAAGAACCCAAGAAGGCACAATGATTCAGAACAAGAAAACTGAAATCACTCATCAACCATATCTAATAAGGCTAGTCTTACATTTCAGGGTACTTCACACCGCGTTCATACGCCATGTCTCTGTACGCCTTGCAGGCCATCAGTATGCTCTCAGTTCCTCCTGAGGTAACCTGGACAAGGAGGCAGAGAGTTTGTTTAGATGCATCCTTAAGCTTTTACAATCTGTGAGCATAATTATGACGACTTACTGTGCCACAGGAGTTCGGTCCGCCATGGAAGAGTGTGCAAGACATCCTGACAACCTCTGCCTCCATCTTTCTCACGCCGGGAAAGATGTCTGGGTGGAGCGGGTTGCTCCATGCAAAGTCTCCATATACCTGGGATCAAAAGAGGGGAAAGAAAAAGTGTCAAAAGAAGTTAAAATATTGACTGTGACACACAAAGCAGGGTGGCAGTGGTCTCTTTTAAAAAAGGCAGGAGTTGTTGGTCCAAAAAACTAAATACAAAAAAGACAAATTAATGAGTCAGCCCTGCTTACTGTAGCGAAAATGTATTCAAGTTCAACCGTGGCTCTTCGTGCTTGGAATTCCAAAGCCCGGAGATGTACGACACAAAGATGCATACCTTCACCAGCAGATTGGTCAGTGATTCATCACCCCAGTACACGGCCCCCGAAACACAGCCGGTCTCCCACTGCACCTCATCTGCAACCACACGAGACATTTCTTTCTATTCAATATATGACAAAAAGGCCACAGGCCTTCCTCATACTCCCTCAGGCAGTCGGCCACACAGATGATGAAGCTCAGGAATGAGTGGTGACTTACTCAGAGTCTGGTACTCTCTGATTTTGTCCAGCACTTGGCTCTGAGAGAGGCCTTTAGAGGGCAGCTGTTTGGTGTAGCTCATCCCCTCCTTCAACGTGCACAGGCTGGCAGACATGTCGTCCAAAGCCTTGTTGAGCTGGCTCTGGATCTGTCATAACGAGAGGACGACGTTACTTTATAGGTGTCGACTACAAAAAAAAACAACTGAAGTAAAGTATGTGATGGTGAAGGTAACTGTGTGTCAGACTGAACGTCACTTCACTGTCAACACTCCCTGAATGTTTTTGATAAAGAAGGAACCCATTCACCACTGATACTTACTGTTGTGCCGACAAAGGGGATTTTTCTGATGAGTCGAAAGCACAGCTTCTTGATTCTGGACAGGAGACCTATTGGGCAAAACAAAAAACACACACAAGGCAGCAGCTGTGGTGAAAGACTGGCACACACATTCAACCACAGACATTAAACAGCTGACTGTGACCTCTAATCACGCGTCAAGACCAGACGTGGTCGATGACAATGGGATTACACAAAGCGCCGGAGACACGCAGTTCCCTTTGAGAGCGCCTCACTCTGAGCGACTTTGACAAGGAGGAGCCAGCCTTGTTGCTGAGGAATTCAACCACTGATTGATGGATGGATAGATAGATAGCAGATCTAGAAAGTCTTGTTGATTGATGGCATTTACGCAGTCAAACATACTAGAGGAACAAGTACTGTAGCAGAAGATACTAACTGCAGAGTGCCAGGGAAACTTCTTTAAAAAAAGTCAGTAAACATGTTAACATTTCAGAGAATATGTAAATCACACTGTTACAATTTGCATCTTTGCCTCAGGAAAGTTGCCCCCCCCCACTTTGCACCCATGCGCCACGTGTGACAGATTACTTTCTCGCTGGAAGAGGAAGCCTTTGATCCAGACCGCCCCCAGCGTGGTGAAGACCGTCACTCCGATCATCTGCCACGGCTCCAGGTCCACGCAGCGTGAGTTGACCTGCCGCCGGCCCTCCTCCAGGTACAGCAGCACCATATCCTTATACACCTCCAAGGCACTCTGGACACAGAGACACATGCATATCTTACAATATGCTTACCTTGCATCACATAGGCAGCTGTTCTTCCTCTGAATATGTCAATACGAGGACGTGACTGTTGAATAATCAGTGTTGATGGCGGTTATCGTCATCCTTATGGGATTTCTTATGAAAACCATGCTGCCAATTGAAGAAAATACTACAGTTGAGCTTGATAAACAGTGAACTACAATAGTTCAGAACCAAAGAGAGATTTGTCTTGAATTTAAACACATACGTGCCATGAAACAGAACAATACTCTAACAACTCACTTTTAAGAAAGAGTGACGTTGTAACAATTTAAAAAAGGCAAGCAACTCATTTTCCACGAGTCCCAAATGGAAGTACTTACATGAGAAGACATTGTCAGACCCACAGAGTTCAGTTTCCCCCCCCCCTCACACTAATACCGTCAGTGTTCCCTTCGTTCTCCAGGTGAGAGTGAGAGATCGCTCTCAGCAGCCTGGAGACCCACCAGCAGACTCCTCCCCAGCAGCGAAACCTACAGACAACACATCCAACCAGCGGAGGGGATGTTTGGCAATCAACCACAATCAGACACAACAGGAAGTCTGCCTCTAGACAGAACTATCGGGGATATTATGTACAATTAGTTCCAAGCCTGATCACCAATAAACGCTGCAATATTTGTTGTCAATCCGAGTGTGAATTCTTCACAACCTGAGAAGATCAAACTGAGCCTAAATCACAGCCATAATCACTCAAAATGACCCATGAATGATATTTCATAAGTGCAGCGAAATTATCTTTCCATTATCTCTCCCCGCTTGGGTTTTTTTTTTTTAATGACACAATAGCAGGCCGTTAGATAACGTGGACCTTTGTTTCTCCAACTCAGCCACAATCAGATGGAGGAAAGCTTAAAGGTTCAAAAGACAACATGTTGAGTAATCCACGTCTGATACAAACAGGCCGTAACAGCACAATGAGGCACGTCTCCTCGAGCTATCGAAACACCGAGTTCATTGTTTGATGCATGCAGAAAGACTTTCCTGGTGAGAATATCAAGTGGTTTTAAGTGAGTGAAGCTTTAATGGAGGCCCGTCTGTGAGCCATAGGAGTCCGCACCTCTGCCACTCCAGCTGTTCTACCTGCCTGTTTGGATGACATGCTCTCATACAGGTTGGGCCAGATCAGCTGCATAGAACCAGACAGGGGGGAGCCATTACCATATGTGTGTGTGACTGGGAGGCTTGACTCCAGCAGTCATGATAGGGATCGGGTTTGATTGGGAAGGTATACGAGGGCTGGCGAGATCGCTATCACGCATCCGTCGTAAAGACGAGATTAAACCAGCGTTATCTAAGATCTGTGCAAAAAGGCAAGTGTGGCCCTCAGCACACAGGCCTCTCTCTGTTATCCAACACTTTTCGGGGCCTATCAGGTTCCACCCACACTTTTCCCCAGACCGTTCAACGCTATCTTTTACATCTCAGGAAAACTTTATTCGGAGTTCACACAAAGACACTTATGCAAGTGTTGTCCGACTCATTGTTTGAGCAGTGGACGCCCATTCCTCTGCCCCCCCCCTCACTCGCAACAACATTTGACTATTCTGTAAGGAGAGCTTTTGTTGTCTCAGAGGGGAGGTCATGTTCTCATGGAAATGTACTGGGTGTGAGGTGGCTGCTCCTGGATACATCAAAAGGGGAAACCAGACCGTGAAGCAGGACATCACACCGGCTTTTTAGTCAAACAGAGATCCAGAAATCACTCGGGGGGTAATTACCACTGTGGTATTTTCGCAACAGTTTCACGTGACATGTAGCAAAAAAAATAGCTTTTTTTTGGGTGACTACTTCTTCTTCCTGTTCCTTGTATTGATCAGATGGTTCATGTTGCACTGACAGCAGATATGTGACAGACGAGATGCCCCCTGGTGCTGAGTCCTCTCTGTCTCAAGGCTGCTGACAACAAACCTTGATTCTGCTCCTTTAATTAAGGAAAAGAAAAACTCCCAAATCTAAACAGCTCTCTGGTGGCAGTGCTACTTTGTTTAAGCTTCCTGCAGGTTTAACTTGAACAGGATTTAAGCAGGGCAATAAACAATAGGAAGGAGCTGTAAATCCTACCAGCAGACACCTTATCAAATCTAAATCTTTCAGCTTATTAATAGAAGCATTATCGTGCAGTCATGTGGCTGCACTGTACTTCCCTTTATTGTCTTATATAGGAGTAACATACTGAGGGTCAACTCATTTCAGGAGCCAAAGAAGCAATGTGGGTGAAAGGGTTCTTCATAAAAACAGCCATAAATCTGTAACGAAAGGCTTCGACATGAGGGGTCACTCTCACACTCACACACAGTTTCGTGGACTTGCGACATCTCGGTGAGCAAAACAAGTGGGCTCATAAGTAACGTTAGCGCACTTCACAAAGATAAACAAGTATTCTCCTCTTCCAGCTGCGCTGCCACCGTCACAGTATCACAGTGTGTCTGTAATTTGGGGGAAAGAAATAACAGATAAAAGTGAGGCGACACCTACCCACGCGTCCATGTTGTCGCCGAAAGTCTTCTTTTCGTGTGTGCCACTTATGAAAGTCGCCTCCAGTAGCCTGCGTTCAGTCTCCGGCTCTCATCTAACATGCCACCGACAAAAAAACACAGCAGCAAGCTAACCCTGATTCAGGAAGTAACGAGCAGCATAATAAGCTGCGCGCGGTCTAGGTCAGTGTAGATCTGACAACGCCGCGGACGGGCCTGATCACGTGCTGGAGAGCCGTCCGCGTGGCGCCGCATCCTTGTGTAGATCTACTTTTTAACAACGGAGGAGGAGGAGGAGGAGGAGCAGGACGCAGCTGCGCCGCACGTTTTGACTCCCACAACTGGACGTGTTAGCAAAGAGCTGATGCTGCGTTCTAATGCTCTTCGTAAACTCAAACTCCCAGTTATGTCAGTGCGTTCAATACATATAATCACAAATACAACATAGCTAGACCGGGCACAAAAAGTACTTTTCAATTATTATTGTTTATCCATTTATTTTTCAACTGTTTTTTTATTTATGAATTATTTATCATAATGGTTCAGTTTTTCTTTTTGTCTGTACATTTTGTTTCTCCACATAATGCCTCTCTATTTAAACATCTACATACATAAGCTTAGAAAAACAGACCTATTTCCATCTTTGTGACCATGTTTTTTTTTTTTTTTTACATAATCCAACGGGTCTTTAGTTTAAAAAGTAAAACAATTAGCTTAACCCATGAAGTAACACTTAGTCCTTAGGTTTGTCTGAAAAATTGAAACTTACCAAGTTTGGAGATTCATTGTTTTTACTGGATGACTCTGGGTTAACACACACAACTGCATTAATTCTGTAGTTTTTTATTGGCCTCAAAGTAGTGAAAACAATATTGGAACCATAGTCTACACTTCCACAGATTGCTAAACCCTCATAGTCGCAGAAAAACACTACATGTGTGGATGTGGGATGATGGGATTGAAATTGCTGTTTGTTTATGAACCAAGCGCTGTTTCAAACAACAAAAGTGACGACTGAACTGAGAGCCATGTATTTTCGACGCTCTGCATTTTGAAAATGGTGATGCTTTTGTGGCACACTCAAATTATACAACTCTGTTGGGTTGTTCACCTTTAGTCTACTTATAGTTTTCATATTTCCGACATTACGCGAAGGCATCGTTTGGTCTCGCTTTTGTAATTACATGAAACGTTGTTTTCTCTTCAGGAGTGAAAACAGAGCCTCGGAGCAGCCGAGTTCTGGCACTGCGACAACACCCCCAACAACTATAGAATGAGGACACGTGCAGCAGAAACAAATCTCCTTTCTAACTTAGATACATTTATAACATTCCGTTATTTGGAAGCTAATTTTATTATTTTTATTTTAACGCAGCAGCTGGAATGATAAAGTGGAAATATAGCTATATAAAGAACAAGACATGTGTCCTTGTATTACGCAAACAATGATTCCCGATGTAATATGAATGGACCAACATGTTTGAATCAATAACTCAGTCAGTGAGCTCATGTGGTGCACAGGCTGTAACTGTGTGTGACATGCTGCTGATTATTATCCCCAATGGTTTGTAGTGATGGCTGCAGGTCCATAGTGGTTAAACTGTCATGGATAGGTTGTGCACCACTGAGCTCAACATACACATTTAAAAAAAAGACAAAAATTATATTAATTATTGTCATCTTTTTCTCTAAAGATATTAATTAAAGCAAATTATAATTGCTGTATCAACCTATTAGAATTGTGAGAAAGAAATGGCAATATGTCCAAATTTGAAATTGAAGTCAGCTAAATGAAGATTTCTGTATAATGAACTGCAAGAAATAACTAAAAAAAGACGATAAAAGAGACATACTAATCTTCAATTACTAAATTGATGACTTTTTTTTTTATAAAAAAGGAAGGTAAGTCTTAAGGTAACATGTCTTCTGAGGATTTTATCCATTTGCAGAAAACGCAACTTTGTTCTTTTCGTCCACGAAGACCCAGTAATAAACAATAACAAGCTATCAGAAGAAAGAAACCCCCTTCTGTATTAGTTTAGGAGGAGAAAGAGGGCGGCTTGCAGCCACAGCCCTACTCGTGCTTCACATCTTTTCTAAAAGACAAACTGTGTCCATAGGACAGCTATTCCGCTGTAATTGGTGTACACTGTCTTCTAAAGCTGAGGTAAGAGGTACAATGCCTTGCCTGTGAAAGGGAACTCTAAAGCACGTTAAAAGTGAATTACTTCTTGTGTAAAGTGTGTTCGGGGTCATTCTGGTCACGATGCGCGCACCTCTCCAAAAGCGCACACGTCTCCAAAGACGCACTCCATACTTTCTAAAAGGCAGTCACATTGTTGAGGGGTTTCACAAGAGGTGTACATATGGCATCCGGGTTGCAATTAAATGTTTTTAAGATGTTTTTTCTATCTTGAAGAAGTTTCCTTTTTCTCTTTTTTCCCACCCGGCAGCTCTTTGCCAGAAAAAGAAGAAGGGGAAGGGGGGGCACATTGAAAGGCTTCGCTGCTAGTTCGGGATGACAACAATCTGGTCAGCGAGTTGTTGGACTTTGATTGCCCCCCTCAAAACGTCCTTCAAACAAAAAGCTGAAGACGAAAATAAAGCCCCACCTGGTACTTCTGTTTGCTAAAATAATAATATATAGATTTCGCTAAATAAATAATCAAAGGAGACTGCAGCTGAGGAAGTATTAATCAGGAGCATCGGGCAGGTATCACCTGCTCCGGAGCTTGCTCGGTTTATTGTTAAATATTGTTAAATCAGTTTTCGTACCAAGTCTGCTCCGATATCTGCTATTTCCACAGCAACTGGGCGCTTATGTTTGCCTACACTTTGCATAACAAGCAGGACACTACACGGCACACTGATAAAAAGAGAGGCTGACAACTTCAAACCCACACCTGTCCACGCTATCCGAATATGGATTTGGCATCAATGGATATTTGTAAAGTGGTAATATTCCGTTTACTTTAGACTTTCTGTGCCTTTTATAACAGCAAGGCACCATCTCGTATCTCAACGGCGTATTTGTCCAGTTTATTGAAAGCATATGGTTATCAGATTGTTTCCAAAACACATATTTAGACAGAAAGTTAAGGAGAGCTTTTTGTGATCCTTTGTTGGCAATTGTAAATCATGTTTGAGCTCTGCCACACTCCCCCCTCTTCCCTCTCCTCCTCCCCCACCAGGGCTGAAACGTGTCTGCGTGTTGTTGACATATTTTACTAATCTTTAACTCTCCAAAAGTAAAGTTAATCTAATGCGCCCCTGAGTTGTGGCGATAGTGGACATGTTTTTGGAGATGTCATAGCGCACACATGTAGGCTCACATTACAGAATAAATCGGGATTTTATTGTTGTGGCACACAACAGGACCCTTTGTACTATCAGTTCACACAAAAGGTTTCTCCTTTTCGAATACTCTACGTTAGGTGGCCCCATGCGTAATTGTCCTTCTCCAACTACCTGAGCTTTGCGCTCTAAGGCATTGGGCGAATGTTTGTCCAAATATATGTGGCATTAAACGTCTCAGTTCCTTTGATGTAGATCAGATTTTGTGAGCTAACACGGAGATAAGTGACTCCTTAAAATGAATGTTGGCAACATTCAAGCAAGGACCAACTTGCAAGCAGCTCAAAGCTATTTAATGCCAACCTTACCAGGCCATGTGATATGCGCACAACCAAAAATACGCAACTGTATACGTACTAATAAACAATTTATTTTAAATAAATTGAGGAGCTGCTGTGGTTTCTACCTCAGTTTTCAGTACTGTGGTGCATCTGAAGTTAATTTTAGAAGAAGTTATTATTCCCACCATGTACCCAGCACGGCATGTGCCAATATTTCGAGTGCGTAAAATGTGGCATTACAAGTATCCTTAAAGATAGAGATCAGATGACACTTGCAAATGCAGACCCACACCTCGTGGTTAACAAAACATCTTTCTGGAGAGAAATACAGTGATGTGTTAAATATTTCTCCGTAGCCTTTTTGTAAGAGATACGACAACCAGTTGACTACCTTTCCAGCGTCTCTTTTTCAATTAACACGGAGACGTTATTACTGCATGCTGCACAAATACAGAACTGACTGGCCTTAAGCGCTTCCAGAGGAGATGAACACTTACCATCCACACTCGTGTACCAGGTCATTCTCATAATGCTCGGATGTGGATGAAGAGTTATGCGTAAAATGAAGACTTATATTCATATACTTATTTACTCTGTCAGTTTTTTTCTTTAATGCCTGGAACTACACCGCTCATGAAATTTGACTGAAATCTAAATGTGAAAAATACAGTTCAGTTTGCAGGCTGAGTGATGATCTCTACGTTGTTTATCAGAAACACGCGTGTCCTCACTGAAGCCCACGATAAATATCCCAATAGTGTTATTTTACCCAGACATCCAGCACTTTTTGCTCGGTGGGGTCACAATATAACGAACAGTATATAGACAGTTACTACAAGATCCCCAAAGAAGCAGCTCAAGCTGATTTTAGGCAGACTTTTGGGGAAAGCCAAGAAAAAGTCTCGTCTACAAAATCAAGTTTGATCTCACAATTACATTTGGTTACTTTTATCTTGGCTTACATATATGGCAATTCACCACTCAAATTACAAAGATGACACAAAGAAATTGAGCAGTGTGACGACTGCCGAGAGGGGGAGAGGGTGAAGGACGCGCTGCCTGGAAGCTGATTGGCCCCCTGACAGTCGCTGTTGATTCAGGCGTCCACCGGGCAAAAAGATAAGATAAAGGCCATATAAAATAGCAGAGATGCGCATCCATCCCTCACTGTCAGCTGCACATACAGCGTCTGCTGCCTCCAGCTCCAAGAGAGGATTGACAAGGACAACTGGATGTCTCCATATCCAAGCATCACCTGTCAGGTAAGTGCAAATAAGTCCATCCATTTTTTAATATCTGGTATTTGGTCTTTTACAGATAGATTGCTGAGTTACATGACTCTTGTTAACGCTTTAAAAAGTTTGAGGTAAAAAAGCTGCATTGGTTATAATAAGTGAAATCATTTCATGAACATGTTAGAGGCTCACCAAAAAAGAGCTCAGACTCAAAAGCTTTAAAAAAATAGTTTTATTTTTAAACAAAACTTGATTAACTGACTCTTTAATACATTATTTCCTTAATGCAAACGAAACAGTGGTTGGCTAATATTATTTATGGTTATGCATTAGATATTTGATTCTATGTCAATTGTTTTTCTATTGCAGAGTATGTCTCCCAAAGCACCGTGCTCCCCAAACGACCTGCGCCCATCCAGAGCCGCAGTGACCCTCTGCGGGTTTCCTCCAGCTGTCCGCAGCCGCGTGAACGAGGCCGGTGACACCAGTGAACACGAGCCACGAAAACCGCTGATCGTGACCGGAGGCGAAGCCTCCCTAAAGACAAACCCGAGACCCCAAAGCAGACGCGAGCAGTCCGGACAGCGGGGCAGGCGCAGAACGAAGGCCAACGACCGGGAGCGCTCGCGGATGCACAACCTGAACTCCGCTCTGGACGCGCTGAGGACAATCCTGCCGACTCTGCCCGAGGACGCGAAGATGACCAAGATCGAAACTCTGCGCTTCGCCCACAACTACATCTGGGCTCTGAGCGAGACTCTGCGCATGGCCGACCAGCATGGGCGCGTGCCAGAGTACCTGCCGCCGGTGGGGTCCGACCCGAGCAGCCCAACCAGCGTGTCCTCTGCGGAGTGGGACTCAGCGTCACCTGCACAGTCCGGTTGTGCGACCTCAGCGGTCTGCGAGCAGACACACCGTTACACGTTCTCTCCTCAGATGAAGTGTAAGATGTTATCGAGAGACCCGTCCGCTGTCATCCCCGTTACCTTCTATTTCAAGTCAGTCTGCGGGGAAGATGACCCGAAAAACACGTGGCGCTTTTGACTCTTTATAATCGCGAGCATTTTTATTTATTTACTATTATTTTTTTTTTTATGAGGAACTGTGAGTAACTTAGAAAGCTGCTGCCCTGCTCTCTGTGTTAAACCTTTAAGGCATGCCGCACTTCCAGACCCATCAGTGCAGCAGCTTTCTCTACCTTCAGACTGAACGTAGTTCTTTAAAGCACTTAAACTAAATGGGTTTAAAATGAGTGTTTAAGATAAGAAGTGCGAGTTTCAGAACATCATTTCATGACAAAGCAACTTACAATCAGTCCCACTCCGTGAAGCACAATCATTGAGGACAAGACAGTTGGTTTGAGCTAAAAATATTTATTTTGGTAATGATATTCAAATGTGTTTCTGCTGCATAAAAGTACATCTATTTATTTAATAAAACATGTCCCTCTGGGTGAAAAAGTGTGGCTTTCCTTTGTTTCCAGGATTCAAACGAACATACTGAACATGTACAAAGACAAATATCATTTAAACACAGTGGGTGTCAATCAAATGGAAAATGATACATTATTTTTTGGGAGAGAAAAGAAAAAAAAAAGAAAAAAAGAATGCCATCATTTCATAGTATCAATCAACTTTCCTTTTGTAGATGTCAATGTGCAAATCAACATTTTCAAAGATATAGTTCTTTACTGTCCTGCCTACCAGTGACTGTACTGAAGCTTAATGCGAGAGAAAGACCCTTGGAGAGTCTTAGGAGTAGCAAGAGCTAAATGTTGGAATGTCTTGGGTCACGTCGCGGCGTCCCGTAGTGGCGTGCAGTCCGAGGCAGAGCTCAGCGAGGCGCTCTACTTGGGGAAGACGGTGACCACGTCGTAGCCCTCTGGAGGAGTCACTCGCTCGCGTGCGTGCTTTTCGCAATAAATCTGCTCCTCCACAAAGAAATGTCCCTTCTGCTTGAGGTTGACGTCGCAGTCCGTGCAGGTGTAGCATTCGGGGTGGCGGAACTTGTCCCTCAGCTTTACCACCATCCCCCTGAAGGAGACACATCACATAGATCTCGTTAAATGATGTCGTTCATCCAGACACTAAATCATGAGCTGGGTTCAACTGATTTGGATCAGGTTTTCATGGTATGTGCAGCACTAAAAAAAGGTTAGAAGCTTCACTACATGTCCAACGGTACTACAAACATCGCACCGATATGTGACTGCTGGACATTTCCTTCCAAAAGAAACGGCTTTATTATTATGCTTTTATTACAGACGGACAGGAGGGAGAAATGTCAGGAAACAAAGAGACAGATGCAACAAACGTCCCGGCCATTTAGATTCTCATATACTCCGTGAGACAACAGTGTGTGGGTCTGTATGTAGAATGAGTTCTAACCTAAACCAGGGCTGACATAGGATATCAGCAACTAAATACATTTTAAGGGGAAATGTTGTTGTAACACATCTCAACAGAGGCAACAAGACTTCCCTTCGGTCCTAACTAAACTCAGCCACAAGGTGGAGACAAACTCCAGACAGAGACACTCTCGGGCCCTTTGTGTTGAGTCGCAACATTTTGTCACAATGTGGACGGTAAATAAATGCAATAACTGACTGTGGTGAACTTCTTCAGTGCTGCAAAATGAACATGTGCAGAGGAAACGTAGAATACTTACACGATCCCCGACCCACATTTGTCACAGGAGGGTAACTTGTCCGTGTTCCCCACCGATGAGCCGAACTTTGTGGCGGGTGGTTTCACACTCCTGAACCCCGACGGTTTATCAGGGTCCCCTACAAACACAGAGAGGAACAGCTCTACGTACTTCGAGGCTCCGCTGGTTCTACACACATCGATGACGCGTCATTTTCATTGGGATTTTGAGTCCCCTAAATCTGTAATGTAATCTAAAAGCTGGGAGTGATAAGCGGGCTCCATACCCGTCTCAAGGATCTCCTGAAGCACTTTGAATGAAGCCGACTGCCGCGGAGGCTCGTCGGACTCTTGGTTCTCCTGCAGCATCTTGTAAACCTCAGAATCTGCTGCTACAGCCGGCCGCTTGCCTGTCTGCGATGGATCCGATGGAGCCCTACGAAGCAACAGGGTTCATTTCAACACGTCTGCAGGAGGCAGGAACGTCAACGCGTTCTTAGGAAACACACGGCAAACACTTTGTTTGATAAATAAAGAGCACGGCTGGAAAAGTCCATGAGATCATAAGACCTCTGCTCTTTTGTGTATCATGCTTATTTTCACAAAAAAATAAATTATTCTGCTGTTTAGTACCCAACAGAGATGAGATGGAAGACTGTCCCATATTCTCCAGAGTTTTGTTTTCTTAATTCTGTTTTGTGATGGAGTTTAATATTGCATTCCTAGTCTTAAAGGTGGCATGAAGTGATCCAATTGTCTACCTTCATTCGCCAATAGCTGAGTGAATACCTCATCATATCCACATTACTGTGACTTGTAAAGACACGCATCACGCAGCCTTCTGCAACTCTATTTCTGCTGAGCGAACTGATCAGAAATACTGAGAATCCACTCTCACCTATGTGTCCAATCAATAAAGTGATTGATTCTGAGACGTGTTGTGCTTCTTTCTCTTAAGATGAAACATTGGAACTCTTTGATCAAACTTTTCAAAACAGTGCTTTTGTGAACTGAATGTTTGGAGCTAAAGTGGACGATCAGAGCGGAGGGACGGCCTCCTCACGGCTCTCAACGACGAGGCGGAACAAAGCAACAACAAACACACTGAGGGAGAAAGACTCCATTCTCTGCTCAGCAAAACCCAACAGACTTACCCACCACTACACAACTTCAGTACTACTATATAGTCTGTTGGGTTTTGCTTAATCCAAATGGGCTGTGAATCATAAGTGAAACACATCAATAAAAAGCGTGTGACGTGGAGACATTGAGCATGTAGTTGAACTTTGACCTGCTCTCTGTGACGTATGTGGACACTCTGGAGAGCAAGTAGAGGGCGAATCAGAGCCCAGTAAGAACCAATAGAGCCAAGTAAGCAACATTTAGATGTTGCTACCAAACAAATACAATAAATATGTACACTTCAAACGCTAACATACGGTCAGATTGTTGTTGTATTGGGTCAAAGACAGTTGGATTTTGTCTTTGATCACCCGACCCCAACTTACTGGTTGTTGGGCTCGTTGGCCATCGCGATGGTTTTGACTTCGTCCACGGTCGAGTTGAAGTCCTTGATGTTCTCTGAAGAGTAGAGACCGGACGGGCTGTTGTACTGGTTGGTCACAACTTTGGGGCCAAACCCGGCGAACGGCAGCGCGCTCCTGTTGTGGGTGGAGCCTATGTGTCTCACTTCCTATTTGAAAAAAACGGTACCGTTAGAGCTTTCAGTGAGTAACCGAGCAAAAAATAAAAGGGAGTGAGGGCAGAGGTTTGTGTCTGAAACATGCAACACACGTTGTGCAACCTCGATGCAACGGTGGTCACAACTTTTGACGCCTTCAGATGAACTGTCATTTCATAAAAAAATAGAAAAAAGTATGCGCTTGCACATGTACAAACATGCAGCTGATAGTTATGACAGTTAAAACTCTTACTCAATATCTGAAAACACCCAACCTTTAATTCAAAAACGATGGAAAATATTGTTCAACTGAAAACGTCAAAACGGCCTCATTTGCTTCTTGGCCGGCTGCTTCTAGTTTGACTCGAAGTCACACATAATTTAGTGGGATAATGTGCGACTGTGGATTGGGACTTAATTATAGCCAACGGCCTCTTTTAAGAGGAGCACGTCATGACACTGGCACGCCATGAAAGTGGGCACATAAATACCACCAAATCTAGCTCATGCATCACGGTGGGAGCACGGAAATGCCTCCAAATATAGCTCATGCTTCAAGCGTCCGACGACTGAACCGCAGAAATACCCCAGAGTCTCTGGGAGCGAGTAAATCTAACACAAGCAGTGACCGTACGGCCCAAAAAGTACAAAGCAAAGGTTTAAAGTAATGAAACAGTGAACACACAGTAAAAGTGACCAAATCCAGACAAGCTGCTGAAACACGTGTCGTGTGTGTGTGTGTGAGTGAGAAAAATGCACAACATTCTGTGAAACACACGGAGCCCGAGACGCCGTTTCCTACATGAATTCACACTTTTCCAGTCAGCGGGCAGGAACTGAGGCTTGCGTCAGAGCTTGGCTGATAAACTACCGTCTCCTAGGAAACCTCCTGTTGGGAAGTAAACAATGACTTCATCGTTGGCAGTGGAGAGAGAGAGAGAGAGAGAGAGAGAGAGAGAGAGAGAGAGAGAGA